>NC_081415.1:236573736-236894890 GCF_030272615.1 Cryptomeria japonica
GGTGAAAAGTGCAGATTCAATCTAGAGTGTTTTCGAATTAGGGGAAGGGTACTAGTGGTGGACATAGCTAAATTCGCACACATAGAACTCTCAAATCATATGTCGGATTTCAATTTTTTTTTTTGGTTGTTTCCATATACGACTTAACTGCTTATAACTAAGGATCCGGCTTCTGAGTAGTGACGATGCATGTTGTGGAAATCGTTATGTGCCAAAAGGTCAAAAAGTGGTCATTTCAAAGTGTGTAACCATACATGAACTCCTTTGTGCCAATAGTAGATAACTCATAATTACCAGTAGTAATGGACAAATGCCCCAGTAGTTTTGCACAAATGTCCAATAGTGGTGCACAAATGGGCCAATAAAGGGCAAAAAAGTTGAAAAAATTATCCACTATTGGTACATGTGATATTCACTATTGGTGTACTATTGTTACATTTTTGGGGCTCTTTTACAATATACTATCGAGGGGTTTGGTTGACAAAAAGGTGGCCACTATTGGAACTATGTCCACCACTATATGAGCTTTTTGATTCAATAACATTTCGGATCACACTCTGTGATCCATCATGAGGATGACAAATAGAGAGCATGAAGAAGTGAGAAGATGACCACCAAGGTATCTAAAAAGAAGAAGGGAGGAGGCACAAAGATCGAGGAATGCTGACAAGACCACCCACAAAAAAAGGAAGAAAATAAAGTAGAAAACCAAAGGAAAATAGAAAGAAAAGAAATAAAAACCAACAATAAACAATAAAAAGACCCAATCCAAGAAACAAAAAATAAGAAAATAAGAAAAGGAAAATTATATATATATATATATATATATATATATATATATATATATATATATATATATATATATATATATATATATATAATCTCTAAGATCCTCTCAAAAAGAGGTTTTCATTGTGCCTTCAAGCCTATTTCTACCTTGAGGGACCAGATGCCTACCTTGAAAGACCCTAGAGACATTCTTCTAGACTCTGGTGTTTACAAGATACTGTGTTCATGTGGCACCCATATACAACCAAGTATTATGTTCACATATAATAACTAACATCCTCCTATATCTATGTATGTGATTAGATTAACATTCAATACCAAATGCCTTGTGAAATGTGTATAATAGTATTAAATGACTCTAATAATTAGCCTATTGACCATGCTCTTGCATGAGAATAAAAATAGTTTATCATACAAAAATGGGTATATAAAATATAAATGCATAGAAAATCATTAAAAAATGTACTAGCTTCTCTAAACACTAAATAAGATGCACTCTTCTACTTCTTTTTCTATGACTATATTTATCTTAAAAAGTTGAGTTTCAACAAAATTTTCAACTTATCATCTTCCTAGGTTTAATCGCACAATGATCTAAGATAGTGAATTCAATAGTATTTAAGCTAGAGGAAACACTTAGGCGAACGACATCTTAGGGATAACCCACACATTTTCTCGCACTTAATTTTTTTAATTTGTGTAATTAGACTTTCCCCGCACTTTGCCTATTTCACTGAAAAAATAGGAAGAAAACCACTTAAATCTTGAAAATGTGATTTATCAAGCAAAACTCATAATTTAGTAACTTCCATGACCAATCAAGCAAAAAGAGAATTCACAACATGATTTTTTTGTTCTCTCATAATGTTTAAAGCATACATGTATCATGTAGATGGACATGATAGAATAATACACCCAAGCATGACCATTTCTAGAGATTTTTGAGATTTTCCTAAATCTCAATTATGTATTAAGGTCCCAACACAAAGCCAATTGTTATGCCCTATTGGTATAAATAGGGATAACACCTTGAATCACCCCAATTTAAGGCAACCAAAGCATTTTATGAGTTTGGGGTCCACAATTTTTTAAATTAGAGTGCCTAGTGAAATTCAAAAAAGGTATGTAACACTATGTATAATTCATGCATGTGGTCCTAGGGTGGTTGAACTTCATTGAGCACATTATTGATAGACTCCATTATCCATTGGAGAAGGCACTACAATATATATTGGCTTTATCAATTCATATTCATCCATAATGTGACCTAAAGGATCAAATTATCATATAGGTTTCTCAAAATTTCCTAGTGAAGTTTTATGATATATTTAACGACACATTTTAGTTATTTTGTCTTTGCACACAAATTTGAATTTATTTAATTCATTTTTAAATTAACAAACTATAAAAGTACAAAGAATTTAGTTAAGGGCCAAGGACATACAAAACTTATATAATTTATATTTAATTTTGAGAAAAATATAGAAAGAATCATGCAGTATCCTCCTTTCAACACATATTGTACAATGTGAGGGAAGAATTTTGGGAATATTCTCCTCCTCTCTCTCTCTCTCTCTCTCTCTCTCTCTGGGTTAGTGCAGGATCAAGGGGGGCCAAAAAGTGGCGATGTGAAAAAAATAGCCATCTTCACTCGCCTAAAAACGCGAAAATCCGTCTTGACTTTTTGCTTGGCCTGGGTGTCAGTACACCTTGGCTTGGTAATTACCTATGCAAATCGGATATCCGAATTTTATTTGTAATTTTAATTTAAAAAATATATTATATATTACATATTATATAATATATAATATATTATTATACTATATAATATATATAATGTAATAATATATTATATTATATATATTATATAATATTATATTATAATATAATAATATATTATATAATACGTATTATATAATATATTATTATATTATATTATATATATTATATTATATTATATATATTATATTATATTATATATATCATATTATATAATATTTAATATAATATTATATTATATATTATATAATACAATATTATATTATATTATTATATTATATTATATATATTATATTATATAATATTTAATATAATATTATATTATATAATATTTAATATAATATTGTATTATATATTATATAATACAATATTATATTATATTATATATTATATAATACAATATTATATTATATTATATATTATATAATACAATATTATATTATATTATATTATATATTATATATTATATATTATATTATATATTATATATTATATTATATATTATATATTATATATTATATATTATATAATTATATTTTATAATATAATACAATACGTACTATATAATATAATAATATATTATATAATACGTATTATATAATATATATAATATAATAATATATATATATATATATTTTTTTTATCAGTAAGAGGTCGAGGCCAAGAATTTTATTGATTATTTTGAAGTTTACATTACTCCACTCGTGCGGGGACCGGTAGGAAAGAGTGGAGGCGAGAAAACCTCCGGCCTTGTCCGGGACCATAGTCCAGCTAATCCTGACTTAATATACAAAAATTCCAAATTTTAATACAACACCACCCCAGGCTAGGGTGATCAGGAGGGGGTGTTTCTATTTTACCCCTCCCTTACAAGCCCTAATTTACAAATTTCAGAAATTATTTGTCCCTTAACTTCCACCTTCATGGCTCTGAAGATGTTCTTTTATTGTAAATACTATCCCTTAATTGCTCGAGGTATACCTGTTTGGCCTGCATGGTTAGTAATTTAAGCACTAGGCAGATATGTTAGTATCGATCAATCCTTTATCATAAATGAAATTTTAACTGTCCATCTAGAGAGATCCTTAAGTAAACTATCATGTGAAACCTATCCTCACAGAATATAAATAAGAGATGTAAAACTTAAAACTAAGTGATTAACCCAAGACTCAATCAGATAAGGGATCTCCAACTTACCGACTCTTGTTAATGCTCCTGGATGTGCTCCTTGAGAAGGATGAGATCCAGGCTACAATAAAAAAAGTAGGTAAATGGGATTCAGTCGGTCCCTCCTCCCTTTCCCCATCATTTATAGCAGAGAGGATGACGGAGTATGATTATACCCTGTAGGATATAAATTTTTGTCCAGACCCCGAGTTCTACATGTTAACATCCTTTAAACCATAGTCTTAAGATATGATAGGCTAGTGGCACTAGAATTACTCTCATTGATACTCATTCTAAAATATATATCATCAGTGTGAGTAAATGCATACGTTCAAGTGCTTTGCTAATGTTTGAAGTAAATATACAATTTACTGGGTATACAGAACAAAATGCTACAATATGACTACATAAACATTTGTCTTAAAGATTCAATACACACTACTATTTTACCCCAATCATTGTTAACTATAGGTAAAATCCTGTTTTACTAGATTTAGTAAATGTCTTTAAAACACCAGTATAATCAAACATTTAGTGGAGAAAATATCTCCTACAAAAGTGACCCTGATCTATTATCAGGAGCGATACCCTATTAAGACTGAAGATAAGAATAAAAGATTACGATGTGGGAGAGGAGTGAAGTAAGCATCGAAGACTGCATATTTAGAAAAGGCAAGAACAGAAAATTTTTCCTCACATTATGTAAATATAGTTATATAGGTTAACGCTTATGAATAATATTGAAAGATAACCGAGAGTGTGTGTGTGTGTGTGTGTGTGCGTGTGTGTGTGAATATATATGTATTTATGAAATTTCTAAGTATATATCTGTAGAACGAGATTGTGCTAATGAAGGCCATAGGATGACTACTGGAAACTGAGACTACCACTAAATGTATCAAAGCAAAAAACCCTTATAATCGCAACCTCAAAGCATAATTGACACTTCCCCCATTTTAACCTAGAAGCATAAGACAGACTCAGGAAAGTAGATTTCTACAAAAAAAATAGAGATTGAAAGATCCATATTATGCCTTTATATAATCACCTATCTATATATTTCTTATGGATATATAGCTTCATGTCTTCGTAAATCAAAAAAACAGCAAGAGGCAAAAACCATCTCAAGTCTAATGGAAAAGTTTTGAAAGATCATCTATGCAACATTCCTTTTCAAAAAGGATAAAAAGGTTGTTAAGCATATTGTCTCTAAGTATTCTATAACTGCTTAAAACAAAAAGAAGATTATTTTTGATAACGTGACCTTGTCCTTGAAGAATGCCATTCCAGGGGCCTTCATCCTTTCTTGCTCAGCTTGTGGGGGGGGCGAGGCTTGGAGCCCTCTAGTGCATCTGCTGAGAGGGCAACAGGGGAACGAGGGAGAGGCATATGATCAGGGACGACCGTGATATTTTCCACCTCCAGATAGTTCTGCAACCACTTCTCCCATGGGGGTTTCTTAACTTGGAGAATCCAAGAGAGAAATAGGAAATTCCTACTTCTGACAGAGCGCAGAGCTTTGAAAGCCACTGGGTCTTCAATTACCAGAATAGGGGAGCGAGGGACCGGGTTATTTTTCCTGATAAGGACATCATAGTCTCATGGTTTGGGAGTTGTGAGTTCTTCATCTATATTAACCATAACCCATTCCAATTCACCAAGAATGTCTTTAATGAAGACCTTCTTACATAATTTCACCACCGTGTCCCTATCCCTCTCAAAATGCATTGCAAGGGCTAGAAACATTGCTACGATATCCGAGTTTGCTCTGGTTCGATCCTCGTTCATAATGAAATCCCTCCCTAGAAATTTCATTACTGCTCCAAAAATCAAAGGGTTCTGTTGGACAAGAATACCTTTCAGCCTTTCGTCCTTAATCTGACTGGCGAAGGCCATATGGCGTTTTAGCCCCAAAAGCCTGAGTGTCGTATCCATTGTAGCTTAGCAAAAAGAAACTTAGCATTCCAAAATAGGACTCGCACTCTTAAAGATGCATAATGAGAAACTACTAAAGAGTAAATACCAAACATGGAGTGCAAATTTCAAGGCGCAAGATCATTAATATTAACCCCTACAGCCATCAAGCGAAGGGTACCTCAACTGTCCCATCACTGCGGAGACATAAACTCAACTTCGCAAAGAGTCGTCAAAAGGCCTTGATCGAGAAAGGAAGTTGGTGTGTGATGTCCGACAATAATGTTTCATACGGCAACTGAAGCTCTCCAACTATAGGGGTTCGAACAATGGAAAATATAGAGAAAGATACCTAGAAAGGCTTGAATCTTAGAGGAAGCTCATCTTTACATTAATAATATTATCTTTATATCCATGCCGCATAAACTTAGATGAAATATGAAATCATGTTTATAAACCTATACTTATTTAATGTATGGATTAGCCTTCTGCTAATCCTCAAGCTTATCTAGACATGCCAGTGTGACAATAAAGCTACATTTAGGTATAGCCCAGTAAGAAAGGAAAATGATGCCAATTAAATCACAAAGTATCTGTATGATTTAGAGCTTATCTGAGTGAAGGTAAGAGGAGATATTCCTAGAGGATTAAATAAATAATTGAATATTTAAACAATGGCTCTGAGAGTATTTGGATAAGTGGTTTAGAGGATTTGAGCAGTTAGAGATGACTCTAAATCTAAAGATAGACTTGCTGGGGTCCGAACCTACCTAGATATAAATATGCTTGAAAAAATATATGTTTATATATATAAGTCTATATCTTAATAAATATGTATATATATATATGAAACTATACATGAATATATATATGTGTGTGTGTCTGTGTGTGTGTGTGTGTGTGTGTGTGTAAATATTTACATATATATATATATATATGTGTGTGTGTAAATATTTACATATATGTGTGTGTGTGTGTGTGTGTGTGTGTGTGTGTGTGTATGTGTGTGTGTGTGTGTGTGTGTGTAAATATTTACATATATATATGTGTGTGTAAATATTTACATATGTGTGTGTGTGTGTGTGTGTGTGTGTGTGTGTATGTGTGTGTGTAAATATTTACATATATATATGTGTGTGTGTGTGTGTGTGTGTGTGTATCTAAAGAAATATATGTGTGAATGTATATATATATATATATATATATATTTGTATATGTGTATTTATGTATGAATGTGTGTATGTGTTTGTGTCTATGTGTATATACACACACACATATATCCATACATGTATATATATACTATATATATGCATACATCCATATATGTATATTAGAGAAAGTTTGAGGTCGCCTCGAATCTCCTTATAGATCTAAATATGGATATGTAAACTATCTAGATATGCTTATATATATATAAGATTAATGATTATCTGAACTGCAGGGTTCAGGGGAAGGTTTGAGTATGGAGCTAAACCAGGGTAACTAAGATCCAAACATGCAAGATGTGAGGGGACCATGAAGACAGATCTTGTCTTAGGTTGGCATAGTCAGGAGCTTGATACCATCAGCCCCCAAGTTGGCTAGCTCATCCGCCCTTTTATTACCTTCCCTATAGATATGATTAACTGTAAACCTATCAAGACCTTTGCATAGGTCTATAGCCTTTGATAGCAAGGTATTAAGTTTCCAATTGGGCATGCTCCCTTTCCTTAGAGCATTGACAATTATAGCCGAATCTCCCTCAATATCTAAGCATTTAGCTTCAAGTTTCCTGCATAAGAGCAAGCCTTCCACCAGGGCCATCAATTCTGCCCAGTTGTTTGTGTTGATGCTAGCCAAAGAGGCAAGGGATGCTATTTCCTTGCCTTCATGAACAACGCATCCTATCCCAGCTTGCCCTAGGTTGCCCTGGGCAGCCCCATCAAAGTTTAGCTTCAGCCACCCTTCACCAGGGGGCTGCCATCTGCATGTCACCCTAGATCGAAGGCTGGCTGAAGGGCCTACTCCTACAAAGGGAGGAAAGGACAAGCCCTTCCATCATTTTTTTATCCTTTCATCCCAATAAGATATAGAAGCATTTTTTAGTGAACCCGAGGTGAGTCTATTGTTCACAAGCTCAGTGACAGCTGACTCTATCTTATTGACGATTCTTAGGGCATCTAGTTTTTCATTCTTAAAGAGGCACCTATTTCTTTCTTTCTAGAGTTCCCACACTATGGATGATGGGAGAGCTCTCCATAAACCTTCAAAGAGACATCCATGCCTAAGGAGAGGCCAAGCCATGAGCATCCCTAAGATGGTGTTGGGAAAGGCTGCAGACAATTCAAGTTTATTGGTGAACCAGATCCAACATTGATGAGCAAAGGGATAGTTAAGGAGTATATGATTGGTGTCCTCCTCCTCTGCTTTGCATAGAGGACATCTACCAGGACCCTCATAGCCCATACGCTTAAATTTGTCCACAGTGAGGAGTTTGCTTTGGATTGCCAGCCAGGAAAAAATACCTGCCTTAGGCAGACAATTTCTATCCCAGCAAAGATTCAATGGAAGCTCTACCTTAGGTCTTAAAACTGCTTTGGATATGTGAGAGTACCCATCCTTGGAATTGTATTCTCCTTTTGAGGAGCCCTCCCATACGAGCTTGTCCTCATCGTGACTTAAGACAAAGTTCCTAGAATTAAGAATTGACAAAAGTTTATGCTTGTCCCTCTCCAAGATGGCTTCATCATCCCTTTCGATCCATTGCCAACCAGCCCCTTCCTTTGAAGGGGAGAGATAACTATTTAGCAGGGGACCTCTATGTGATTCAAGAAGGGCCCTGGTAGCCCCAAAGTCATGGATGTTTTCAATGGCTTTATACCCTCCCCAAGAATCTAACCAGAAGAGGGCTTTGTCCCCAGACCCCAGGTTCTAGGTTAGCCTGTTAGAGATAATCTTCCTACAATCGAGCATAAAATTCCAAAGGCAGGAACCTTTGGGAGGGTTGGGCTCCTTGAAGATTTGGGTTGGATCATCTCCATTAAGGTATTTGAGGTTAAGTAATCTTTCCCATTTGAGGTGAGGAAATCTGAATAATCTCCAGACCAGCTTTGCCCCCAAAGCTCTACCTTGATCTCATAAGTTTTTAATGCCAATACCACCATCCTCTTTGGGTGTACATATCTTATCCCAAGAAATGAGTGAGATTTTGTGGTTGCTATCAGTACCTTGTCAAAAGAAAGTTCTAAGATGCTTATTGATCTCAACAAGTTTGGAAGAAGACAACCATTGGAGTGAAAGCTGGAAAATGGGCATAGCTGATAAGACTGATCTAACCAAGGTAGCCCTGCCAGCCGAAGAGAGCCATTTCCCTTTCCAAGTACTAATTCTAGACTTGATCTTGTCCACTAAGTTGTCCCATAAATTAGAGGGTCTCCTACCTCTGTCAAGGGGAATGCCTAGATATTTGCAAGGAAGGGATCCTTGACTAATTTCCAGGACACTGCAGATTTCTTTTCCTAAAAGGGGGTCTATGTTGAACAAAAAAACTGCAGATTTAGCTAGATTAACCTCTTGACCCGAGGCCATCATGTAGGAATTAAGAATGTCTTTAAAGGCACGAGCCTCCCCCGTACCACCTTGCCTGAAAAGCATTGTGTCGTCAATGAATTGCTGGTGGGTGAAGGGGGGGAGGCCACTGGTGATGGGAATACCTTGGATCTTCCCCTTCTCTTTGGCCACCGAAATAGATCTGCCTAGGGCTTCAGCCATAATAATGAAAAGGAAGGGGGACATAGGATCACCCTGCCTGAGCCCCCTCGAACTACTAAAGAAACCTTCCGAGGAGCCGTTAACCAGAATCGAGAATCTAGGGGTGGATATGCATTCGAAGATAAGGTTGATCTAGGTTTTGGAAAAGTCAAAGGCCTCCAAGCATTTGCAGAGGAAGCGCCAATCAACTTTGTCATAAGCTTTACTTATGTCCAATTTGATTAGCATGCTCGGTGATTTGTTAAGCTGAACCGAATGAATGGCCTCCGGGGCAATAATCACCCCATCATAGATTGATTTGTCCATTACGAAGCCATTTTGTTCCTCACTAATAATTAAGGGGAGGAGATTCTGGAGTCTAGCTGCTAAGGTTTTAGTTAAGAGTTTATACAGACTGTTGCAGAGAGCAATTGGTCTGAAGTCATTAAAGCTCTCCGGGTTTTGTTTTTTTGGAACGAGGGCAAGGAAGGTATTGTTGACTTCTTTAAGAATCTTACCCGGATTCCTTACCCCCTCTAAGGCATCCGTGATTTCTGTTCCCATAAAACCCCAACATTTTTGAAAAAAGCTAGTGGGGAAGCCATCCGGGCCTGGAGCCTTATCTGGATTCATCTTGAAGAGGGCAGATTTAACCTCCTCCATTGAGAATTTCTTTAAAAGGATTTGGTTGTGGTCATTGGTAATGAGTTTCGGGATATTCTTAATGATATCGAGTTGGCCCTTAAGGTTGGAGCCTTCAAGATTGTTTAAGATATTCTCATAGAACTTAACTGCCTCAGACGCAACCTTATCTGGTTTAGACAGGATGGATCCTTGGGTATTCATGATTTTAGAAATTCAGTTGACCCCTCTCCTTTGCTTGGTGCTATTGTGGAAGAACTTGGTGTTCCGGTCCCCATCATTCAACCGAGTCTCCCTGGATTTTTGTTTCCAAAATATCTCTTCGTAAGATAGTATCTTTTCATACTCTGAGAGTAGGTCCTTTTCCTTAAGGAAAAGATGCTCATCCATCCCCTTGTCAAGTACCTCAGTGTTAACCTTATTGAGATCATTATTTATTAGGGTTTTTGTGTTAAAGATGTTACCAAAATTGGTCCTATTCCACTCTAAGAGCTTCCTTTTTATAAGCTTTAACTTACTAGCAACAATAAACATCTTCGAACCTGAGAAAATGGAGCTACTCCACCATTTCTCAAGTAAGTTTAGAAAGTTGTCATTTGTAAACCACATATTCTCAAATTTGAAGGGGCATTTTTTAGGGGCATTGTCGAATGATAAGTTTAATTGGAGTGGGAAATGGTCCGATCCTGATAAAGGGAGAGGCTCTACCTTGAGGGAGTAATTTAGCTCTGAGAGCCCTCCATAGATAAAGAACCTATCAAGTTTCTCTTCTATATTACAGAAACTAGATCTTCTATTGTTCCAGGTAAAGGCATTCACTATCGTCTGGATTTCCAGCAGGGAATTCCTATTGATCCAGAGATTGAAATCTACAGCTGAAGGAGGAAGCTTGCTACTTCCTCCTCTCTTATCTGAAGCCTTAGTGATGGCATTGAAATCTCCACCAATGATACTTAGGTCGTTCGAGAAACTTTTAAGAAAGGACTCAAGTTCCTTCCACACCTTCACCTTATCCTTATTCTGGATGGGGCCATATACATTAATTAGTTTGAATCTAAGGTTATTTTTGTAGCTTACTACAACTCCTCCTATCCAATTTTGCTGAATCTCTAATGGTGTGAACGAAAGGGTTCTAGAATCCCAAATGATAGCTAAGCCCCCTGAGGCGCCTATGGCCAGGGAATGTTTTAGTTGTCTAGCCCCTAGTTTCTGCTCAAAGAGGGAAATCTTAGATGCATTCATTTTTGTTTCTTGAATTAACATTAAGTTAGGTTTAGAATCAGAGATACAACACTTTAAGATGCGTTGTTTGTTAGGGGCATTCAATCCCCTAACATTCCACGTTATGATTTTCATGGCTCTGTGGGGAGGACCTTCCCCTCCCCTACATTAAAAAGAGTAGATATTTTGGATTGACCTCTAGCTTCTCCATCCTTCAATCTTAATTCAGCAAGGGATCTCCTGCCCCTTCTTTTACTAAATTTAGCACAATCTGGAGAGTCTTTGCTTTTAACAGAATAGAGAATGCCTAGGGTGTTAGGTTGCTAATTTTACAAGTTCTCTGATGCTGTAAAGAGTTCATCTGTTTCTAAGTTAACTCTAGTAATATTTACTAGATTATTAACAAGGAGATCCCTTTGTCTTTCCAATTCCTCATCATCACAGATTTCATCAACCAATTGATCCATAAGGTTGTTTACTACTTCTTCCCCTATAAAATTGGCAATGGTGTCCACTTCCTTAGACACGTAGTCACTCTCAGATACTACAGTTGTAATAGGGTCAACCCATGGCAAAGAAGGGCAAGCCTCTTCCCCCAGAGGGCTCTTCAGATTTGAGACTGGGGAGAATGGTTGATACTGCCAAGAAGCCCATTCTAGATCTTGGGGAGGATTATCCTTTTCTTTTGATAGCGATGGGATGATGAGATTCCATAGAGGGGAAGTTTTTGAGGAGCTCTCTCCCTCTAGTGGGGTAAGAAAGCACGATGGTAACATATTTGCCATACCAGGCTGTTCTTTCTGGGGGAGCCACTCACAAATTTCCCCCTCTTCCAAGTTTCGATCCATGAGAGCAGGGTCACCTATAGGGGGAATAATAGAGGATAGTGGTTGGGGAGGAGAACATAAGGTCTTAACTGGGGATCTCTGATGACACAAAACTATGGCAGGGTGATTAGTGCTAGTATTATTAAAACCCTTAATGGAGAAACCCCCTCCATCCACAAATCTAATTGGAGCGATTCTTGACTCGGAGATTGATTTAGGGAAAGTGTTTTTAAAGGGAATCTTCCTTGGCCTTTTAATTTTGAAAGGACCATTGTAGAAGGGTAATTCAAGGGATAAACATAGATTATCACAATTTAGTGTTACTGGTTCGATAGTTTTAATGTTAATATCCATATTAACAATCAGAAGATGGTTAAAGAAGCTTAAGGCTGATTTTTTAACTTCTACAAATTTACCTATTTTGTTCCCTAAAATTTTTAAAAAATCATTATTTCGTAATTCAACCGGAATTTTTTCGAGTGATATAGCTCTATTGACCATGCATGAACTTAATTGAGAAGGATGAAAGAGGGTTTGCCATCCCCAGCAGTCAAACCCTAAGCCCATGAACTCTGATAAGCCCTTGTTTAGAAATGAATTTCTTAAATTTTGATTACCGCATTCAATAGCTAAGAATTGATCAGGAAGGATGTCAATTTTTACCTAGTTATTGAGAGAAGACACCACCCAGTTAGCAATTTGTTCAGTCGGGATCCCCCAACCTTTCCATCGTGCAAAAAACATTATGTCGTTGCAATGCATTTGATACATATCCAATGTTTGGGAATCAATATCAATGATTATCTCACTAGGACTAGCTTTAGATAGTTTGCCAACGGACTTTCTAGTAAAGAGAATGAAAGTCGAGGGCCTGTTTGTCTGGTTAGGTTTTACAGATTCTTCCTTCCAACCAAGGTTGGGATTTCGCATAAGACGATTTGATTGCCCTTCTGCCTTATTATTTTTGCGCCTTACCGACTGCCAATTTCGATCCCTGCCTTGGACCGAAGGAAGGGGAGTCCTAGCTGAATCAACCAGAGAATACTTTGTTTTTGCAAAGAAAGCTTCTTGCTTGATGGTTCGAGATTTTACCCTGCTCAGTTCGTCTACCCTAGCGGGACTAGCCAGAACCGCAAAACGATTTCCATAGCCTTGGTAAACACCTCGCAGTGGAAAGGGATACTCGCAGAGAGGTAATGACTTGATTCTGCTTTTCGCTTGCAGAGCCATACTTGCAAAATTTCAATAATAATATATTATATAATACGTATTATATAATATATTATTATATTATATTATATTATATATTATAATATAATAATACGTATTATATAATATATAATATTATATTATATTATATATTATAATATATATAATATATAATTATATTTTATAATATAATACAATATGTATTATATAATATAATAATATATTATATTATATATGTTATTTTAAAAAAATTTAAGTATAAAAATCGGATATCCGATAAAATTGGGATTTTCTGAGACAAATATATTTTGATAGTGATTTTATCAAAATCCGATATCTGGTGTTTTGGCAAAAAATTGCTAAAAAATAGATTGAAAGGTAAGAATTTTATCGTTTTCAATCATTTTCATTCATTTTTTGTTAATGTTTATTTGATTTTTCATTGAAAATATGGTTTTTTTCATGAAAACTAGGTTTTTTTAAATCAAATACCTAACTGTTTAAATTTCTTAACTAAATTTAATTGTTTACATTCAATTAGGTTAAAAATGGGGGATAACAATGAAAACACTGACCAACCACAACTGCAACAACCAAACCCTCATTTGCCAAACCCCCCCTCAATTCAGGATTTGATTCCACAAAATTTGAATGAATTGAGGGGGATTGCAGAAGTATATCGTAGGATCCCTCGTCTAAACCCAATGTTTGATCCTCTCACGTCGATCATAAATAGTATGGAAACCATGACTGAGGAGCACAATGCCACCCTTTTGTGGCGAGATTCTATGAGGGAAAAATATGCAGATGGCTTGTCATATAAGGATATCAAAGATCTCGAAATATCTAAAGCCGATATTGCCTCATTGTTTGTCAATCCCCGCACTAGTCAACCCGTAGATCCCAAAAAAACAAAACATTTTATTAAATGGTGCACAAACGATGGGATTGTGAAAAACTTTTGGGATCGTTGGTGGATGGTTTTCGACAAACCACCCAACAACAATCTTGATATCCCCTTCTATTTCATAAAAAAATTGTATGCTGAGTTTGTTTTACGCAAACATGTGAACTAATTTGACATCCAACCTTTCCAGGGTGCAGGTTTAGGTATGCCCCAAAATAGACCTAGGGTAGTCAGAGTAGTCCAGGGCCCATATGTCCCCCCTCCTCCTGTTTATCCCCCACCTGCAGTGCAACATCCTGATATCATTTGTGAGGCGGCTTCACGGACCATATCGACTATTCACTCTTTGAGTATCGTTTTGGTTTCTCAGGCTGGGTCAGTAGCTCAACCTACTCTTGATGGTAGCGGTGCATCCGGTGGCGTTGACACATCATCCTCGGCTCCACACATATGCGTGCCCCATAGTTGTGTCATGTGTGAGCATGTATGCTTGGGTCCAGTTGGACAGCCCGTTGATCCTCCTGTGGATAGTGCAGATTATGAGGTGCATGAGATGCATGATGCACCAGATATTATTACACAGACTGGAGGATACCCTAGGGAGTCCTCACATGCTAGAGGCGAGGAGGCACCGTCATCATACATTGATGATGTAGTGGTAAGATTTGTATTTTCACAATTCATGTTATATTTTTAAAATATATTTCTAATCTAGATAATATTAAGTACTAATTTTTATTTACATGGTCTATTTAACAGTTGATGACCAAGGAGGAGTTGAGACAGATTCAGGAGGGCACCTTGTTGGCCATTTCATTTGGCCTCGATAGCTTGACGGTACATATATTATTGCACCTAGTCGTTTGTATTTTATTGTACATACATGCTCATCATTTATATTGGTATTAATTAGATTATGTAGTAACTTGCATGTATATCTTATTTTACTCTTATAGGGCACAAGCAACACGAGTGCAAAGCAGTGTGATTTAGGATCTGGTAGTGTAGTTGGAGACAAGGGAAAGGTGATTGAATGAATAGTTTAAATAACTTATAGTGATTATACATGTCTAGACATAGATTGATAGTTTCATATACTTGTTGTGTATATATACAGAGAATTCTTGGCTTCACATCCTTGATGACTACACCCAGTATACCTGAAGAAGAAGAAGAAGAGATGCCTCGAGTAGATGTGTGTTTATTTTATTTTTTGATTAGTAGATATAATTTGTTATTATCAGTGACAATTATATGTTAACTTGTATCAAAGTCATGTTTCTGAACATATGTAGGTTGTGTATGAAAATATTCAAAACATACCTCCTCTACCGAAGACATACATCAAGAGTCTTGCAAAGCTGAAGAGAAAACGTGGAGATGAGGTAAACATGAATAGTTCAATTATAGTTCATTTTTATGTTAACTTTTCGAATGTGAATTATATAATATAACTAATATTAATCATGGTTTGTTTTTCTTGTGCAGGATCCTTCAAAGCCGAGTAGTGCGGCGAAGAGGATCGATTTTGATGATCCATCAACAGCTTAGGATGTTATAGATAGTTTTGGGATGCTTACATGTCTAGTTGGCATGTATATTTTGTATATGGACATACATTCACATATTTAGACATACATTTTTTTTGAGTTGGCGTTTATGCCATATTTGTGTATGGACATACATTTGTAATCATTTGACATTTTTATATATACAGAAGTTGATATTCGATCATATAAATTGTTTCTCATTTGTGCATGGTGTTATCATGGAAATCTTTAATCTTCATTCCAATAATTAACAATGGTTAATAATGGTTATTTAATGAACAATACGATTCATTTCATTTCATCGTCACTATTGTTTGTATAATGAATAATATAATTCATTTAATGAACAATACAATGCAATTCATTTAATGAACAATACAATTTATGAACAATACAATTCATTTAATCAACAATACAATACAATTCATTCAATGAACAATACAATTCATTTAATGAACAATACAATACAATTCATTATTACCCTATGCATGGTCCTATTTTGCCCCCAACCTCGGTCGAACGCTCGGGGTTTTATTAGGGCAGCAATTTTTCGATTGGCAAAAAAATCGTCAGTCTCACTCAATCGAATGTTGTCGTGTGGCCAATTTCTTGTTCAGCTCGTCGTGATGACGAATCGTCAACTCCGACATGTCTAGTTAAGCATTATTACCCTATGCATGCTCCTATTTTGCCCCCCCACTCAGTCGAACGCTTGGGGTCATACCCTACCAATGTCGTCCCTTGAGCGCCCTAAGTGCTCAAAATTGTCAAACTTTGATGGGCCCTAACTCAAAATCTCTGGCACCTGCAAATGATCTGTTTGAACCTACGGGGCCACAAGAGGGGTCCCTACAAAATCCTATCTCAGTTTTTCAAGTTGCCCTACGGTTTTATTAGGACAGCAATTTTTCGGTTGGCGAAAAAATCGTCAGTCTCACTCAATTGAATGTTGTCGCGTGGCCAATTTCTCGCTCAGCTCGTTGCGATGATGAACCGTTTGCTCCGACATGTTCAATTAGGCATTATTACCCTATGCATGCTCCTATTTTGCCCCCCCAATCAATCGAACGCTCGGGGTCGTGCCCTACCGGCGTCGTCCCTTGAGTGCCCTAAGTGCTCAAAATTATCAAACTTTGACGAGCCCTAACTCGGAAGTTGTGGCCCCTATGAACGATCCATTTGAACCTATAGGGCCATGAGAGGGGTCCCTACAAAAGCCTATCTCAGTTTTTCAAGTTGCCCTACGGTTTTATTAGGGTAGCAATTTTTCGGTTGGAGAAAAAATCGTCAGTCTCACTCAATCGAATGTTGTCGCGTGGTCAATTTCTCATTCATCTCGTCATGATGACGAATCATCGGCTCTGACATGTCTAGTTAGGCATTACTACCCTATGCATTCTCCTATCCCCCCCCCCCCCCACTCGATCGAACGCTTGGGGTCATACCCTACCGACGTTGTCCCTTGAGTGCCCTAAGTGCTCAAAATTATCAAACTTTGACGGGCCCTAACTCAAAATCCATGGCACCTGCGAATGATCTATTTGAAACTATGGGGCCACAAGAGGGGTCCCTACAAAAGCCTATCTCGGTTTTTCAAATTGCCCTACAGTTTTATTAGGGCAGCAATTTTTCAGTTGGCAAAAAAATCATCAGTCTCACTCAATCGAATGTTGTCGCGTGGTCAATTTCTCGTTCATCCCATCGCGATGACGAATTGTCAGCTCCGACATGTCGAGTTAGGCATTATTACCCTATGCATGCTCCTATTTTCCCCCCCCCACTCGATCGAACGCTTGGGGTCATACCCTACCGGCATCGTCCCTTGAGCGCCCTAAGTGCTCAAAATTGTCAAACTTTGACGGGCCCTAACTTGGAATCCGTGGCACCTGCGAATGATCTGTTTGAACGTACGGGGCCACAAGAGGGGTTCCTACAAAAGTCTATCTCGGTTTTTCAAGTTGCCCTATGGTTTTATTAGGGCAACAATTTTTCAGTTGGTGAAAAAATTGTCAGTCTCACTCAATCGAATGTTGTCGCGTGGCCAATTTCTCGTTCAGCTCATCACGATGACGAACCGTCGTCTCCAACATGTCCAGTTAGGCAATATTACCCTATGCATGCTCCTATTCCCCCCCCCAACTCGGTCGAACGCTCGGGGTCATACCCTACCGACGTCGTCCATTGAGCGCCCTAAGTGCTCAAAATTGTCAAACTTTGATGGACCCTAACTCAAAATCTGTGGCACCTGCGAATGATCCATTTGAACCTATGGGGCCACGAGAGGGGTCCCTACAAAAGCCTATCATGGTTTTTCAAGTTGCCGTACGGTTTTATTAGGGCAGCAATTTTTCGGTTGGCAAAAAAATCGTCAGTCTCACTCAATCAAATGTTGTCGTGTGGCCAATTTCTCGTTCTGCTCGTTGCGATGACGAACCGTCGGCTCCGACATGTCCAGTTAGGCATTATTACCCTATGCATGCTCCTATTTTTCCCCCCCACTCGATCGAACGCTCAGGGTCATACCCTACCGGTGTCGTCCCTTGAGCACCCTAAGTGCTAAAATTATATATAAACAAGCATTACACTGTAGACCCATAATGATCATCAATATTTCCATGTATTGTATACACATAATTACCATTACACTTGCATGTGACATCCATAAAGGGATATGCAAACATGATTTTTTTTTTCATTATCAATACAACTACACCAATGTACTCATGTACAGATACATGGACATTATCATCAATATAACTAAACCAATTTTCTCATGGATATTGTATATCATCATAACAATGTTACATCAATTCACATCCATATACAAATACAACATCCCACTTCATCTGCATCAGACATCCTCATGTCCTATGAGAAAAGCTTACGTACAACAATGCCTGCATATAAATGAAGACCAAAATAAGTGACTTTTTTATGCTAAATGAATGTGATACAAGAAACAAATTTTAACACTTAATACAAATTAGTTTGGCAAATTATAATAGATCATTTGAAACATTTTTAAGATGCACAAGATTGTATAATTACAAAACTTGTCAGTTTCTCTGCAAAGTATACAAGCATAACTTTGAAGAAAGATGCATGTTGATTAAAGCCCTTCTCACTGCATTTCTCTGCATGATTGAAGACGATGGTAGATATGGTCATTTCTAAATAGCGATACATTCACTTGACTTAATGTTTATGCACAAAATTTTATCTCATTAATGCGCAAAGGAATATGTACCATCACCGAGAGAGGGTCTTGTCAACGACAAATGATCTAGCATGAACCTGTATTTTTAAGAATTGTTAGTCTACACATAAAATGCATGGATGAACATAAAGGCTTCATGATAATCACTTCAATTGAAATGTATGATAATAAATGAAAAGGTCGGATTATATACCACAAAAATATGTCCTTCCGAATTATATCAATAGAACCCACTATGTTGATGCAAAAATCATAATGTGATACTATTGTATATCATCAAAAAAGACCTACATGAGCATAAAGGTTTTGTGATAATTATATCATCAAAAATTGTCAAATAGTGTTCTCTAATAACAAAAATTGTAAAGCTCATCAAATGCATGATAATAAGTTGTGTTGCAAAAATACGTCCCTTTTGATTATATCGAGTGTACCTGCTATGTGCATGCAAAAACCATGTTGCCAAAAAAAAACGTTCATCAATAGACCTGCATTTTCAACACATCCTTAATATACACGTAACAAACTTGATCATCAAGGTCTACTGATCATTGTCTCAAGTGTTCCCGAAGGGTCATCTCTTTTCTTAAGAGTATCCAGTATTGCTTCATGATCAGCAGTAGTCACTGTCCATAGCTCTTTCGTCTTCGATTTTTCTTGATGCTTCAACAACTTGACATTTGTAGCTATAATAAGGTGTGAAAACATTATAATGGTTTTGTGTCTCTCATAGTCTTCAAATGCAGGTATGCCATTCTTTCTAATCATGTATGTTCGCAACCAAGTTCCCACAACAACAACTGAACCTGTAGGATATGTGAACCCGTCATCATCTGTCACTGGTTGTGTTAGCTTTTTTTTTTCTCTCTGTACACATCGTACCAACCAATATTCTAATCTCTCTTCATTCCCTTGCAATGCGACGACTGCAAAAACATGTCCTAGCTGTACAAGATCTAATAGACGATCATACTCAAGTGAACTTTCCATGTCATCATTTGACGAGGATATTGTTTGAAATAAAGGAGTTAGATAGTGGGGAACCCACGTATCAACCCACTCACTTGACTCGCACTGATCCCAATCACACCGAACACAACTCTGACAAAAACAAGCCAACGCTTGTGTCCAAATGGTCCATGTACTTGCATCTGAGCTGAGAAATGAATGCATCTTTGAAGAATCTTTAATTGTTTGACAATACAATCTATCTCCCACTGTTACCTCCTCAACCAACCAAAAGAATCTGCTCACTGCTGAATCAAGAGTACCTCCATGTGACAATGTTGAACTACACCAATCAACAATAGAACGTGCATCAGAGAAATTTGCACCTGAAATCCTCAATTGCTCCTTAACTAGAGCTCTCTTCAAACATGCACCTGCTCCATCATGCTCTCCCTTCCCATGCCCTGCCTAAAAAAAACACCAACTATGAGGTATACGCCTCTCTACATGCATTCTACTCAACCAATAAAACATACAAGCATTCTTGAATTGACCCGTACAGTTATCTAACCATATTATATGTCAATCAATTGCAATATCTTTCTCATGCAAGAACTCAAAAAAATTCTCGAAAGAATGTTGCACATACTCAAAGGAGTGTGATCTATCATCACTCGTATAAAAATGATACTCCTTGATTATCTTACTGTCCTCTTCTATACTATCAGGAGCATGTCTATATGTAATGTGAACAAAAAAAGCAATCTGGACTGAATTGTAGTATTGAGACTGTACCTCATTCTGTGGTTGCAATGTATAGTTCTTTGCAAAATCAACCACAGATACAATAGTGCCAATCGAGAAAGAGTTCTTACACATCCTGAACTATTGATCCAACCACTGAGACATATGGGTGTGCCTTGCATACTTGTAGAAAAGATTTTCCTTAAAATCCAAAATAAAATCAGCAATACTCACTTCTCTGGAGACTAATTCGCATCTAGAACCTTCACCTCCACTCTTCAAAGTATATTTCATTGTCTCGTATATTTTTTTCTCAACATAATTCTTTCCAAACTCGTGTTTGCTGCCCTCATGAAAACACGAAACAAACTTTGACAACCCACCACATTCTGAGCACTTCTCATTCAAACAATCAATTCTATAGAAATAGCAGCCATCATCTCTAGGGCATAAAAATAGATCTTGCAAGTCTCTTGGTGATCTCGGAAATAGCATTGCACCACACTCCTGCAACATCTCATTAGTATGCATCATAGAACGAATATGACATAAAAGTTCATGGTACATTGAAAACTCCACATGGTACTTGCAACAACAAGTATTGTGAATCTTAAGAGGAACACAATAAAATGGTTTCAAAAATTCAAAGGCCCTTTGTGATACTTGCAAAGTTGGATGTAATTCACAAAAAAATTTGTACAACATTGTTTGGCTTGATTCCAAGAAATGTTTGGGATGCGGTGTGCAGTCTCAGTTGCCGATTCTTAATTTCAAAACGTAATTTACATTGGGTGACACTATAGAATTAGAGTGCCAAAATTGTTGAATCTCCTCCTTCACATTGTCAGTCAACTTTCTATCAACACATGGAAGCCTCCCACCAAATGCCCATGTATCTTGTTGAAGTGGATCGTCAAGTCTTTGTCTTCGTGCAAGTTCTCTATCCAAAGTTTTACGGTTTATGTTAAAATCAACACAAGTTTGTTGACGAGCCTTCCTCAATTGATGGCTTACCAAGGAGGTTGTAATCACTCTTTGAGTGGCTCTCTTATCTCTTTCTTTGGTATTCTTTCCAATAGAATTGAGAGCATCAAATAGATTTTTTGCAATAATAGAATTTCTCTCCATCTTCTTGTTCATACGAATCTTCAATTTGTTTAGCAATGGTCTCATCTTTATCATCTTTAGCAATTGAACAAAGAGTTGGCATTGCTCGATCAATGTCTTGTTGCTAAAATTTTGGTTGAAAAGTTGTGTAGCCCACAACCGAACGGTTCTTGTTGACCTCTTGCCTTCAAGATTTGCAATAATGTTCTCATCGATTTCAAATAACCATTTTGGGGTTCTTCAAGGTCTTGGACTTGGAATTTGTCTTTCATCCATGAGAGGGTCTTCATTTCTAAAGTAATTAGGTGTTACATATGGTTCACTTGGTTGAGCAATTCCACCTTCAATGTTAAAGTTTTCCACATTTTCACCTCCTGTGTCAAAATTTTCCACATGTTGAGCATTTTCATTATCACTTTCAACATATTCAATATTTTCAATATTTTCACTTTCAAAATCTACATTTTCATTTTCAATAACTTGTGGCACATTTTCAAATTCAATTTCCTCTTCACTTGAAGTAACATTAGCAATATTTAACATACCTTGTCTTCTCCTCCTATGACATTCTCTATCTCTTTCTCTATACACTTCAATTTGCTCATTTGAAAGTTTTCTTTTGCGTTTAGACTTCCGACGACTACTACTCCCCATTTCCCTCCACACATATGCTCCTATGTGATTGACAATGTAAGTTTTCACTTTAAGAATCTCCCAAAAGCAAAAATTTGTCTCTACCTGTCTGAAAACCCGTGATCCTTGACAGAAAACAGAATATGCAGACTGTGGGCCGTTGGAATCCACAAAATGGCCCACAAGGCTTTTTTTTCTTTTCTTTTTATACAAAAATCGGATTTCCGATTTTAATGTATAAATTTGTGGTCCCCAAAAAATTTCCCGTTACCGCCTTTTATTTACTGAACTGCCACATTAATGGCGATGGCAGAAATCCGATATTCAATTAAATCTGATATTGGATTTTATTAGTCATATTTTAGAGAGAGAGAGAGAGAGAGAGAGAGAGAGAGAGAGAGAGAGAGAGAGAGAGAATATGACCCCTTAGGAAACAATATGACCCAAAGAGACCCAATATGGTGTCATTATGGGTCATATGGTGTCCCAAGACACCATATGACCCCTAACGACACCATAGGACCCCTTAAGACACCAAATCGTGTCGTTAGGAGTCATATGGTGTCCTAAGGAGTCATAGGACACAATATGACCCAAAGCGACCCAATATGGTGTCATTAAGGGTCATATGGTGTCCTGAGAGGTCATAAGGGTTCATGGGACACCATATGACCCCTTAGGACACAATATGACCCCTAACGACACAATTTGGTGTCTTAAGGGGTACTTTGGTGTCCTAGGGTCATATGATGTCCTTAGGGGTCATATGGTGTCCCATGAACCCTTATGACCCCTTAGGATGCCATATGACCCGTTATGACACCATATTGGGTCGCTTTGGGTCCTATGGTGTCTTAATCTCTCTCCCCCTCTCCCCTAATCTCTCTCTCTCTCTCTCTCTCCCCTAATCTCTCTCCCTCTCCTTCTCGCTCCCCCTCCCCATCTCTCTCTCTCCCTTCCCCCTCCCCCTCCACATCTCTCTCTCTCCCTTCCCCCTCCCCCTCCCCATCTCTCTCTCTGTCTCTCTCTCTCTCTCCCTTCCCCCTACCCATCTCTCTCTCTCTCTCTCTCTCTCTCTCTCTCTCTCTCTCTCTCTCTCTCTCTCTCTCTCAAACTCTCTCCCTAATATCATATTAATAAACATTAGATTAATTATGGCCAAATCTAGTTAGAGAATTTAATGATTAAAATCGGATATCCGTTGTAGTCAAATTTTTAAATTTCAAATTTCAGCTCGGGAATGCTTTGGCATTTGGCTTGGAAGATATAAAATACACTAAGAAATAATCCAGTTCAAGTGATTGGAAAAAGAAATAAATAAATGATAAACACAACAATTAACAGCTGCAGTTCTCGCTCTGGAGTGGACCGATAAAGAAAAAAGAATTACGTTCCGTTGGTTATTGAATGATACGTATGTATGAAAAAATATTTATTGATATAAATAATAAATGAATAAAAGAATCATATACGACAATTTTCGAAAAAAATTACGAGTGATTCAGACCAAGGTCTTGCAGGATCGTGAGGTGGGATCCCACATTGCTGGGAGAAGGAACGTGCGGCCGTTAAGGCCATGGGCGTTGTAACTGGCACCTGTCGTCTCGTCCACCAACAGTTGCCCAGGGTAACCGGGATAAGCCCCCTTTCCATACATGCCCGCAGGCGTGGAATTTGACGGTCACCCCTACCTGTCATATGATTTTTTTATGACGGTTTAGCCATTTCAATTCCTTTCATTTGACGTTTTAAGAAAAATATTAACTGTCAAAAAAAATAAAAGTAGAAGATTGAAGCAATGAAAATCAACACACATCTTTCTTGAGAAGAAATGAAAATCATTATCTTAATGAGAAAATAATGATAAATTCGTAATATATGCAAAAATCTTAAATTTACTAAATAAGTTTCTAAATTAATACACTAATATATATTATATATTAACATTAAATGGCAATCAATTAATAATTACTAATTTAATAATAATAAACATTTAAATTTTAAAATTATATATATTATGACAAGTTTCTATAACAATCTTATTAAATATATTAAAAAAATTAAATTGACTAAGTTTCTAAATTCATATATAAAAAAATAGAATATATTGTAAAAATTCATATTAAAATATTTTATCAATTATATTCTATCATTTCAATTATGACAACTTTCTAAATTTATATGAAAAAATAGAACTATACTAAAAAATCATATTAAAATATTATAAAATTAGAAACAACTACATCCTTTCATTATGCCCGGACACGCTGAGAGCGCCTCCAACGGAGCAGCTGCGTCTCCCTGAAAGTATCCTGACTTGAACGGATTCGTCACTGCTCCCGCAATCGTCGTGGCAATGTTGATGATCATACCGTCAATGCCCACATCGCCATTGGGGGGCAGCAGAGGAGGGCTCTGTGGACCGTAAAGAGGCTGATGAAATGGCCACGCACACTGCCCCGGGCACTGAGTTGCTGAATTCCCCACCCACGCATACGCGTATTCAATTTCTGCTTTGTCGCTTCCATGGAATCCGCAGGAGCTACTGCAGAAGTTCCCCACCATAACATCCTCAGATGTCAATACCAAATACAACTCCACCTCACCATTGCTTTTCTTCTTTTCAGGCGGAGGCAGAGCTCCGGACCCGATAGCACTCTTTACAAGCACGGCAATATCACTTCTTTTTAAGGACTTTCCGAGAGAATAAGCTTCGTCCAGCTTCTGCTTCCCCAGCCTTCGGGTTAAAGATTGAGCTTGGTTTAATTGGGAAGGGTCAGAGCCTCTGTAGGCCTCTGTTGTTTTCCACCAGGTGAAAACAGAGGGAGAACCCTGCTTGCTGCTTTCCATTCCCAGTGACTGCACAAAATCGACCACAATGGCACGCTGCGCGGAAGTGAAATTGCCGTACCAAATGAGATGAAGATTGAGAATGGGTGTTGTGGTAAGCAGAGGGCCATTGTGGTATTGCAGAAGAAGAGGCTCTTCTTGTACCAGTGCAGACAGCTTTCTCCAGTGGAAAAGGGGCCGAGCGGCTGCATCCACTGCGGACAATGCCGCCATACATGTTAGCAGCAAGTGAATGACAATCTTTTCAGAACCTAAAACAGCCATTTTAGTCGGGCGTACTACACTCGGACCACAGATTTGAAATATTTGATCTATAATGAAGTGAGAATGTTGGGTTTATAAAGGATTGAGAACAGGGCTTATACTGCTGGCAGTCACGGGTGCCAATAACAAGTGAGCAATTTGCAGTGTAGCTTCCTGGCAAATTCTAGCGTTGAAGCGGCAGGCTTCCCCAAAAGACAGCTGTTCTGCGTGGATGCTACGTATTGCGCGTGTTTGAAATAAGTCTCCATCAGTAGTAAAAGGTAAAGAGTAAATGTGACAGCTGTGCTTTGCTGGCGAAAACTTGAGTGTCGTGTCAAAGAGGAAGTTTTGTCAGCTTCGGTCTTAAAAGAAGAGAATTCGCTAGCTTACCTAAAATCCCTGAAGTGTTGCTGCAAAATTCAAAGCACGGGCACTAACGCTGCAAGAAAGCAGATAGGAGAGTGTGGAAATTACGAAAGGATGCGCTGTATCGTGTTTTCATATTCATTTTGGAACCACTTTTGTTTGTTGTAATTTATTTGCAAGTTAAAAAGACGTGTTTTCCTAAAATGTGGTATAGAAGTTTGATGCTTAAGTTCTGAAGTTGGTTATCGTTAAAGAAAATTTTTAATTATTATGTTTAGATTAAGCAAGTTGAAGATGGCAAGTTGAAGATGGCAAGTTGATTATTTATAGAACATTGAGATGGGATGAAATAGATGAATGGATAGAAGACGTGTATAATAATTAAATAATTTTAGAAATTGAGTTGAATATTTTTTTAATGAATATATAAATGAGGATTTTTAATGATGTTCATGAGATTAAGCACTTTATGAAATCTAAAGTTTAAGCTTAGAACAACACAATGACTCTCAAAAATTTAACCAACAAAACTTAGAAGCAAACATATTATGACCATTAATTCTTGCTTATCAAGTTTCTTCTGCTGTGAATTTTGACAAGGTAATTTGCCATTTTTACAATTCGTCCCTCTTCAAACAAAGTATTTAGAGACTCAACTTTTAGAATATCCATATATTTGCTTTGAATGTTCTCAGAAATCAAAAAATCCATGATGTAGTTTAATTTTGTTTTCATCGGCCCAAATGTGCAAAAAAGACAAACCCTGTCAGCCTATTCATCTCTAGGTGTTTCCCACCTCCCTATTTCGCACCTAACATGTCACAAGCTAGTTCTTAACTAGCTTATTAGCATTTTGACTTTCTTTTTTATATCTGCCTCTATGTAGTGATATTGTTGATGTTCACATGTGGGATTGAAATCCTTGACGAAGTGTTCCTTTTTTTCCCCATGTTTTGACCACAACGCCCCTTCGACTTTCTCTCTCATATTATTCTTCATTTCTACATTTACATTTGGGCATTCATGCAAATTAATTCCCCCTCTACTTAACCACTTGATATTTTGTTTCATCCAATTATTTTTCTCTCTATTTAGTTTTTCCTCTACCACAATTTTGGCCCAACAATGATCTTCAATATTTCATGTTCTCTTCAAATAACCTAACAACCTAATCATCACAATTGCCTCAACTGAGAAGGCTCCGACATCAGTTAAGATGATCTAGAAAGGGACCATGGTTTTAATTTTGAAATTCTTTATGATGAGACATCTTTCTAATATTTTTATTTGCCTCCATCTTGATATTGACATGTTGCCCAAAACCTCAACCATACAAAACCACTAGTATAACACATAACCTAAATAATGTCTTTTTAGATTTTCAAACGCATAGCTCAATTGCTTTGCATATGTTTTGAAGCACATATAAATTCTTTCTATCCCCTTTTATCCTTTTTTATCTACAAGCCTCCCAATTGAGGTTGCTATGAAAGTTGAGGCCCACTATTTGTAAATCATTTACCACTTGTAAGGGGCTTCCCTCAAACTCAAACTTCACTTGCTTCTTATTTCTTCTCAAAGTAAAAATCATGACTTTAGTTTTTTCAATGTTCACTTGCATTCCCACTTCATGACAAAATTATTTTAGAGCTCGTAGGTGTTCTTGAAGACCCTCAACAATTTTAGCTAGTTGAAGAAGGTCGTCAGCATATAACATTAACTTTATTACAAAAGAAGTCAAATGTACACCTTCACCGTATGACTTGACTATCCATTCCTCCAACTTGTCCATGTAGAGCCCAAACAAAGTATTAATATCAAGAAAAGAATTTTCTAACTATATAATATTTATGTTATCATGAATACAAGAAGAGTACCTGTGCTACTTATTGGTGGGTGTCATGCATATTTTCTCTTCTAGAATATTTGATTTTGTTTTTATTATGAAAGAATTATTTTGTTAAGATTCATGTTATTTTCTTTCATGGAATATTAATCTCCATAAAATAAATTATTGTTTCAATATCTTATAAAAAGACCAATCACACACATTAAGTACTATTGCATTTTTATTAAAATGTAATTAAACAAAATATAGAGTAAGTTAATATTTAATTAGTAAGACACATTAGGAAGAATGTAAAAATGTAGAGACTAAGTTGATGAAGGGAATGGACTCGTCTCAAGCATCATGTGTTTTATTATCACTCCATTAGGCACCCATATTTCTACTTATCTCTTAGAAATAAGATAGTGCATGATTAAATTTATATATTGTATTTAAAAATAAAACAACATCTAAGATAGATATCATCGACTCTTACATTGTTTAATCCATGAGTAGGCCATATTTGAATGACTAAATAATGAAGTACACAACCTATCTATACTTAAAAGGAATTAAGATCTTTCCCTCATTAGAATCCACCATTATGCTCGTGCCCTCCACATTATTTGTAATGAATGGTTGATTATTATTTAATTTTTTTTTGTGACAAAATAGAAAACAAACTGAGTTAGGTGTATATGTATAATAGGATATTAATTTACAAGAGCAAAAAAGATCTAACATGAATACATATAAGACACAAGGCCTCCTCATATTTATCATGAAGGGAAGATAGTACATACTCAATAACTTACATCTACTATTCTTTATAAATAATATCCTTAAAAGGCACTTCACAGATATATCAAAATCATGGCTTCAAGATGTGCACAATCCAAACCAATTAATTAAATGTTTTTTGTTTTTAAAATTTAGATAGAAAAATGCATTCACGTGGTGTAATTAATAAATGTATTTATGTTGTCAATATTAGCATAGTGTGATGTCTAAACTATGGTGGTGTTGTTCTTGCCATCAATGGTTAAAGCTCGTTGGGTGTTATTGTTCAATGTTCATATCAAGGATGAGGTCCTTCATTTGTGACCTCATTGGTTCATAGCTATGGGTCAAAAGTGTTTACCCCTTTGAAAAAAAAGGGGTTTATTTATGCTAATTTTAAAATATTCTTATGTAGTATATTACAATTCTTGGTTATAGTTTATAGCCAAATTGTAACACTTCATGAAAATGTCCAAGTCCTAATAAATAGGCTTAAATAATGATGACATTACCAGGTACATGCTCTAAGTAGGTATACACAAAAATGTGTCATTTGAAGACATAAATGTAAGTTAATTATAAGCACCAGTTATGATAACTCAAATGTAAGTCATACTTCAAAGCAACATTTTACATATATATACGAAAATAATAGTATGAATGCATGAATGAGAAAGGATTTTATAACCATTGCTCAACATGTATTCTTCTATATATTGTAAGCTTTATAGTTTTACAATCATAGAAAAGTATAATTGAGTATGAAAATAAGGTACCATTTTTTACATGAAGAAGCCTAATGGCATCCCTAGTATTCTCCCTTACCTTCATTGATCTTATGAAATATTTTTGTATCCATTAATCCTTGTACCCTACAATTAACTATTAGACACAAATATCAATCCCTCCCACACCTTTACATTCATCCTATTATGTCGTAAATTGTAGTCCTTTAATTATGAGTCTCATTTCACACTCTCCTAACAGTTTTCTAATTTTTCCATTCCTCTATGCATTATGGGACTTTTTATTGCATTAAATTAATATTTAATTCAATATTATGAGTCTTATTTCACTTTAATACATCAACAATTTATTATTTGAGCCCTTTTATTAAGTCTACCATTTATCTTAATTCATTTCAAGCTTATATGGGTCCTATGCCATTTCAAAGTTCAAAGCACTTTTCCCCCACTTAATATATTATAACTTTTCATATAAATTATAGTTCTGAAATCAAGATCCTATTCTCTTATAACCTTAAAATTTCAGGCCTATTTTGTCGGGACAATGTTGCCAAGCATCTTTGACTGATGCTTTTGGCCAAAATTTTGAGAGGTTAAATAGTTGGTCTTTCCATTCCAAGTGCTATCCCCAATGTAAAAATGATTATTTTAAGTTGGGAAAAAGGTTATTTAAATACTTTGAGATCCCTATATAAGGCATCACTCCTAATTCATTTCATTATTTTCTATTATGTCATTCTTACATCTAAAAGTTTCATTCCAAGAGCAATTATTATCATTCAAGGATTAGTAAGATACAACAAGGCATCTCCAATCATGTTTTAAATTATTCAATTTAATTATGATTTATCATGTTAATGCATCAACACCTGGAGGAATTATCTTGAGAGAAAAACATCAATTGAAGGTATAATCATTTCAATTGAGCATTTCCATTCAAGCATTTCAATTCGGAATTTTATATGATCTTCATCATTGTCATAGGGTGGAGTCCCAACTTGAGGTTTTACTAAGGGAAACCCCTATATAGCCCCAAACACCACTGTTCTCCTCTTATATGCAAATTCAATCTTCGAAACAAGGTACAGGTTCAAATAGAGTACACAATAGTGCAATTCAGACCGAGACAAGATCAATAAGACCTAATTCGACAATAAAAGGTAGGACACTGGTGCCTAGCGCCACTGTCCAAGTGATTTCATCTAAAATTTCACCAAACAAAAGGATAGGAGCTCTTGAGATCAATTTGATACTTGTTTTGCACCTAGACAATTGTTTGGACAAGAATGTCCAACATTAAAGTCCACCCAATTTGAACCCATATTTTGGACACAGGTTCTTCTCTGCTTCCCATTTCCAAATTTGTAATCGATGTTTGCATATCTATTTTGAAACTATCTATTCATGCTAATCATTATTTATTTTGAAACTTTAGCCTAGTTCTTTACATTCAATTTCCAATCAGTTCATCTCATTCAATCATTTGAGAATCAATCAATTTAGTGCCCAGCCCTCACTAATAGGTCTGAAGTTGAGGCCTAATTGGTTGTTCTCTAATATAATTAATGGGATTCGACTTGATTCCTAGTTTGCATATTAGACTAGTGATTCCCTGATTCCATACATTACACATCCACAATTATTCAACAAACCTAAGATAAAGATATATAGAGCTACTAAAATTGAGATACTATACCATTAGGATCTAACCCATATATTTCTATGATTCAATGCCACATATCAACAACTTATTGTCAATGCACACATGGGGTGGTCAAAGAGAAAATTTGAAATAATCACACACATACACACTTCTTGATATATGCAAAACCATTTTTAATTGGGATTCCTACTTGTGCAAGTTATTTGGTCTTCATGCACTTGATATAAATTCACAAGTGAAATGTCATTCTAGCTACCCCAAAGGCTACAAGAAACACCTTTATTGTATATAGCTTGTATAGAAGATAGCCTCATTGGATGGACCTATAAAATATGGCTATAAAAATTTGTCTAATCAACTTAATTGGAGGAAATCAATGCAAGTGCCAAGTCTCTAATGTGATAAGAGACTGATTTTCTTATCATATTATTGTCATAATTAGTTTTAATTATAAATTTCAAATATGCAAGCCAACTTACTCTATAGGCATTAAAGCAACAAAATATGTCACAAATATTATGTTCTAATTAGTAGATCCAAAGTTAATCGATTATCATCACACATCTCCACTCTGTTTGAAAAATAAAGTATAACTTGAGTTTTTGTTAAGAAAACTTTCTTCTTGTGAATAATTTTTGAGTCTAGTTCATTTTTTATTTTTTAACTTAATCCATCTTTTTATCAAAACCATCTCTAATTAGGTAGCTCTCTTCATCTAATAAAGATAGTAGCTATGACAAGTACCTTTATTAAGATATAAAACACCTATTACTATAACATCTACATGCTTTAAGAGAAGACACTCTTCATCGCATAAATTGACTTCTTATATGGATTAGTAAGATATGACATAAAATTTTAGTCAATCGACTTAAGGAAGAGAAAAATTAATGTAAATGTCAAGTCTTCAATGTGACAAGGGACCAATTTCTTATTCTTGATACTATACTATTGATTTTAATTATAAATGTTATATACAAGTTGACTTGCTCCATAAACACCAAAGCCATGAAATCGAAATCACTAGCACTACTTCTGGATCACTAGACCTAAAGTTAATTCAAATTGATTTTGGTACACTTATATATTATTTCAAAAATAAATCATAACTTATTTTTCACTGAAAATTGTTTCTCCCTATGAACAATTGTACTAAGGGAAACTATGTGATGAACCTATCTAATCTTTCCTCCATATGATTGTCATATCATTAAAATACATGGTTAGCGGCTCACTCTTGTATAAAACTCCGTTTTACTTCATTTAACTAATTTACAATAGAATTTCCTGACAAATTCTATCATTTTTATAAAAAAATTTATAGTAAAATTCAACTCTCTTCTATCTGGATGCAATTTTGAAATAATATCATATACTCTACACAGAAAGAACGTAGAGAAAGTTGCCAGAAAATTTAACAAATGTTTTGCTGGCAAAAAATTTCTCTCATTGATAAGGAGGCAATTTTTTGAGTTTGGAGTTTTAAAAGATGGAATCATCACTGTCACTGAAAATATATTTTGCAGCAAAATTTTAGACAAATCAGTTCTTTGTGCCACTCTTTCACTGTAAGAAAGCCGATATGGAGTCATAGGAATTATAAAAGGAACACGTTGTCTTAACATTATCATTCAACTTTTTTTATTAGAATTTTTTTTTGTCCATTTTGCACTTAAAATTTAGTAGATTATATATTAGTTTATGTATTAAGATTGGTATCATAACAGATATTCTAAATTCACAAGTAGGATTTATGAAAGAATGATATTAAAATTGAATTTTAAATTTTAAATAAATGAAATAAGGTAAATTTAGTTGGTTTTTTGTGTTGGAATATGTTGTATAAAAATTTATTGTGTTTTGTTATGGTTTAGCTTTATTCTTGTATGATTGATTCTTATAAGTATAAAATGATTTGGTAAATAGAATTTAACTTGTATTCATGAAAGTGAATTGTCAAAAATGAGTAGCGGATCATCTCAATCCATTATACTTCTGTCTAAAGTAGGATAGTGTTTAGAAATATTGTTTGAGAACTTGCTAAGGGAGGGGAATGTTCCCCTAAACCATACCCCTTAGAGGTGGACCAATTCAATAACACTAAACTAAAATTAAAGGCAATAGGCAAGTTGATAGTAGCCCATGATGATCATGCTTACTAATGATATAGGACACTCAAGATTTTGTTTTGATAATCTCATGGGAATGCTCTTCTAGTGATTCCTAGTTGATTTCAAATGAATAATGAATGTCCTCAATTACAACAACATAGCAAGCATAGAAAATATGCATTAGATCAACTCATAATGAGTAATAGGAAATAGTCAATAAGGTTTGAATTTGGTTTTTGATCTAAAGTTTGAGGTCCAAATCTATGACTACAATGGTAACCTAGGTCAGTTTTGCATCCACTGATTTAATCTAGAATGGAAAAAGGGAGGTCTAAGGATCAAGGTCAACTTATACAAATGAGTAATCATGTGAACATAATAGAATGATTTGTCATGAGACAAGTTCATGCAAAAGTATTCCACTTGTAGATGGTTATAACATGAAAGATACTCTATTTAAAGCGAGCGTACAAAAAGAAAGAAAAGACAGTATATGCAATTTTCACCATTACTTTTTTCCTGATTTTGATGTACATGCAAATGACTATGAAAATATATGTCAAAGCTGTTAATGTAATTTTTAAATTTTATTTAGTTAGATTTACACATGTTTGTTTACTTTTAGGAGTGAATCATTATAAAAAATTATGACATCCTCGCTTTCTTTTTACCAAGCCTTCATTTGATTCACCAATCATGACATCCTAGAGTCCTATTTCTTTGAAAGGGTTTTCCCCTTTCAGATTTCCCCCATTTGACATCCCTACTTGGCGTGCCTTCCCAATCATCCCAATCTCTAATTCTCTAAACATTGGATCTTTAATAAAGAAAAAGAATAATGTTCCGTGGGCTATTGAATAACACGACTATTAAAAATTATTTATTAATTTAAATAATAAAAGAATAAAAGAATCGTATACAACAATTTTCGGAAAATGTTTCGGCTGATTTAGACCAAGGTCTTGCAGGATCGTGAGGTGGGATCCCACATTGCCGGTAGAAGGAACCTGCGGCCGTTGACACCATGAGCGTTGTAATTGGCACCTGTCGTCTCGTCCACTAACAGTTTCCCGGCGTAACCGGGATAAGCCCCGCTTCCATACATACCCGGACATGCTGAGACAGCCTCCAACGGAGCAGCGGCGTTTCCCTGGAAGTATCCTGTCTTAAACGGATTTGTCACTGCTCCCGCAACCGTCGCCGCAATGTTGATGATCATACCGTCAATGCCCACGTCACCGTTGGGCGGCAGCAAAGAAAGGCTCTGCGGGCCGTAAATTGGCTGATGAAATGGCCACGCACACTGCCCCGGGCACTGCGTTGCTGAGTTTCCCACCCATGCGAACGCGTAGTCAATGCCTGCTTTGCTGCTGTCATGGAATCCGCAAGAGCTACTGCAGAAGTTCTCCACCATAACACCCTCAGATGTGAGCACCAAATATAACTCCACCTCACCATTGCTCTTCTTCTTCTCAGGCTGCGGCAGAGCTCCGGACTCGATAGCATTCTTTAACAGGACAGCAATGTCACTTCTTTTCAAGGACTTTCCGAGAGAATAAGCTTCATCCAGCTTCTGCTTGCCCAGCCTTCGGGTTAAAGACTGAGGTTGGTTTAATTGGGAAGGGGCAGAGCCTCTGTAGGCCTCTGTTGTTTTCCACCAGGTGAACACAGAGGGAGAACCCTGCTTGCCGCTTTCCATTCCCAATGACTGCACAAAATCGCCCACAACGGCACGCTGCGCGGAAGTGAAATTGCCATACCAGATGAGATGAAGATTGAGAATGGGTGTTGTGGTAAGCAGAGGGCCATTGTGGTATTGCAGAACAAGGAGCTCTTCTTCCACCAGAGCAGAGAGCTTTCTCCACTGAAAAAGGGGCCGAGCGGCGGCATCCACTGTGGACAATGCCACCATACATATCAACAGCAAGTCAATGACAATCCTTTCAGAACCCAAAACTGCCATTTTATGAGGCGTATTGCAGTCGGAACACAGATTTGAAAGATTTAATCTGTAATGAAGTGAGATTGTTTGTTACGAGGATAAGCAAGAGAAGGATCGAATTTAAATAGGCAGAGACGGCTAAGGGAAAGCGGGATGAAAGGGATTGACAGCAGGGCTTATACAGCTGGCAGTCACAGGTGCGAATAACAACTGAGCAATTTGTAGTGGGGTTTCCTGGCAAATTCTACCGTTGAAACGGTGGGCTTCCCCAAAACACAGCTCTGTTCTACCTGGATGCTCCGCATTGCGCGTGTTTGAAATAATACCTCATCCGACGTGTCCATCAGTAGTAAGAGGTAGGGAGTAAATGTAACCGCTGTGCTTTGCTGGCGAAAAATTGAATGTCGTGTCAAAGAGGCAGAAAAAATAATGGTTGCAGCAAAATTCAAAGCAGGGGCACGCCGCACGTTTGAGGCAGCACTTCTTACGCCGCAAGAAGGCAGGTATGATGGGGGTGTGGAAATTGGCACGGGCTATTCTCCAAATAAAATGTCACCCATACATATGATCCACGGCATGTCTAAATGACATACATACAAGCATCCCCGTACAATGTATGAAAATAGAGGATTCGACGGAAAGAGTTAACGGCAACGCAACGGCAGCGACAGTCCATTTTCAATGCGAGGGAATTTTTAAAATTTGTTTCCCGCTCAACAATTTTGAAAATATTACAAATGCTAAAAAATAGGATGAAGCCTGCACAATAATCTAAAATCTGCTATTAAAAGGTTGCCCCTCTCAATAAATCTGTAGATAATGTTAAAAAATAAGAGTAAATTTCTTGGATGCAATTATTCATTGAGAGCTGTGTTATGCAGACTTTTATGTAATAAATTCATTTTGAGTTCTCATTAAGATTTTTTGAGATTTTTATTGAATCATTTAGGGTTTTGTGTTTGTAGAGATATTTATGATTTTGTTCTCCAGCATTGAAAGTGGTTATAAACATTTTATGATTATAGATTATATAATTTTTAGAGGTTTAAAGTATTTTCAAAATATTTTATAATAAAAATTGATTAAATATACCAGCTATGAAATGTAGAGTTCACCTTATATTTAAAATAAAATTAATTTTTAAAATGTTTTTTATAAAATGCAGATTTGTATTTTATTTTAATAATATTTTTAAATAAAAAGTCATTATAGTCCAAACAAGTCTTCATATCTATTTAAATAGAAACTTGCCTCTAACATATGCAATAAAATAGAAAATTGAAAAAAATTCATGGAAGAGAAATTTGGATTTTGAATAAGGAAACCAACCATCAGAAATAAAAATCTTACCAAGGAGAGACTTAGGTTTTTTTTTTTTAACTTGATAAGATTTTCATTTCTCATGCCTAGTTAGACAAAGGTTTTTGAATAATAGCCTAAAAATGAAAAAGTTCCAAAAATTAGAAACTTTGATGTTGCTATTATTTAAATTGGCTCTAACATATGCAGTAAAATAGAAAGTTATATTTTAAATTGGCTCTAACATATGCAATAAAATAGAAAGTTATCTTTTAAATGGTAATTTAAAAGAATTTCATAGAATAGAAATTTGTATTTTGAATAAAAACTTAAAAATGAGAAAGCTTCAAAAATTAGGAACTCTATTATTTAAATATTACTAAAGAAAAATTTTATGTTTACAAATTACTAAATAATTCCATTAATGAATTTTTCCATTCTTTTGCAAAGGATTTTTTCAAATGATTTATAAGGTTTTTGCCTTTTTTTTTTTTAATGTTTCTTCTAGTATACTTATATTTAAAAATTCTTATTTACATGGAAAGATTAAAAAGTTATATGCTTTGATATGCTAGTTAAACTAATCTCTTAATGATTGTAAAGATTTGTGATTTCTTTTTTAATAAATTAAAAATGTCTTACAAAATATTAGCTCATGGTTGACACGTGTAGTGTTGTAAATTGTAAACCTTTCAAAGTTCACACTCATTTTAGGGCCCTTTCTTTAGTGTGTCTCATTTCACTTCAATTTCATATAGGTATTTCCCTATTTTCACTTTAATTGATATGGGTATTAATCTATTTCATTTAATTATGTTTAGACCCTTCCTTATTTCAAATTTAAATTAGCTTTTTGACACATTTAACTATCACAACCCCACATCAACATAAAATGAGGAATGCACTTTTGTTGGGGTGGACATACCTTTGTTACTTGAATAAGAAGGTTTTGAAACATAACATGACATGTGTTTTGAAATACATCGCGTTTTTGAAACACATCATGTTTTGCAACAACATACAACAACATAAATGAGGAATTTCCTTTTGTTGTAGTACACATGTCTTTGTTACCTAAAAGGAAAGTTTGTGATATCCAACCATTCTTTTAAGATAACATGAAATGAGTGTCAAAACACACAAATTACAAACCATGAACTAAACTTTCTGTAGGTTGGCAAACACGTGTAGGGCGAGTTCACAATAATGGTTCCCACTTTTACCCACGAAGGAAAAACGCAATGGTGAGAAAAAAAATTTGGAGGGTGTTCGTACGAACTACCCTTTGGGGTTCAAGCGAACCCCCCACTTCACTCGAACCTACCTTTTTGAGTGAAACCCCTTTAACGGTTATTTTTGTCGATTTTTAATTATATTGGGGGGGTTTGCTCGAACCCCCCTTCACTTGAACCCATGTTCGAATGAACTACGTTTTTTGAGATCTCTCCCCAAATTCTTCATAATTCTGAGAAATTTTGGCCTTCAAACCTCTGGTTCAAGGCTCAAATGAAAGAATCTTGATAACCCAAAAATATAAAATGGTAGTGCTCGGAGAAATCTTTCCAATGAGTATAATTTCATTACATTGTGAATTTATTTTATTCTTTTTTTTTTTTTTTTATGAAATATTGGTTTTTCACTGAACATGAACTTCTTTGTTCAACGGATTGGGAAAAATAGGAAACTAATTCAAAAAAATTCTGAAAAATATCTATGCCCTAGGCATTGATGTCTTCTTTCTATCAAAAAAAAAAAAAAGAATTTCGATACATATAGAACAAGTTATGTGTTCAAACCTAAACGCATGTCTGAATTATAACTAATCGGAATTCAAAACTTAATAAAATGAAAAATATTCAACATATCACTATCAAACCAACAAAAAGCCCTAGATATTGGTGTTACAAACCAAAATTCGAAAGAATTGAGTTTTTATCATTTATAGAAAGAAAAAAAAGTTATGCCTTTCAGGAGGCACGTCACTCTTAAAAAATGTAGTTTTCTATAAAAAACTACTTTTCGAGGGAGATGGAAAAAAAAATTTAAAAATCTTCAAAAAAATTTGAAAAAAAATATATTTAGAATCTATAGACAAAATGCTAAAAAACACTAATTTACATCATCTTCAAATTATTAATAGTTTAAAAGTTATAGTTGTCAGAAGTTGAAGATGATTTTAAAAATGTTCATCTCAGTGTCAGAAGTGGCAAAAAAGTGGGAACCATTATTGTGAGTTCACCCTGTAATGAAGTTGTAGGGTGAAATATAGATTGTGTTTTATAGCCTATAGAAGCCTAGTTCGTGTTTGATAAGATGTTTTCTTTTTCTCATTTAATGTTATCTCAAATGAATTGTTGGATATCACAACCTTAATCCTAGGTAATAGAGACATGTTGGATATCACAACTAAGTGTGTGGAGGTTAAAAAACAATGTGTATTTTAACATACAAATTTATATTTATAATGGAACCCTATCACAATCCTATAACACCATAAATAAGGAGTACAATTTTTTGGGGTGCACATACCTCTATTACTTGAAGAGGAAGGTTGTGATATCAAACTAATTATTTGAGATATATTTTACACATTGTGCTTTACACAAAAGTGTATTCCACATTGTGTTTTACACCAAAGTATATTTCACGTTATTTTTAATCCTTAGTCTATTAATCCTTTTGAGCCTTTAAGATGATTGTAGTTATAAAATTAGGTGCCTTCGGTGGCGATCTACTAGGAGGATAGGAATGAGTTCTTTTAGAAGAAGGGGATGATATAAATTATTCCTTCTTGGTTGACTCATATACAATGATGGAGAAGGATTGATGACTTTAATTTGAATATGGTGGATCTACTATAGAGATAATTCTTCAAACATTTCCCTTACCCCACCTTTAATAGCTTCTTTTGTCACCTTAACTACAGTCACCCTAATAGGTTTTCATATATTAAGAATAACTTCTCTATGGTTTTTCCTCTAGCAAGGTTTTCCACATAAAATCTGGTGTTTCTTTGTGTATCATGGTGTTCTTAAGTGTATGGTGTTTCTTTGTGTATGTTATCTGAAATGAATTGTTGGATATCACAACCTTCATCCTAGGTAATAGAGACATGTTACATATCATAACTAAGTGTGTGCAAGTTAAAAACAACAATGTGTATTTTAACCTACACATTCCATCTCTCTCTCTCTCTCTCTCTCTCTCTATTTTCATTAATCCCTTCCTACATCTCTCTCACTTGGCCTCTCACTTTTCCTCAACCCCTCCCTTCCTCACTCTCTCTCTCTCTCTCTCTCTCTCTCTCTCTCTCTCTTCTCTCTCTCTCTCTCTCTTCTCTCTCTCTCTCTCTCTCTCTCTCTCTCTCATCTCTCTCTCTCTCCTCTCCTCTCTCTCTCTCTCTCTCTCTCTCTCTCTCTCTCGCTCTGATCTCTCCCTCTCTTTTCATCCCTTCCTCTTTAGGTCACATAGGCATGTGAGCCCTAACAAAAGTGTATTTTTCATTTTATAATGTTTGAATTTTGATAGGATTTCATTTTGTATATGAAGTTGTAGGTTTCAATACAAATTGTGTTTTGTAACCTACAAAAGCTTAGTTCATGGTTGACAAACCTGTGTAGTGTTGTAAATTGTAATCCCTTTAAATTTCACATTCATTTGGGAATTTTTCTTACATATTGCACTCGCTCATTATTCTAATCTTCCTTCACTTCAACTAGCTTCACTTTTATGACTTTTATATGTTTGCAACGAATTTGAACTCAATCTCTATAGTCATGGTTCTTAAATGTGTTATTGTAAGGAAGCATAGATACTAAGAACTTAGATGAAGTTATTTGTCATCTAGTTGGTACAAGTTCATAAGAGTTTTGCTAAAACTTGAGTTGTACAACAATATCTATGGATAAAATAAGATATATGTCCAATTTAATATCTTAACATATGTAACAGAGTATTAATATGAAGATTATGTACAAATATTTTTTTTAAATATCAAAATAATGACATTGGAAAAATTTATCACTCATTTTAGGCCCCTTTCTTTGGTGTGTTTTGCAACATAATGTGTAAGGGTACCATTTGGGGCACTATCTCTATAATAGATCTACCTTAGTCAACTTAAAGTTAATTGAGGTGGCAAAATCTCCATCATCCTCTTCTCCTAAAAGAATTTCTTGAGTTGGATTTTTTGCTATAAAAATGATTATAGAAGTTCAACCATTGGATTTAGTAGCAATAAAAGAAATGATAAATAAACAAAAACCTTAGAAGCCTAGAATTCTGTTAACCATGAGGAAAAAGAAAAATAGGGAAAGGATTATAATTGAAACAACAACTGTTATTGTACATTAAAAGATAGAGAAATATTCTATTGGATGGTTGCACCATTAGAAAGATACATGGGGAAAGGGAAAGAAAAGAAGAGAATGCAAGAGTTATCTTCCTATAATATATAATTGGTTTAAAATAAAGAAAACTATGCCTCTCATATATAAGATATATGAATCCCTTATGTAGGCTTATATGATAAAAGTGGCTATTAAAGGTGTGGCAAGGATAGTCTTTGGGGCACTATCTCTACAATAGATGTACCTTATTTAGCTTAAAGTTAATCGAGCTGGCAAAATTTCCATCATCCCCTTCTTTTGAAAGAATTCCTTCCCATCCTCCTAGAGGGTCACCACCAAAGACACCTACTTCAACAACTCCAATAATTTCAAGAGGCTAAAAAAGATGAATAGACCAATGATGCTAGAAAGAAAGTGTTGTAATATGTAGAATAATAGCTTGAGAGAGGAAGGATATAATACAGACACATTAGTCCCCTTTTAGCAAGGAAAAAGCATAACATGATACCATTTTAACATGATAACATGCATACGCATTTGTGAAGTCGGTACTTTGTGATTGTAATTCATCCCTTTAAGTGCTCTTAGATCCACATAAGTGAAATAAAGTAGACTCACATTACTTTCGTTTCCAACTTCTCTCAATTCATCTGGTTATAGACACCGTGTTTATTGCCATAGTAAAGGCGTCGTGTTTATCTCGACAGCAAATTCACCATGTTTATCACCAAAGGAGGGAGAGTCAAAAATATTGTGTTTATCACCACATGAATGAAAGGTGAACACTCTATGTTTGTCACCTCAATAAAGGTAGAGATGATGCAGAGGCACGACATTCACAAAGACAACATACAATGACAATACAGATTATAATTGTGCTCAGGTTACAAACATTGTGTTTATCTCCATAGTAAATGTGTCATGTTTATCTCGACAGTAAATTCGCCGCTTTTATCACCAAATGAAGGAAAGTTGAAAACACCATATTTATCACCACCTGAAGTAATATGTTTTATACAGTGTGTTTTACACAAATGTGAAGTACACATTGCGTTTTCCAATTTCCTAAAGTATGTATTTGGAAATTTAGTAGAGTTTTCATATTGATTATGTAAACTTTATATAATATATTTAAATTTAGAAAATATGATATAAATAAGAAAAAATAATTAAAATTATCAAGATTCATTTTTATATAAATATAAATCAATAAACATTAATTTTTGTCATTGAAAATGAGGAAGACACTTTTTATAGGGTGAACATACCTCCATTACTTGAAGAAGAAGGATGCAAAATACACTTTTTTGGGGGGTGGACATGCCTTTTTTACTTGAATAAGAATGTTGCAAAATCCAACCATTCATTTGAGATAACATTAACTAACCATCAAATGCATATTACCAAATGTGAACTAAGTTTGTGCAAGTTAAAAAATACAATGTATCTTATATGTACTGTCTCTAGTTCTCTCTCCCCCCCTTACCACTCTCCCTTTATGAACTCTCTTATTCTCTTCTCTATCTTATATCACATCTCTATTTCTTTCCCTAGGTCTCACAATCCCTCTATACTATTCCCTAAAACCTATACCCTAAAGAATTTATATACCCTAAACCCTATATTGAAGAGAGAGAGAGAGAAGGGAGAGGAAGACATGGAAGGTCTCTCACTTACTCTACCTTATTCCCTAAAAAACTATACCCTAGATAATTTATATACCCTAAACCCTATACCAAAGAGAGAGTTCATAAAGGGAGAGGGGTAAGGAGGGGTGAGGTAGAGAGGGAGAAAGGGAGAAACCTAAAGAGTAGAGAGAGAGGTTGGGAGGTAAGGGGGATATGCACTTGGGAAGGGATAGAGATAGCTACAACCATGTTAGGGTCATCCAATTTTTTATGTAGAGAGTGATTAGGATGATGGAGAGGATGAGGGATATGATGGTGACTGCTACCTAAAGGTAGGGGAGGACTAGGAGACATTATAGTTTACACAAAAGTGTATTATACATTATGCTTTACACAATAGTGTATTACACATTGTGTTTTACACACGTGTATTACACATTGTGTTTTACACACGTGTATTACACATTGTGTTTTACACAAAAGTGTATTACATATCCTCCCTACTTGTGCAAAGATTGGAGTTTTGTAATAGGACATGGGCATCCTTCAAATCAAAATGGAAGGATGATTTTTGAGAAACAATATTAAAAATCAATGGACCAACATAATCAAATCAACACTACATTACATGATTATTATATTTATTATTATACATATTTTTGTATAGTAAAAAGTAGATAGTTTCAACTCATCTTAAATTGATGTAGTTAGTATTAAAAAAATTTCTTATCAAATTATAGCAAGAAAGCATGTCAATAATTAGGTCAACAAACTAGTACAATGTCATCCTTTTCTCTTACCAACAATAATAGTGAAACAACTCTAGATTGTCCATTTCAGTCATTCTTGCTATTCCTCTCTTTGTTTTAGCTATCATCACAATTTTTATAGAAAGATTAGGGTAAATAATAGGGGTGCACATGTTTTTGTTACCTAAAGAGAATGCAAAAAGAATAGGGGTGCACATGTTTTCGTTACCTAAAGAAAACTATGCAAAAGAGTTATCTTCATATAATATATAAAAGGTTTAAAATAAAAGTGTTTGAGATATCTTCGGAAGAGGAAGGTTGTGATATCAAATCAATCATTTGAGATATATTTTACACATCATGTTTTACACAAAAGTGTATTCCACATTGTGTTTTACACAAAAGTGTATTTCACATTGTGTTTTACACAAAAGTGTATTCCACGTTGTTTTTAATCCTTAGCATATTAATCCTTTTGAGCCTCCCTCTCTTTCTCATTCTTTCTCTCTCAGGGTTCTCTCTCACATTCCACTCCTTCTTCACATGGCTTAGGCATGTTGTAAATTGTAGGTCAAAAAAACATATAAGAGCCATCATGAAGAAAGAAATGTGTGTGGATACTAAGCTTGATAGATCATGAACTAAGCTTGTACATGTGTTGCAGTATGTTATAATTACATCTTATTTGTCCTATTTTTGTCCTACGACCTGCTTGCAATCATAAAATATGGTCTCTGTTGTATCGTGGTAACCTTTGATAATGAGTTATTTGTTAATGTGACAGGATAATTGCAATCAAGAAAGGGAGAATGAAGATTTTGTGGGGAACCATGAAAGATTTTTATATTTGGTTGACACCTGGAAATGGAAATGGGTGAACATATGCATCAAGTTTTCACATATTTCAATGTGGAGTTATAAAAATACTGGACAATAATGTTAAGCTCTCTTTTATCTTCCAAACTATGTATTCTTTCATGTTTTGAGCATGTTAAGGTTTTGATCTATAGTTTCTTTTCTTAGTGTCCCCATTGTTTGTCATAAAACTTTATAGGATATTTTTAACTTCATTTTTACTTCTTGATTAAAAAATTAAAAAAAATCAACATAAAATGAAGAATATACACATTGTGTTTTACACAAAATTGTATTCCAAATTATGTTTTACTCAAAAGTGTATTCTACATTGTGTTTTACACAAAAGTGTATTCCACATTGTGTTTGACACCAAAGTGTATTCCACATTATGTTTTACAACAAAAGTATATTCCACATTATGTTTTGCACCAAAGTGTATTCCACATTACTTTTAATCCATAGTCTATTAATCCTTTTGAGCCTTTGAGATGATTGTAGTTATAGAATAATCGTAGTATGCCCTATGATGTAATACTTGACATCATAAAGAGTAGAAATGATCCAACATATCTATGTGGGCTAGTTAATAATGTTGGGGGTGTCATTTTTATATTCACACACCCTAATCCTTTTGTTCTACATCAATTTGACAAAACAATTTAAGAGATTTCAAACCAAAAAGGTGTCAAACTTTCATGTTATTATTTTGTCAAATTATGGTACTTGTGAAGGGAGAGAGAGAATAATAATTAGTAGGGAAGGAAGAGAGAGAGATGGGAATAAGGAAGGAGAGGTAGATAGAAAGGGAGAAGGGAAGAAAGGAACAAATATAACTACAAATGGGAGGGAGTGATAAGAGGAGAGATGAAAGAATAAAGAGAGAGAGAGAGAGAGAGGGGGAGAGAGAGAGAGAGAGAGAGAGAGAGAGAGAGAGAGAGAGAGAGAGAGAGAGAGAGAGAGAGAGAGAGAGAGAGAGAGAGAGAGAGAGAGAGAGAGAGAGAGAGAGAGAGATGGATCAAGTGAAAGACCCAGGGAAGGAGGAGATAAAGAGGTGAGGGAAGAGAGAGAAGAGAAGGAGAGAGTTCATAAATAGATAGGGGTAAAGGGGGAGGGAGATGTGGGGGAGAGAGAGGGAGAGAACTAGAGAGGGGACAAATAGATAGGTGAGAGAACTAGATGGGGAAAGAGAGTTGATAGACCTAGATGGCATAGAGGGGGATAGAGAGAGGTGGATAATGAAAAATGGATGAAGAGGTAGATAGGTGGAGATGAAGGGAGCAATAAAACCAGAGAGAGGAGAGAGAGGTGATGACCTAGATAGTAGAGAGAGAGAGAGAGAGAATACAAGAGGAAGAGAGAATAAAAGAGTGGGGTAGCGAGATAGATATGGGGGTATGGATGGATGGGGAGATAGAGAGGGAAAGGGAAAGAAAGGGATGGAGATACCTAGAGAGGGGAGGGAGGTAGAAGAGGAGAGACAAAAGAACAAAGAGGGGAGTAAGAGGGGATGGATGGAGAGGTAGACATGGAGAGAGTGAGAGACATATGAAAGGAAGAGATAAAGAGGTTAGGGGAGATAGAGAAGAGGAGGGATTTCATAAAGGGATAGGGTTAAGAGGGAGGGAGAGAGAGCTAGAGAGGGAGGGGGAGAAATATACAGGGGACATTAAATAGGTGAGAGACCTAGAGGGGTACAAAGCGAGATGAGAGACCTAGATAGCGAGAGAGGAGTAAGATAGATAGAGGGGGATAGAGAGAGGTGGGTAATGATACCTATATGTAGAGGTAGATAGGTGGAGAGGAAGGGAGGGAGAAACCTAGAGAGGCGAGAGAGAGGGTGGGATGGAGAGGTTATGACCTAGACAATAGTTATCTCAATCTCCTCCTATTTCTTTACCATTGGTCCATGGGCCCAATTTTTCTTAAGCTAGATTTTTTTCTATAAAAAGGATTTCTCAAGTACAATCAATACAAGCAATGATAAATAAAGAAAAATCTCAGAAGAATCCCAAAATGTCATATTAAGTCATTAAAGGTAAATAGATTCATGAAACATAATTTGTAGGCAAATCAATGAAACTCATTTTCATTGATATAAAGGGAGCTATAGAAAATAGACGCAGTAGAGGAGGAGTATGTTTCAACCCAATCACAATCAAAAATTTCAAATGTCAACCTATTATTTGTCAAGGGAGATCTTTCTCCCAACTCACCTATGCAACAATGGTGTATGCACAACTAGGCCTACCAACGACACCATATAACCAATGGGCTCTCAAATACTCCACACCCTTTCCTAAGGCCTATCTCATTTGAAAATGGGGTATTCAACCTAATTTTTCCACTCAAATGGTCTTAAGACACTCTCTAGGGTCTATTCCCTATTTTACTCCTAGAGGCCTAGTAGCCCTTCAATTTAAGACTCGTGAAAATAACTTTTTGCTCAGACCTTTCCCCACAAACTCCAAAAACTCCTAAAATCTAACCCATGACCACATTAGACAATAAACTGACTTGGTGCCCCTGAACCAAAAATCCTTAGGTAGTCACTCTATCTTGAAAAAATAATGAGTGGTCATAAGCACTTTTGAACAAATATAAAACTTATTAGCAAGGGAAAGAATCTTGACCATCTAATAGTGGAGCTTTATTTCAATTTTTACTAGAACATGTTGCTTGAGAAGGAATGATTGGTGTTGAAACCATTGAGTATTTTACAAGTACATAATAGAGATAGAATCAAGACAATAATTATTAGTGTTGAAATACCCATTCTTAATAATTGACTTGGTTTTTCTCACCCTCTGATGGCGAGCCAATTATCCACCTTTAGAAATGATATATTAGTGTCTTTGAAGTGTATCAATTCTTTTAGTGATATGGGTCACCTAATTAAATCAAATTAAGGCACTAAAGGTTCATAGTATATTGTTTTTTGGTTCCAAGTGCCATATTAGGGATTTCTATTGACATCACCCACACTTTTATAAGGATCCACTTTATAATTTGTTTCTCAACTTCATTGTATATGTGAAGTTGCAAGTTGAAATGCCCATTGTGTTTTTCAACCTATAGAAGCTTATTGCATGGTGGGTAAGATGTCGTTTTCTTCTCATTTGATGTTATATCAAATACATATTTGGATATCACAACCTTCCTCTTTGGGTAAAAATGGCGCGTTGGATATCACAACTAAGTTGGTGTAGGTTAAAAAATACAATGTCTAATTTAACCTATAACTTTATATTTATAATAGAACCCTATCACAATCCTATAACAACATATCACAATCCTATAACAACATAAAATGATAAATACACTTTTTGGGGGTGTGCTTATCTTCATTCTTAAAGAGGAAGGTTGTGATATCAAGCTAATCATTTGAGATATGTTTTACACAAAAGTGTATTACACATTGTTTTTTACACAAAAGTGTATTACACATTGTTTTTTACACAAAAGTGTATTACACAATTTGTTTTTCAACCTACACAAGCTTACTTCATGGTTGGTAAGATGTGTTTTTTTCCTCATTTGATGTTATCTCAAATGAACAACCTTTCTCTTCAGGTAATAGAGGCAAGTTAACCCTAACAAAAGTTTATTTTTCATTGTATATTGTTACAAAGTTTTGATAGGATTTCATTGTATATATGAAGTTGCAAGTTGCAATAAACATTGTGTTTTGTAACCTACAAAATCATAGTTCATGGTTGACAGACCTGTGTAGTGTTGCAAATTGTAATTCCTTTTAAATTTCACACTCATTTTAGGGCCCTTTCTTTAGTGTGCCTCATTTCACTTCAATTTCATATAGGTCTTTCCCTATTTTCAGTTTAATGATTATAACTATAATCTATTTCTTTTGATTCCATTTAGGCCTTTCCCTATTTCAAATTTAAATCAGCTTTATGACACATTTAACTATCACAACCCTACATTAACATAAAATAAGGAATGAACTTTTTTAAAGGGTGGACATACCTTTGTTACTTGAATAAGAAGGTTTTGAAACATAACGGGACATGTGTTTTGAAACACATCATGTGTTACACAAAAGTGTATTTCACATTGTTTTTAATCCCCAGTCTATTAATCCTTTTGAGCCTCCCACTCTTTCCCTCTTTCACTTGGGCTCTCTCTTTCTCTTCCTCTCTCAAGTATCTCTCTCTCTTTCTCACCATCCCTCCATCCACCTCCCAATTCTCTCTATATCTCCCCCTCTCCCTCTCTCCCCCCTCCCATTCTTTCTCTCTCACGGTTCTCTCTTACATTCCACTCCCTCTTCACATGATTCACTTTAACTCTATCTCTCTCCCTCTTCATAGACTTCCCTTTAACTCTCTTTGGAAGTCTCTCTCTCTCTACTTCCCTCCCTTTCCCAAGTTTCTCTCTCTCTCTCTCTCTCTCTCTCTCTCTCTCTCTCTCTCTCTCTCTCTCTCTCTCTCTCTCTCTCTCTCCTCTCTCTCTCTCTCTCTCTCTCTCTCTCTCTCTCTCTCTCTCTCTCTCTCTCTCTCTCTCTCTGTGTTATAATTTATTTTGGTACCAACATGACATGTGCAATACCATGTGAATCTGAAAAGTTAAAGTGGACCACTATTGGACCCTCTTCTCTACTTAATTTTTTTTATACCAACATGACATGTACAATACCATTTCAGTTTGAAAAGTTAAAATGAACCACCTTTGGACCCTCTCCCATACTTAATTTTTTTTATGTCAGTTCCTGACATATACAATACCATCTCAATTTAAAAAGATCAAATGGACCAACTTCATACCCTCTCCCCTAATTCAATTTTTTGGTGTCAACATGACATATACAATTCCATGTCAATCTGGACCACTAAGAGGTCCTTTTCTTTATCCAAATTATAATTATTATATTTGTAATTTTATCAAACTATAATGCCATTGACTTATTCTAAAAGCTATATATTAATTTTTCAAGCATCAAAGAAAGTTATAATATATAATATGGAGTACTTAGGTAACTTACACTTGAAGTTTTAATATAGTAACCATTTTTAGGCTTTCAAGATAATCAAGAGTGAATCCAAGATTACATTTTTTTCAGAAAGTATCAAAATTTTGATTGCTCATTGCAAGAAAATAGGTCACTATAATTTAGCAATATAACTTAAATTTGATAGATCACATTGATGGTCAACCAAAATTAAATAATTAATGTGCTACAAAATACGAAAAAAAGAGTACATACAATTTTGTTCATAAACAAAAGGAAATCAATGATATAATTTCATAGAAATCTTGTCCTTCGAGATGCATTATGTTTCATATATTAGGAGGTAGCCAAGGAAAAATAAAAAATGTTAAAAAGTCATAGAGTAGATGTGTATCCAAGTAAAGGCTAATGAAATATTGATTCAACTTAATAATGTAGCCTGCATTATTATAGATTTGAAGGTAAATGATAGTCATTTGAGCTTCACAATGTATTTCACAGACACTAAAATATCCAAATTACCCATTGTGGATTTGTAAATAATAGATAGTAAAATGTTGAAAATGATAACCTTTCTAAAAAAAATGATTTAAAAATAAATAACTATGAATTAAAAAATTATTATACATAATAGATAAAATCAATTTATGATAATAAAAAAATTAAAAATATTATAATGATTTAAAAATGAATAATTTTATTATTCATTTCAATCAACTATAATATTAATTTTATTCGTATTTTTTTATAAATTGTGCATAAAGGACCTCCATACTTGTAAATAATAAATAAAAGAATATAATATAAATAAAATATATTAATAATTTACAAAAATGTCATTAAAATTTATTAACTAAAATATAAATAGAATATATTAAATTTAAAATATATTAAAAATTTAATAAAAATATATTTAAAATTTTATTAAATAAAATATATTAAAAATGTAATTAAAATTTTAGGTTTTTTTAATTTTGAAAAAAGGTAGGGGTCCCGCAGCATGAGCGCGGGGATTTTGGGGAGGGGAGCCTGAGGGCCTGCAAGGCTACGGGACCCCATCCCTTTTTCAAAATTAAAAAACGACATGAGTGGGACACATCAAATTTGAAAAGTTAACGATCTTCATTTGCTTCCGTCAACACCACTTGCTCTAACTGGTGACATCAACGACGATCTTTTATGTATGGTGTTCATGTACAATGTGCTATTTTATGTGGAGAATAGTCGCTTCTATGGAAATTACGAACATATGTGTTGTATCACGTCTTTGCATTCATTTGAAACCACTTTTGTTTGTTGTAATTCATAATTCACTTTGCACTGGGAGTCTTATTTTTTAAATTAATTAAAAAGTTATTAATTATTAGTCATTCTGATTTGTGGGTAATGTTGGGTGGTATCCATTGGTTTTTATTGTGATGTATATGTTGTCCTAGTTCTTATTTCATGTTCAATTTTTTGGATTGAATTTTATTTTCATTGTAATTCTTTTAACATTGATATATAGAGAGGAAAATTTATGGTTAAATATGTTCAAATTCGAAATAAATTCAAATGGATGATCTTTTAGGAAGTCTCAATGTTTCACTTCTTAAGCATCACCTAGATGTACTCAATTCTAAGTGAACTACTCACACTCATAAGATTTAGGTTCTTCTGAACCATCACTACTCATGAATTTTGAGTCAATGAAATTGATTCACAAACTACACAATTGAATCTTGAAAAAGTATCACAAATATTTAAATTCTTTAGACATTGCATGTCTCTATATATCAATGTTTTATTTTACGCAAAAAAATTAAGTATAAGATTGAATAGAAACATTGAGATAGAGAACAACATTAAATTTTAACATATCAATGAAAGAATTAGTAATCTAAAGTCTAATTTGTATTTGTAAATGATGTAATATAATTGAGGATTTTTAAGTTGTAGAAATATTTTTAAGATGTAAAGCCAAAATGTCCTCTAAAATTTTAAGGATTTTTAGTTGTAGAAATAATTTTAAGATTTGAGAGAGGAAAGATGTTTTTTACTCTCTTATCTTCACTATTTTTTATTTTGATGTAAATACAATCATAACACTTGGTTTAGAGTGTTTTGTATATAAGTTGACTTGAAACATATCAACTTATCAGCCTTAGTCATAAATGGTTTGAACCAATTCCTATTGAAACTATTCCTATATCTTGGATTCAACTACAAACAAAAACATAACCATCGATTAACACCACCCTCATGATCTTGTCCTCCTAGTTTTGATCTCTTTCCTCACTTTCCTAAGCATACCCTCTCAAATAATTTCACTATTATCCATCAACTTGTATGCTAAAACAATTTGAATTGACTACCAAGGATCTCGTGCATAAAGACAAGGATTAGATGATTAGTTCATATCAAATCTTAACGTTTCAATCTTGTTAAAAAGCATCAAACATTTGCATTATGGATACTACAAATTGACTTATCATTTGAACATATTTGCATCGTTGTGTTGTGTGTTTCTCAACATTGTTTATGTGCAATGGGGGCTAAGTAGTAATCAATCAATTTTCTACACTTCCCTTTGCATACTAATAACAATCTCCCCAAGATGCTTATTTAAAGTCTCTGTCATTTTTCTGTCTATTATAGATTCTTTAACTTCACTTTTTCATGTGATCTTAATTATGATTATAATCCTTCCATGACCTAAGACCATAGTGCTATAAATCTTACTACATACCTATACTCAATATGTCTAAGGATGATTTATGAGATGATGCTCCATCTCTCTTGCCCATACTCATGATTTTGGCATAGCTAATGTGATATTTCTTATGCATCTTATGATAGTTCTTCCTCTACATCTATGGATACTCATATGGACAGACTTAATACTTTAGAGCTTCTCAAAGTTATTTATTTAGTATCTTATTGATGCTTTATTAATTTATGAACACACTTCATCTTCTTTATTATATGATACCATCATGCTTAATAATATTTTTCCTCGAGTAACCTATGATAGTGTTATTAATGTTATCGATGCTCAAATTTATCATAATGGAATTTTTTGTGTTCTTTTGAATACACATATTATTATAGAGTCAATAATTATTGGATTTAGTAAAAATAAAGAATCACATTTTTGTATATGTTAAATAATTTTAATTTTTATATTACGATTACATACGTGATGATACTTTCCTAATCAATATATTTTAATTGACAAGGACTTACAATGGTTTGGTATGTTTAATACTTATAATTTTTTAATTGTTCTTGTGTGTTCCTTCATTGTTTACTTACTTATTCCTTGATAGAATTCTTGCATATTAATTCTAATATTTTCACCTCTAATGGACATTCTATTAATTCATGTATTTTACAAAATTTTAGATGCCCCCAACTAATTCTCCCAGTATGGAACATTACGTACCTTCTCATGATGTGTCAACTTTTCAGGACCGTGGTGTACATGATTATCATACAATTCTCTATACATATCCCATTATCAAACATAAGTAAATTCATAGTGTAGGAATAAATAAAGAACTCTATTGTGATATCTTCCTATTTTTATTTGGATCATTTGAGAATGGTGTGGATGCAATTGATGATCATTATATTAAATATTTTTTAATGCTCCGTAACATTTATCACAGAATAGTTATGAATATTTTTTTTAACTAAAAGAGGGGTAAATATTTATTAGATCAAAGAAAGAGATACAAAGCAAGAAGGGCCACACGCCTAGCAGAGAAAATTACACAACTCTATCTGTTTCCACTAAATGGTCCAACAAATGAGACATATCTGAAGATAATTGCCCCTTATCCACTATCTTCCAGCCCTAAAAACAATTATGAATATTAATAATCATGATTATTTCCAAATTAAGTAATTTATGCATGACACACCTATTAATGATTCTCTAGGTGTTCTCAATTATTATAATAATGAGTTAAAAAAAATATTCATATTGGAATACATTCAAGTTTCTCCAATGACTATCTTTACAATAGTTTTAACTTTCTAATAGATTCATCTATCAAGAAAAAAAAAAGAACAACCAAAGTTAATAAAACACTTCCAACTCAATTCCTAACAATGATACTGTAAAGCATGGAAAATGAGACCAAGGTGAGATAGTACCAAGACCCACTTTCCAATTTTCTTACATTAGGAACACAAAACCACACAAAGATGTGATGACATTCTACTAACTCTTGTCAAACAAAATCAAATAAGATCTTAGGGATTTTGGTTCCTTATAATGTTTAAAAGATGAATAATTTTGAGACAATGTTGAACTATGATCAAAGTATGAAGTAAAAAAGAGCTTAGATTGTTACAATTGACTGATAAACCAACAAATATTCTACAACACAAAAATAGATAGGAAATCTTAATTTGCACCCGTAACAATGATCTAGAGCTGAATCTACAAGACCAAGATGCCCAAAACACCCTGGACTTTTTCCCTATAGTTGGTTTATAGAAATCTGCTTTGTGAGACTGAGATAGGGTTTCTTGCAAAATCTAGAGGTCGTGAGGATAGAGGCACCCCAAGTGCCCTGGTCTAGATAGGGGCACCCCAAGTACCCTAGCCCTAGAAAATAATGTCCAAATTCTGAGGATAGGTTTGTATTCACTTATTGGAGGTCTCCTAATCTCCTTGTCTTCGTTGGCAACCTGTAGCTACACACAAGAGGAGAAAATTGGTGTTGCAGATAGGGGTTTGCCTAGGTCAAACCCCGAGTTTGGAATTAACCCTAATTGAAATAAAAATTGAACTTGAATTGAATTAGAAATATTAAGTTTGAGGGGAAGGGTATGTGCAGGATCATGAGGGGCCAAAAAGTGGCAATGGGGAAAAAATTATGTTTTAAACTTTACCAAACACACCAAATTCCGCTTTGATTTTTTGTATGGTTCAACCAAAATTTGAATTTGATTTGGTAATACCAAACCAAATCGGATATATGTTAATAACAGATATCTGATATTAACTGATATCCATTTTGTGACATCGTTATTGTGATGTCATGTTTTTCCAAATCGAATATTCATTTTGCTCAACATAAAAAACATACTTTAGTAAAATGGGCATAACTTTTGCGATTCTTATTGAAATTTCAATATTTTATAGGTGTTGGAAAGGTAATTTAGAGACCCATCAAATCGATAACATAATTTTATTATATTATAGACAAAAATTAATTTTAATCATTTGAAGTTAATCAATCATTTTTAAAACTTTAAATACTCACAAATTTTGCATACAAAGTCTCTTTTTTTCCCTATCACATCCTTTATCTATCACTTGTCTATCTATACTTCTATATATAGGAGTTGAGAAAATACAACACCACAAGAGCCTGAAGATCTTCTGCAAGCCGAATAACCTGTTACAAGGAGAAGCAATGAAGCAAAATCTGAAGAACATACAAAACACAGAGAATATTCTCAAAAAGAGAGCTCAATATTCACAAAAATATGTAATGTGATTCTTACAATGAAAAGAAAGAACTCAACCTTTAATAGGTCAAGAAACCCTAAAAAGGGAAAACCTAGGTTTGCACATAATAATTAATTAAAACAATTAATTATATGCACCTAAAGTTAGCTTAAGTGTAAAAGAGATAAAGGGAACTTAAAATAATTAAACAAATAATGTTTAATTAATCAAGTAGATACCCGAATACTCTAACACCCCCCCTTAAGCTAGACTTAGGGAGAAGCTAAAACCTAGAACAGCTACTGAAAGCAATAAAGATGGGTCCCGGCAACAAGGCCTGATCAGGTACCCAAATACAATGAAATCTCTATGAACTGGAGAAATAGAGAAAACCACATGGGAACAAAACTCTACTCCAAAAAGAGATGGAAAAAAAATATCACTGAAGCATGAAGACCCTGCAAACTCTGTCGAAGAATAACTGCTGATCTGAAGAACCTCCACTGAACTAGAACATGACCAGGTAGAGAAGACTATAATCTGCATGAGTGCCCTCAAATGACACTACTCGAATCAGGAGGCAAACAAGGCAAAACAACTGAAATCGAAGATATAGATGGCATGAGAAACCAAAGCCTAAAGAGCTGATCAATTGAACCACGGAAGCATTAGAACCAACAGGATAAACCTCCCCATAATGCGGAAGTGGGAGAGGGACAGGAACACTGAAAAGGACAGCCAAAAAACAACTGCATGATGAAGAACCAAGAACATCAAAGGTGCTGAGACACATCATCATGAGGCGAATGTCGTGGAAGGAACACTCACTTGACAAAGGAAGATGGCAAACAAAGGCAAACATCAACCCCCTCATGAGATTTGTCTCAGCAACTTTGATGTTCTTGGTTCTTCGTCATGCTGTTGTTTTTTGGCTGTCCTTTTCAGTGTTCCTGTCCCTCTCCCACTTCCGCATTATGGGGAGGTTTATCCTGTTGGTTCTAATGCTTCCGTGGTTCAATTGATCAGCTCTTCAGGCTTTGGTTTCTCATGCCATCTGTATCTTCGATTTCAGTTGTTTTGCCTTGTTTGCCTTCTTCCTTTGTCAAGTGAGTGTTCCTTCCACAACATTCGCCTCATGATGATGTGTCTCAGCACCTTTGATGTTCTTGGTTCTTCGTCATGCAGTTGTTTTTTGGCTGTCCTTTTCAGTGTTCCTGTCCCTCTCCCACTTCCGCATTATGGGGAGGTTTATCCTGTTGGTTCTAATGCTTCCGTGGTTCGATTGATCAGCTCTTCATGCTTTGGTTTCTCATGCCATCTGTATCTTCGATTTCAGTTGTTTTGCCTTGTTTGCCTCCTGATTCGAGTAGTGTCATTTGAGGGCACTCATGCAGATTACAGTCTTCTCTACCTGTAGCTTGTAATTATGCAAACGCACTGAGATAAAGTGCCATCATGCATTGTTTACTTGGAATCTTGCATATCTTGTGTCTTGTTGTACATGCACTGTTGATCAAGTGCCATGAGGGGGTTGATGTTTGCCTTTGTTTGCCATCTTCCTTTGTCAAGTGAGTGTTCCTTCCATGACATTCGCCTCATGATGATGTGTCTCAGCACCTTTGATGTTCTTGGTTGTTTCAGGTCTTGGGATCTCTTTTCTGAGTAGGGTGTCTCTGTTTTGATTCTCGTTTCTATTACCAGTCTTCTTATCATTGTAGCTTGTAATTATGCAAACGCACTGAGATAAAGTGCCATCATGCATTGTTTACTTGGAATCTTGCATATCTTGTGTCTTATTGTACATGCACTGTTGATCAAGTGCCATGAGGGGGTTGATGTTTGCCTTTGTTTGCCATCTTCCTTTGTCAAGTGAGTGTTCCTTCCACGACATTCGCCTCATGATGATGTGTCTCAGCACCTTTGATGTTCTTGGTTCTTCGTCATGCAGTTGTTTTTTGGCTGTCCTTTTCAGTGTTCATGTCCCTCTCCCACTTCCGCATTATGGGGAGGTTTATCCTGTTGGTTCTAATGCTTCCGTGGTTCGATTGATCAGCTCTTCAGGCTTTGGTTTCTCATGCCATCTGTATCTTCGATTTCAGTTGTTTTTCCTTGTTTGCCTCCTGATTCGAGTAGTGTCATTTGAGGGCACTCATGCAGATTATAGTCTTCTCTACCTGGTCATGTTCTAGTTCAGTGGAGGTTCTTCAGATCAGCAGTTATTCTTCGACAGAGTTTGCAGGGTCTTCATGCTTTAGTGATATTTTTTTTCCATCTCTTTTTGGAGTAGAGTTTTGTTCCCACGTGGTTTTCTCTATTTCTCCAGTTCATAGAGATTTCATTATATTTGGGTACCTGATCAAGCCTTGTTTCTGGGACCCATCTTTATTGCTTTCAGTAGCTGTTCTAGGTTTTAGCTTCTCCCTAAGTCTAGCTTAAGGGGGGGTGTTAGAGTATTCGGGTATTTACTTGATTAATTAAACATTATTTGTTTAATTATTTAAGTTCCCTTTATCTCTTTTACACTTAAGCTAACTTTAGGTGCATATAATTAATTGTTTTAATTAATTATTATGTGCAAACCTAGGTTTTCCCTTTTTAGGGTTTCTTGACCTTTTAAAGGTTGAGTTCTTCCTTTTCATTGTAAGAATCACATTACATATTTTTGTGAATATTGAGCTCTCTCTTTTTGAGCATATTCTCTGTGTTTTGTATGTTCTTCAGATTTTGCTTCATTGCTTCTCCTTGTAACAGGTTATTCGGCTTGCAGAAGATCTTCAGGCTCCTGTGGTGTTGTATTTTCTCAACTCCTATATGGTATCAGAGCCGGATCTGCAGCTACCTATTCTTGTTCTTGTTCTGAGAATATGCTCAAAAAGAGAGAGCTCAATATTCACAAAAATATGTAATGTGATTCTTACAATGAAAAGAAATAATTCAACCTTTAATAGGTCAAGAAACCCTAAAAAGGGAAAACCTAGGTTTGCACATAATAATTAATTAAAACAATTAATTATATGCACCTAAAGTTAGCTTAAGTGTAAAAGAGATAAAGGGAACTTAAACAATTAAAAAAATAATGTTTAATTAATCAAGTAAATACCCGAATACTCTAACACCCCCCCTTAAGCTAGACTTAGGGAGAAGCTAAAACCTAGAACAACTACTAAAAGCAATAAAAATGGGTCCAGAGTGCTGAAAAGCAAAAAACTGAATAAAATATGCATGGAGCATAATCTAGAAATAAAACTCATATTTCTGGAAAGGACACAGAACACACTTTCCGAAAATATAAAGTTTTCAAAAAACGGAGGTCGGATGCTCATTCTACGTCTCCCGGAGTGCAAAAAAGAGACCTCACTTTGACTGCAAAAAAACATAGTCAAACAGCAAAATTGGAAAAAAATACCAATACAATGAGATCGGCCTTGGAACCAGCTTTCCAACGCCTATTTTTTTGCCAAAATTTGACTCCGTATGCCCAAGATAGGGCCAAAAAACCAAACCCCCCCTTAAAAGGCCCAAAAAAGGGTTTGGTGGCATTGTTGGTGGTCTGGTGGCCAGGGAGCGGAGCTCCGGTGGCGCACCGGTGGCAGCCCGGTGGCGGAGTGGTGGCCGGCAGGCCAGGATGAGATGCGGAGGCGCTCTGGTGGCAGCCGGGTGGCAGGGCGGCGACTGGGTGGCGCGCAGGCGGGGCGGGAGCGGCGGTGAGAGCGCTGCCGGAGCAGAGGAAGGTCGTCGGAGCCCGGAGCCGGGGAAGAAGCCGGAGCCGGGGAGAGGCGCCGGAGCTCGGAGCCGGGAAGTCGCCAGAGCCGGGGAGAGTCGCCGAAGCCTGGAGCCGGGGAAGTCGTCGGAGCCAGGGAGAAGCAGCGTCGGGGCTGGCCTGACAGGTCCGTACCGTGCCGGCCTGTCAGGTTGATACCCTAAATTGCTTTTTAAAAACCCCTTTTTTTGATGCGTTTTTTTTTAGATTTGTTTTGATTTTTTTTTTGAAATTTTTTTGAAAAATCAAAACAATTCGGCCTGCATGCCGCAAAAAGGCAATTTTTTTTTTCTTCAAAAATTTTTTTCTCGATTTGCGTGCCAGGGTCGTATGACCTGGCTTGGAGAAAAAAATGCTCCCAGAGGCTCGGGAACCAAAATAGGTCAAATTTTATATGACCATAGGGGTTTTTGGGCCTTCTGAGCACGATGGTGAGGTCTGTTTAGGCCCAAAGTGCTCAGAAAAAATCTCAAACCCTAGGTACATAAAAAAATTCCTGAAACCCCAGATTTGCTTCCAAAGCCAAAAATCTCAGAACAAGAACAGGTAGCTGCAGATCCGACTCTGATACCATATAGGAGTTGAGAAAATACAACACCACAGGAGCCTGAAGATCTTTTTCAAGCCGAATAACCTGTTACAAGGAGAAGCAATGAAGCAAAATCTGAAGAACATACAAAACACAGAGAATATGCTCAAAAAGAGAGCTCAATATTCACAAAAATATGTAATGTGATTCTTACAATGAAAAGAAAGAACTCAACCTTTAATAGGTCAAGAAACCCTAAAAAGGGAAAACCTAGGTTTGCACATAATAATTAATTAAAACAATTAATTATATGCACCTAAAGTTAGCTTAAGTGTAAAAGAGATAAAGGGAACTTAAATAATTAAACAAATAATGTTTAATTAATCAAGTAAATACCCGAATACTCTAACACTATAGATATCTTTTATCTATCTCTTTCTTCTCTGCTTATCTCACTCCTTTTCTCAACCCATCTAGATATTTCCCAAGTTACATCCATCTCTACATATATCTCCCTCTTTCTATTCCTATCTCTCCTCCCACTCTATCCTTGTCACTCCTTATTTCTATATCTCTCTAATAATCTCTCTTCTCTCTATTTATCTCCCTCCTCTACCTTATCCCGCCTATACCTATTTATTACTTGTCTCTATCACCTCCTTTATCTCCCTATCTTGTCCTCTCTATCTCTATATCCTTATAGATCTATCTTCATGTATATTTATATCTCATTATCTCTAAATATCACTTCTTCACTCCATCTTCCCCTCTATTTGTCCTAATCTCTCTATCACTTTCTATACATATCTATCTCTATCTCCATCTTCACATTTCTATATCTTTCCCTATCAATCTCTCTTTCTATGTGTCCCTTTATCTTTATATATCTTCCTCTATACATGATTAATCTGCCTCTCCCTCTCTTCCTCTATCGCCCTCTTTATGTTTCTCTCCCTTTCTCTACCTTTATCTCTTTATTTACTCCCTCTCTATATATCTATGACTCTCTCCCTCCATCCCTCTCTATAACCCCTATATATATCTCACTATATCTCCCTCTTTCTCTCTCCCTCTCTATCTATCCCTGTCTATAATCTATATTTCTCTCTTTATCCCTCTCTTGCACTATCTACATCTATCTATCTATCATTTTTCCTCTTCCTTATTCTCTTTATCTCTTCCTTTTTTTTTATCTCACTCTCTTTACCCCTCTCTATCCATTTTTATCTCTCTTTGTATATGTATCTTTGTCTTTACCTCTCTCTTTCTCTATATCTATTCATCTCCTTCTCCCTTTATCTTCATTTTTATCTCTATCTTCCTCTCTCATTTTCAATCTCTAGATATGTCTCCCTCTTTCTATCCATCCTTGTCCTTTAGTATTTCTCCCTCTATCTTCATATGCCTTAATATTTATATCTCTATTTATGTCTCTATCTCTTTTCGAAGTATGTCTATCTCTCTCTATCTCTCCTTCTATCTCTCCCTCTCTTTAGCTCTTCATCTCTCTTCACCCTTATATCTCTCCTTATTTGAATCTTTATCTTTATAAATCTATGTCTCTCCCTCTCTCTATATTTATCTCTTCTACCTCTCTTTATCCCTATCCTCTCTCTTTATTTGTATCTCCCTTACTCTATTTTAATATATATAGAGATCTCTCTCCCTATTGGTAATGGATCTTGATTATCTTTCTAATTTATATGTTTTTTGTTAGCTATATTAGGATCTTAGTTCTTGATCAGGTGTGTGGAGTATCTTTCCCCTATGAATTTTATTTCTAAGGAGGAAGGGGGAGAGGGGGGAGATATGGGAGAGAGCGATAGAGACTGAGAGAGGGAGAGATGGGAAGAGAATTGGAGAGAGGGATAGGGAGAGACAAAGAGAAAGAGGGGGTAGGGGGAAGAGGGAAGTATCAACAAAGGGAGAGGAAAAGAGAGGTTAGAGAAAGAGAGGGTTAGAGAGAGAGAGAGAGAGAGTTGGGGATAATTAGGGGGTAGGAAAAGAGGGGAGAGGGGCAAGTATCAACAAAGGGAGAGGAAAAGAGAGGGTTATTGGGTGGAAGAGAGAATGAGAGAGAGAGAGACTGAGAGAGAGAGGTTTCCTAAGGGGTCATGTGGTGTTCTAACACGTGTGGCCTCTTAGGACCCCATATGACCCCTAACGACACCATATGACCCCTTAGGACACCTTATAACCCCTTAGGACACCATATGAGCCCTTTTAACATCCTAGTACACGACATGACCCCTTATGACACCATATGACCCCTTAGGACAATATGATGTCCTAATGGGTCATATGGTGTCCTCAGGGGTCATATGGTCTTCTAACACATGTGTGGCCCCTTAGTACCCCATATGACCCCTAACAATAGTGTATGATCCCTTAGGACACCATATGACCCCTCACAACACCATATGATCCCTTATGACCATATGGTGTCCTAAGGGGTCATATGATGTTCTAGCACATGTGTGGCCCCTTAGGACCCCATATGACCCCTAACGACACCATATGACACCTTAGGACACCATATGATCCCTTTTAACATCCTAGTAGACAACATGACCCATTATGACACCATATGATTCCTTCTAACATCCTAGTAGACAACATGACCCATTATGACACCATATGACCCCTTAGGACAACATGATGTCCTAATGGGTCATATGGTGTCCTATGGGGTCATATGGTCTTCTAACACATGTGTGGCCCCTTAGGGCCCCATATGACCCCTAACAACACCATATGACCCCTTAGGACCATATGATGTCCATGTGGTGTCCTAAGGGGTCATATGGTGTTCTAATACATGTGTTGCCCCTTATGACCCCATATGACCCCTAACGACACCATATGACCCCATAGGTCACCATATGACCCATTAGGACAATATGATATTGTAAAAAGCCGCATGGTGTCCTAAGGGGTCATATGGTGTTCTAACACATGTGTCCCCTTAGGACCCCATATGACCCCTTAGGACACCACATGACCCCTTCTAACATCCTAGTACACGACATGACCCCTTATGACACCATATGACCCTTTAAGACAATATGATGTCCTAATAGGTCGCATGGTGTCCTAAGGGGTCATATGGAGTTTTAACACATGTGTGGTCCCTTAAGACCCCATATGACCCCTTAGGAGACCATATGATCCTTCATGACACCATATGACCCTTTAGGACCATATGATGTCCATATGGTGTCCTAAGGGGTCATATGGTGTTCTAACACATGTGTGGCCCCTTAGGACAACATATGACCCCTTAGGACAATATGATGTCCTAATGGGTCATATGGTGTCCTAAGGGGTCATATGGTGTTCTAACACATGTGTGGACCCTTAGGACCCCATGTGATCCCTAACGACATTATATGACCCTGTAGGACACAATATGACCCCTGAGGACACCATATGACCCCTTGGGACACCATGATGTCTATATGGTGTCCTAAGGGGTCATACATGGTGTTATAACACTTGTGTGGATCCTTAGGACACCATATAACTCCTTAGGCCAAGTATCAATAGAGGGAGAGAAGGAGATATGGGGAGAGAAGTGAAGAGAGATAGAGAGAGGGTAATTATGGAGAGGGGGAGAGGGGGAGAGGGAATTATCGAGAGTGAGAGAGATGGGGGTGTAATTAAGGGGGAGGTGGAGAGGGTGAGAATAGGAGCGGGAAGTATCAACAAAGGTCGCGAGGGGGAGAGAGTTTTGAGAGAGAAGGTAATTGGGGGAAGAGAGAATGAGAGAGAGTTTAGGTAAAGTTAGAGGGGGAGATAGGTGTGAGAGAGATATGGTAATTGGGGAAGAGAGACTTAGGGGTGATTAGGGGGTAGGGGGAGAGGGGAGTATGGGAAAGTATCAACAAAGGGAGAGAGGGAGAGATGGGGAGAGAGGTTCAAAGAGAGAGGTCTAGAGAGAGGGGGGGACATGGAAGTATCAACAAAGGGGGAGATAGAGAGGGGGGTAAGTATCAACAAAGGAAGATGGGGGAGAGATGGGGAGAGAGCCCCCTAATTAACCTCTCTCTATCTCTTTGTTAATACTTACCTCTCCCGCCTCCTCCTCCCCTAATTATCCTCTCTTTGTCGCTCTCTTCACTTCTCTCCACATCTCTCCCTCTCTCATTTTGTTGATACTTACCCATCTCCCTCTCTTCTTATCCACTAATTACACCCAACTCTCTCTCTATCTCATCATTTCTTCCTCTTAATTATCCGCTCTCCCTCTCACCTCTCTCCTCCTATGCCTTTATAGATACTTCTGTCTCCCTCTCTCCCCACCCCCTAATTACTCTCTCTATCTCTCTCTTCTCTCTTTTTTGATGCTTTCCCCTCTCCCCCTCTCCTCCTACCCCCTAATAATCCCAAACTCTCCCTCTCATTCTCTCTTCACCCCAATCACCACCCCTCTCTCTCTCTCTCTCTCTCCTACCACCTAATTACCTCTAGCTCTCTCTCATACACACTCTCTCTTCCCCCCAATTACCCTCTCCTTCTCACCTCTCTCCCCCTCTCCTTTTGTTGATACTTCCCTCTACACCTCTCCTTGTCCCCTCTGAATTTTGTTTCTAGAGATGGGAAGGAAATGCAGAGAGACTAGTCTAAATCTTAGGGAAGAGAGAGTGAGATAGAGGAGGAAGTGATGGTGAGGTACAAATATAAGTGTACAACTTGAGAGGAATGAGGAATTCAATGAGAGTTAGAGAGATAGTTCTAGAGAAAGATGTATAAATATGGACAAAAGAGAGGGAGGAAGAAACAAATAGGTGGAGTGATAGGTTTACATCTTAGGAGAGAGAGGTAGAGAAAGGAACAAAGAGAGATAACATGGTTTACCAAAATTTATTAAACTCGGTAAAATTCTTAATTTTTTTATTATTAACTACTTATTTAATGTTTCAAGTATTTTGAGATGATTGTTACAAAAAAATCATGAAAGAGGGAATTCATATGAAAAAGTCGTCACCTTTTGATGTTTTTAAAATAAAGGATGAATTTTAATTAATTATAATTTTTTTTTTAAAATATAGAAGCACTGATAATCTTAGAGGATCCGGTTAATATTGAGAGGGGGGTTGAATCAGTATTAACAATAATTTCAATCTTAAAACTTGAACTTATAAAACTTCTTCAAATCAAACATAAACCAGTAATAAACTCTTTACCATTATCGCTAATCATTGATAACCAACTATTAAACCGATTTATCAGAACAACTCATTAAGTGTTCATCAATATGCATAAACTGAAAGTAAAACATAACAGTGCACATAAAAACTTTCACCATATGAACACCATGTTTTTCATGTGGAAACCCAAATAGGGAAAAACTACGGTGGGAATTGGTACCCACAAAAAATTGTGCACTCTTTTGAAATGCGCCCTGTTAGGAGCCTAGCCTGGTTAGAAGCTTACAATGATGCCCTGTTAGGAGCAGACCTTGTTAGAAGTCACCTAGTTAAGGGATTTAGATGATGGGCCCTGTTAGGAGCTTTGAATTGTTAGGATCAACCTCGCAAGAGGATTTAACACTCTGATATAGAGCTACCCGGTTAAGGGATTTACAATGTTAGGCCTGTTGGGACCTACCGGTTAAGGGATTTTGATTGTTGCCATTGTTAGAGAACAATATTGAATGATCTGGGTACAACACTTAACTGCTTGCTTGATCAGATCCAATTAAGCTCCAAATATGCTACTCTCCGACAGATCTCATACTCTGGTTCGACTTCACACTTTTCTCAAAACCACCGACACACCAAACATCAACTGTACCGACATAAATAACCTTTAAAACTTAGTTGGTTACAAAACCCTAAGACTTACAAATAGATCATCACAGATCTTTTACAACTCATTACAGATCAGCATTGATCATCATATGGATAATTACAATCAATTACAACCATTGAATGATCACATCTTGATTTGATACAAAGTCAAACCCTTAGAACACTCTGCCAAGCACTTTGCATCTTCCCAAGAAATTTGCTCTCCAAACGCGCCAAAACATCTTTCAAACACTTCACACGGTTGTGTCACATCATCACCAACATTTGAACTTGATGTAGATCACCGCCAAACCAAAAATCATTACCGGTTAAGAGAATTCTTTACCGGTCCTTAAACCCTTCTTAAACCCTAGCAAAAATACAACAGAAATCATAAACATGATTTTCGATAAGCAAAACATGATGCGGTTTCGGTCAAATATATATTACAATGATACAAGATCACATTCCAAACCACAACACTTCAATCATCACCAATCACCAAATCAAATCAAAACATTCCTCGTTTACCGATTAAGGTCCTAATTTCCAGTTTACTATCTATAATATCGATAAGGCATTTCCGGAAGACCAAAAAGACCTAGATAGCAAAATACAACATAGTAAACATCAGTTGTCATCAATGACGACACAAATAACTGATCAAAGTCATCTAATCATGCAATCTCAATCTCTTCATCATAATGTCATCACAAACAATCCTTTACCGATTCAGTCACCATTTTTTATCTACATCAGTTATGCCAATCATGCCAACATTCTCCCCCTTTGGCATTGATGACAACACCAACATATTCAACTAAAATCATGTTGCTCAGTTCTGAAACTTCTCTATTGTACTTCACTCTTCTGCCAATTCACTCAGTTCATCTTTACCTGGAACCAAATCTTCATTTTTTCTCCCCCATTCTCTTACACATCTTCTCCTCCTTAGGCTAATATATTTCCCCTCCCCCTTTGACAACAATGCCAAAGGTGAATATGCATCAACAGTCATCAAATCTCATCTAAGCTACTCCCCCTGCAGAGTAGCCACCATTTCATCAATCCTCTGTGAAAAATATTTACTGAATTGATGCATCTCTTACATCTTAATTCTTCTTATGTAGGGGTCTGACCCCTAATTTACCTCTAAGGTAATCAAATGTAGCCTTCGGCAATAGTTTTGTGAAAATGTCTGCAAGCTGCTCTTTGCTTGTCACATACTCCATTCTGACTTGCTTCTCCTGGACTCTCTCCCTCAAAAAGTGATATTTCAATTCTATGTGCTTTGTCCTTGCATGTAACACATGATTTTTTGAAATATTAATAGCACTTGTATTGTCACAATAAATAGTTACCAGTTCATACATATCAAGTTTAAAACCTTCTAATGCATGTCTCATGCAGATTGGTACACTGAACAAAAAACAATGTCACCAAACAAATAAAAGAACTCTAACATAATATTAATCAACTTGTAGTTGCACATATTTAAAAAGTTTCTTATTGCTATGTTAGACCAAATGCTCCATGTTATTCATTAAAATGTCAACTCTAGAATTAATGCATTCTTTCAACTAATACTCTAAATACTTCTTGTAGGAACAATAAGGCATGGAGCAAAATGACCTTTATCATTACTATTTAGGAACACCACGAAGAATATCAATTGAAATCTCATCATCTACAATCTTTCTTCTTTTGAGTACCAAGAGGAAATGAAGATTTTCAATCAATAGTGGTAATGGCATCAACAAAAAAGAAAGCAATCTAAAAATAGATACGTACAAGAGGAAGCAACCACATCTACTTAAAAAAACCAATTGAAAAACTAGAGAAACCAATAAAAGTTATAATAAAAGTATTAGGCACCATAGAAACATATAAACCTTTAGCAATAGCTAGATTCAAACCACCTCCTAGATCAACAAAAAGAACAATTGAAGGAAATAAAATCACCTTCAAACTTTAAAACACTACTATATTATTATCACAAAAAATATTTATAAAATTTTTGAAAATTATATTTATTTTAACAATTTTTGTATTGTTCGTGTCCTATCCATCTATCAAATCACCTTCAAACCTTAAAACACTACTATATTATCATCACAAAAAATATTTATAAAAGTTTTGAAAATTATATTTATTTTAACAATTTTTGTATTGTTCGTGTCCTATCCATCTATCAAAATTCATGTATGTGTATGCATGTATATATTTTTTGAAAACTCTAAAGATAATGTGTGAAATGTAAAACATTTTCAAAAATCATCATTGTCAACATAATATTTATATAGCTTCATAACAACAATAAAAACTCAAAATAAATTAAACACTCAATTTATAATTTTAAATATAATTTTTTTAACATATAAAATATATTAGAAATAATTGTCAACATAATATTTATATAGCTTCATAACAACAATAAAAACTCAAAATAAATTAAACACTCAATTTATAATTTTAAATGTAATTTTTTTAAAAATATAATTCATTTTGAGTTATTAGAAAGAAAAAATAATAATAAACACAACAATTAACAGCCGAAGTTCTTGCATGTATGAAAAATTGGTTATTGATTTAAATAATAAAAGAATAAAAGAATCGTATACAACAATTTTCGAAAAATGTTCTGGGTGATTCAGACCAAGGTCTTGCAGGATCGTGAGGTGGGATCCCACATCGCTGGTAGAAGGAACGTGCGTCCGTTGACGCCGTGAGCGTTGTAACTGGCACCTGTCATCTCGTCCACCAGCAGTTTCCCGGCGTAACTGGGATAAGCCCCACTTCCATACATGCCCGGACACGCTGAGACCGCCTCCAACGGAGCAGCAGCGTCTCCCTGGAAGTATCCCGACTTGAATGGATTCGTCACTGCTCCCGCAACGGTCGCCGCAGTGTTGATGATCATACCGTCAATACCCACGTCACCATTGGGGGGCAGCAGAGGAGGGCTCTGCGGGCCGTAAATGGGCTGATGAAATGGCCACGCGCACTGCCCGGGGCACTGCGTTGCTGAGTTCCCCACCCACGCATATGCGTATTCAATGTCTGCTCTGTCGCTTCCATGGAATCCGCAGGAGCTACTGCAGAAGTTCTCCACCATAACATCCTCAGATGTGAGCACCAAGTACAACTCTACCTCGCCATTGCTTTTCTTCTTCTCAGGCTGCGGCAGAGCTCCGGACTGGATAGCACTCTTCACCAGGACAGCTATATCACTTCTTTTCAAGGACTTTCCGAGAGAATAAGCTTCGTCCAGCTTCTGCTTCCCAAGCCTTCGGGTTAAAGGCTGAGCCTGGTTTAATTGGGAAGGGGCAGAGCCTCTGTAGGCCTCTGTTGTCTTCCACCAGGTGAAAACAGAGGGAGAACCCTGCTTACCGCTTTCCATTCCCAATGACTGCACAAAATCGCTCACAATGGCACGCTGCACGGAAGTGAAATTGCCGTACCAGATGAGATGAAGATTGAGAATGGGTGTTGTGGTAAGCAGAGGACCATTGTGGTACTTCAGAACAAGAGGCTCTTCTTCTACCAGAGCAGACAACTTTCTCCAGTGAAAAAGGGGCCGAGCAGCGGCATCCACTGTGGAAAATGCCACCATACATGTTAACAGCAAGTGAATGATAATCTTTTCAGAAACTAAAACAGCCATTTCAGTGAGGCGTAGTGCAGTCGGAACACAGATTTGAAAGATTTGATCTGTAATGAAGTGAGAACGGGTAATTTAAGAGTTTAAATAGGCAGAGACGGGTAAGTGACAGCTGGATGAAAGGGATCGAGAACAGGGTTTACACCGCTGGCAGTGACAGGTGCGAATAACAAATGAGCAATTTGCACTGAGGTTTCCTGGCAAATTCTACCAGTGAAGTGGTGGGCTTCCCCAAAAGACAGCTTTGTTGTACCTGGATGATAAGCATTGCGCGTGTTCGAAATAGGTAATATCTCATCCTCAGTAGGTAGTTAAAGATCGAGAGTAAATGTAAGAGCTGTGCTTTGCTGGCGAAAAATTGAGTGTCGTGTCAAAGAGGCAGTTTTGTGAGCTTCGGTCTTAAAGGAGAGAATTAGGTAAATTGCCGAAAATCCCAGAAAAAAATAATGGTTGCAGCAAAATTCAAAGCAGGGGCACGCCGCAAGAAAGCAGATATGGGGAGGGTGTGGAAATTAAGGGCAACGTCTATTCAGTTCTTATGATGCGTCGGTATTTTATGCATATAATACATGTTATACATGCATATAACTGCATGGCAACGTCTATCACATCTTATGCTACTCATACATTACATATTACATATATATATAACAACATGCCAGTGCATCTTAGGGGCTGGATAGACATTGTCGAAATTAAGAACAAATGCGCTGTGATATGTTTCACACCACATTTGTTTGTTGTAAATTTATTGAAAAAATTATGATTAAATAGTTTCAAGTTAGAATAAAATATTAGGAAGTTTTAATACTTTTTCTTTATGAACATCACCTAAATGCAATGAGTGTTAAGTGAACTATTCATATTTATTAGAGTTAGATTCTTTCAAAACACTACTAAAATTTGAGTCAATGAGATTGACTTACAAACTTCACAATTGAATCTTGGTAAAATATCATAAATATTTAAATTTTTTAGACATTGCATGGCACTATAAGTTGCAGCTTTATTTTATGCCAAGAAACTTTAATTAAAAGATTGAGCACAAACATTGAGATAGAGATCAACATTAAGTTTTCACATATCAACCAAAGAATTAGTTGTCTGAAGTCTAGTTTGTATTTGTAAATGGTGTGATATGATTGAGGATTCTTAGTTGTAGAAATAATTTTAAGATTTGAGAGAGGAAAGATGTTTTTTACTTTCTTATCCCCACTTATAATCAATTTTGATATAAATGCATTGTCGTATTAACAATTGGTTTAGTGTGTTCCAGATATTTGAGTTGACTTGAAACATATCAACTTATTAGCCTTTCTTAGTTATAAATGGTTTGAACCAAATCCTATTACAACTATTCCCATATCTTGGACTCGACCATAAACATAGATGTCACTAGAGTAACACCACCCTCATGATCTTGTCCTCCATGTTCAAATCTATTTTCTTACTTTTCTAAGAACACCCTCTCAAATAATTTGACGATTACCTTTCAAGTTGCATGCTAAAACACTCTGAATTGACCACCAAGGATCTTTTACATGAGTACAAGGCTTGGATAATTAGTTCATATTAAATATTAACATTATAATCTTGTTAAAAAAAATCAAACCATGCAACAACATTTGCATTACATGAATACAACACATTGACTTATAATTTGATCATATATGCATCTTTTTATTGTGTGTTTTTCAACCTTGTTTATCTACAATGGATGCTAAGTAGTAATCAAACAATTTTCCACACTTCCATTGCATACCAATAGTAGTCTCCTTAAGATCCTTATTTAAACTCTCCGTTATTTTTCCTTCTATTCTAGATGCTTTAACTTTACTTTTTCGTGTGATCTTAATGATGATTGTACTCCTTCCATGGCCTACCATAGTGCTTCAAATCTTAGTACATACTTATACTCTCTTAATATGTCTAGGAATGATAAATGTGATGATTAATGCTACAATGGGATGATTCATATGATGATGCTCCATCTCCCTTGGGTACTATTTAATTTTGTCATAGCTACTATCTTATTCCTTGTGTATCTTATGATAATTTTTCCTACATCTATGGACACTCATATACACGGACCTACTATTTTAGAGTTTCTCAAAATTATTTATTTAGTGAGGATCTTATTGATGCTTGCTTAATTTATGAACATGCTTTATCTTCTTTCTTATATGATACCATCACGCTTAATAATATTTTTTCTCAAGTAACCAAAAATAGTGCTACAAATGCTATTGATGCTCTAATGTCTCATAATGAACTTGTTGTTAACATTAGTAGATTTCCGCAATCCATTCGATTAATAGTGTATGATTTTGGATTCGATTGTGTGACAAATTTTTGCATCGATGTTTCTGATCACACTCCGTGATCCATCATCAGGATGATAGAGAGCATAAGGAGAACTTGTTTGTGTTCTTTTTAATACTCATATTATTGGATAATGGAGTTGTTTGTGTTCTTTTTAATACTAGTATTATTAGAGATCCTATGATTATTGGACAATAAAAATAAAGATGCACATTTATGTGTGTAAAATAATTTTCTTTTTTATATTAAAATTGCATTCACGATGATACTTTCCTAATCAATATATTTAAATTGACAAGGACTTTCAATGGTTTGGTATGTCTCATACTTCTTATAATTTGTTAATTGCCCTTGTTTGTGCCTTCATTGTTTACTTTACTCCTTGCTTGAGAGAATTCTTGCATAGTTATTATCATATTTTCCCCCCTAGTGGCCACTCCTTATGAGGTCTTATTAATTCATGTATGTTTTTAATGATACAAAATTTTAGGTGCTACATTGATTCTATTAGGGAACATGATGTACCTTCTCGTAATGCATCAACTTCTGAGTACCATGGTGTACATGATTAAGTCATACAATTATTTATACATATACTATTATCCAAAATAAGTCAATTTATAATGTAGGAATAAATGAAGAACTCTATTGCGATATCTTCCTATTTTTATTTAGATTATTTAAGGATGGTGCACATGCAATTGATTATCATTGTATCTAAATATTTTTCAACACACTTAAAATTTATCTTAATACATTTTCAAATATTAATAATAATGGACATTTACAAATTAATGAAGTTATACATTACACACCCATTAATGATTCTAGAGGTGTTCTCAATTCTTGTAATTCGATGAGTTAGTATTATTTAATCATGTCTTATACATTTTTTATTTGTCTCATATTGAAATATATTCAAGTTTCTCCAATTACTCTCTTTACAATACTTGTGAATTTATAATAGATTCACTTTATAATAGACTCAACTATCCAAAAATCAAAAGAACTACCAAAGTTGATAAAACACTCGCTAGTCTATTGCCAACAATGATATATATTTTACTTATTTTCATTTTACTTGTTTTCTTTCCTTATCTTCACAACTAATATATGGATGACACAAAATCACCTTTAATGATGCATTCTAGCATAAGTGGTCTTGAACATTCCTTTTGTAACATAGGCTCTTTTTCTTTGTATTATATTTCTTATGTATGGTTTTCTATGAATTTAAAATGGTGAAAAGTAATAAATACCCCAACACACTTTCATTCATGTATACCAAAAACATTTAGCTCTTTTTTTATTTATAATTAGTATTATAAATGCCCTTTTTTATTCGTCTATGATTGATGTGCTTCCCCTTCTATAACATTTTGTCTTCTTACATAATTTGCTTGACCTTTTGCTTATTGCTTGTTTTTTCTAGTTCCTCTCTTTCACCATTACACTTATTTTTGTCTCTTTCTCACTTATGGAAAATTACATATCCCACATCAGTTTTCTTGGCTTCTTCAATTGTGAGATCCTATGGATATTATTTTCATCCAAGTATTTTTTACCCACCCTTCAGTAACTAAAAGTTGTAAATATTATATCTATTAATCACTCTTTTATGTTCTTACATCTCATATGATATTTTTTATGTAGGTGTGTACATGAAATGTTTTGTGCATTGCACTACCCTCATGGTTAGTGTAGTCACATAAATCTGTCCATCTTAATTAAATAAATATTTCGTATTTATTTGATTAAAAATCCACTAACCATCAATTAATTAAATTAATATTTAATTAATTCATCTCCAAACATTCTTCTATTAATTAAATAAATTATTCAATTTATTTTAATTAATTCATTAAATCAAATTCACAATCAATTAAATAAATAAAATCAATTTATTTAATTAAATCCCCCTATTCCTCTTTTAAATAAATTAAATAAAACATTTATTTAAATCATTATCCCCACCCCACTTGCATTTTCCTACAAATGCAACTTGCACACATTTTGAAATAAATGAATTTTTATTTTAATAAAATCCTATTTTTCCTCACCCACCAAATCCACTTGCAAAATCTAATCCCCTTCTAGATTCTTCTAAACCCTTCCTAATTAGCCTAATCCATCCCCTAATTATTGTCACATTCCTAAACAAAATGGAGTCACTTCTCAAAGCCTAAAAGTCTTTGATAGCCATTAAAGGCTTCCAACTTTCAACCACTTAATCCACAAAGTCTCCAATAACCATTAATGGTTAACCCAAACCCTCCTACATAGTTAAAACATTTGTTTTGACTCAACCTCTACCCAACCCAAGGGTCTCATCAAGCATTTAATGCTTTGACCATGATTATCTCTTAATCATTTGCACAAAGGTTTATCCTTGCATTAACTCATAATCCAGTGGGTAATCCTAATTTAGACTTGACCCTTAGCCTTTAGATAACCATGAAGTCTTCTCAAGCCTTTAATGCCTCCAACCTCTTTTCTCAACCCAACCCTATGTTGACACTTGTCACTATTTTATTGGTGCCAATTGTGCACATGGATCCCCAACTTTCAAGCTTGGCCCTTGATTAAATCTTTCAATCTCAACCATCCATTGCTCCATTTTTCCTATAAATAGAGCCCATTCCTTCATAATCCAGATCCTGAAAAACTTGTATGCATCTAAGCTATAGACATTTTAGAGAGCATTTTAGCATAAGCAATCTAACATCTTGTCTTTTTGGTTAAAATACATCATTTTAGCATTAGTATTAGCTTTTTATTTCACATTTAGAGCTATACTACAATCTCAATCCTCCATAAGCATCCATAGTGCAAAAAGCTGCTGAGAGCTACACTATTTTGGAACTTGGAGAGGAGAGGAACAAGGGAGAAGAAGCTAAGGCCATGCTAAGAGGTAGTTGGAGATGTCTCATGATCTTTGTTTTACTTAGTAGATATATTAGCATGTCTCTTTGTGTCTCTTTTGGAATGCCTTCATATGTTTAGTTTTAGATTGACTAACACTAATGTTTTGTATGTTTTTGTGTTCTTTAATCTTAGACTAACCTTGTGTGATTTAGGAGGGCATCAGTTAGATTTCATGCTTATATCTTATACTGGTCACTTCCTTGTATCATACTTGTGCGTGAGCACATTATAAATGGCATGCTTATATTATTGTATTTAGATAATGATATCCATTTTACAACTACTTAGTTCACACTTACACGACTACAATTTTTCATGATACTGTTGGCCATTTGGAAGAATTGATTATGTGTTGCATTGATGTTTTGTCATTGATGTCAACACTAGATGTTTGGAAGCTTTACTGACACCCTTCTGGTCTTGGTAGGTTGAGTAGTTTCTGGTTGGTTTAGATCCGACATGATCTGGTAGGCTCCGGTATGGTTTGGTTATGGAATTGGCTTATTCATGATACTCCTGTTCATATTCAGTAAGTTGGTTTTGGTCTGGTGATCGGATGCTATCATGTTTGCTTAGAAGCTTAGCTTGTGGTTTCGGCGAGGGTTTCACCGATAGAGCTTTTGATGAAGATCTTTGATGATATCCATAAGTGGTGTTCGTGCAGTTTTTAGTGGAGTTTCAATATGTTGTTGGTGATCACATTCGAGACTTGGCGGATGGAGATCATTGCTTTAGCGTGTGGACCTATATTGGGTCCCGGTTGATCTAGGTTATGGACCGGCTTAATGTAACATGTGGATTGGACCTCTTGATGTGTTTCCGGGATGTCTTATGTGTTGGATATTATTTGTTTGGTCTAAGGCCGACATGTTTTGTAATTATGTAATTGGTTTATTGTCTGGTGGTCGACCTAATTGTTTATGGTCGAGGGTTTATATATATATAGATTTAAGATCTCATGGGAGAGATATAGGAATGGGATATGGATATGTAATGTGCGAATAATGTAATATCATTCAAGCAGAGGATTTGGTCGATCATTGAAGATCTAATTGGGTTTATGTAAGAGGATTTAGTCCTCCGGTATTGAGTTTAACCGAAACTGTACTTAGGCATAGGAGATGCTATCTTTGCAGTTCAAACACTTCTCTGGATTGTAGCCCGGATTTCTATGCAATCAGTGAGACTCCTTTTGTGATGAGCGGTGCGCTCTAAGTTGTTGGCCTTCCTACAAGTGCAGGCCCCTCAATTGTTATTCACATACTTACTAGAGAAGTATTATCTGACTGTGGTTAGGCTTCCCACCGTGGTTTTTCCCTTTATCGAGTTTTCCACATATAAATCTTGGTGTCATGTGGATGGTATTTATTCTGTGAATATTGTTCATGCTTAATTGGTTTAACTGCTATTCTGGTATTTGGTTTAAGCATTCTGGTATTAATGTTTTGGGTTCCGGTATTAAAGTTTTAATTGCTTAAGGTTTCGGTAATATGTGACAACTGATTCCCCCCCCCCCTCAGTTGTCTTCCGGTTATTTGAATTGTCTAACAATTGGTATCAGAGCTCTGGTCCTCTCTGCAGAAATCTTAACCGCTTGAGGAAGATCCTATGGCGACTAACAATTCAAGTTCATCCAGTTCATCTGGAGCTATCTTTTGGAGGGATATTCCTAGGCTTGATGGAACAAATTACACATTATGGAAGATTTGGTTGGAGACTCATCTGAGATGTCTTCGCAAGGAGATTTGGGAGATCACACAGAATGGTGTTACACCTTATAATCTGACATCTGGCAATCCTCCTCTAGCAAACCTGGATAAGGAGCTTGAGAATGATTGTAGAGCAAGAGAAGCCCTCTTGTGTGCACTTTCTGATAAGCAAATAATGAGATTGACTGACAAATCATCTGGAAAGTCTATATGGGATAAGTTGGAGACTCTTAATGAAGGTGATCCTACAGTGAAGATTACTAAACTTGATGGTTACTAGGTGAGATATGAAAACCTGAAGATGGAAGAAGATGAAAGGATTATTGCATTCATGGAAAGGGTAAATGAGATTGTTATGGGAATTCAATGTTGTGGTGGAACTTTGAGCGAAGATGAAATTGTTTCTAAAGTTTTGAGATCCCTACCACCAGCTTACAAGATGAAGGCTACTGCTATTAATGAGTTGAGAACAATGGCTAATACATTTGTCAATAAAGATACTTTGGTTGGGAAATTATCTACTTTTGAGCTTGAAGAATTTGGACCTTCTGGAGCTGTGAAGACTGAACTTGCTTTTCATGCATCTGCATCAACAAGCGGTAAGCAAGATTGGAAAGCTTTGTATGTAAAGGAATTGGAAGATATGAAGAGAGAAGATGATGAGTTTGAGCAACTTGAAACACTATTTGCTAGAAGAGTACCTAAACGACCCGTAGGAAGTAAGTATAAAGGAAAATCACCTTTTAAATGTTTTGCATGTAATAAGATTGGTCATTTTGTATCTAGATATCCTGAAAGAAATTCAAGATTTGAAGAAAGAGTTAGAAGATCTTTTAAGCCTAACCTTGGATATCAGAACAAGTATAAGTACAGGAAAAATAGAGACAAATCATGCTACATAGAGGATGAGGAAGGCATTATTGATTCTGATGATGAACCGACAGAAGACTCTGCTAGTGGTTCCGGCAATGGAAAGGAATGGGTGTTCCTGGCTATTAAGGAAGATGTTTCGGCACTGGAAGAGAATGTACCTGAAGAGAAGGCACTTGCTGCTAAAATTGAAGACAAGGATGAATGAGTAATTTACAGTGGTTGTTCACATCATATGACTGAAGATAAAGGGAAGTTTTTTATCTTTGCAAGAATTTGATGGCAGTCTGGTTAGATTTGGAGATGACAAAGCATGTATGATCAAAGGAAAAGGAACTATATCATTGGATGGTAAGGTCAATACTGACAATGTTTATTATGTTAAAGGTTTAAGGCATAATCTTTTGAGTGTAGGACAATTAGTGGATAAGGGATTTCAATTACAGTTCAAGGATGGAAAATGCAAAATCATTAACAGATCTGGTTTGGAGATTGCAACCGGTACATAAACAAAAAGTAATATATTTCATTTAAATTCTGGTGAGAAGACATATTTTATTACACAGATTGATGAGAGTTGGATATGGCATAAAAGGTTGTGTAATGTGAATTTTGATTGCATTGTGAATATCAGTTCAACTAAGGCAGTTAGAGATATACCTAAGATTATGAAGCCCTATAATCCGGTATGTAAAGAATATCAAATGGGTAAATAGGTCAAAACCTCTTTTAGGAATATACAAGACAAATCTAATGATGTTCTTGATCTTATTCATACTAATTTGTGTGGCCCTACTAGAGTTAAAAGTTTTCAAGGTGATAGATATTTCATGCTAATCATTGATAATTATTCTAGAATGATGTGGGTTACTTTTCTAAAAGAAAAATCTGAAGCATTTGAAAAGTTTAAAATCTTTAAGGTTAAAGTAGAAACCGAGACAAGATTGAAGATTAAATGTTTGAGGTCAAATCATGGTGGAGAATTCACATCCAGTGAGTTTAATAACTTTTGTGAGAAGCATGGTATAAGAAGACAATTTTCTGCTCCCTGGACACCTCAGCGGAATGGAGTTGTGGAAAGGAAGAACAGAACTATCTTGGATGCTGCTAGAACAATGATGATGGAAGCTAGTCTACCTCATATCTACTGGAGAGAAGCAGTAAGCACAACGGTTTATACATTCAACATAGTACATATCAAAGGAGAAACTGGTAAGACACCTTATAAATTATGGTTTGGCAATACACCTACAGTTAAGTATTTCAGAATCTTTGGTAGTAAATGTTATATTAGGAGAGATGATATCATTGGCAAATTTGATCCTAGATGTGATGAAGGCATATTTCTTGGTTATTCTAATGAAAGCAAGGTATATAGATGTTATAACAAGATATTGCAGAGAATTATGGAGAGCACTAATGTCAAGGTGGATGAGCTGAATAGAGGTCAAATTAGAGTTTATGAGAAGGAACCGATGGTGGAAATGATTATATCTGAACCAGTAGTACCTTTACCGAAACAGAGTGTTGAACCAGTTACTCTAGCAGTATCAGAAAATTCTACAGTAACTGAAGAACCGGGAAAAAGAACAGAGAGTCAGAGGACTCCTAGGTATGTGAGATTGAATCATTCAGAAGATCATATCATTGGGGATAAGAACAATGGAGTGATGACAAGAAGAAGACTGACAACTAATGAGGTATGTTTAATTTCTCAAGTTGAATTGATATCAGTAATTGAGGCATGTAAAGATGAATATTGGTTGAAATCTATGGAAGAAGAATTAGATCAGATTGAGAAAAATAACACATGGATTTTGGTTCCCTGACCTAAAAAATAAGAATGTTTATTGGAACTAAATGGGTTTTTAGGAATACATTGAATGACGATGGTCAAGTTATAAGGAATGAGGCTAGATTGGTTTGTAAAAGATATTCTCAGAAGGAAGGAATTGATTATGGTGAGACTTTTGCACCTATAGCTAGGATTGAAGTTGTAAGATTATTTCTTGCCTATGTTGCCCATAAAAACTACAAGGTTTATCAAATGGATTTTTAAGTGTTCATTTTTTAATGGGGATCTTGATGAGGAATTTTACATTAAGCAACCTGATGGTTTCTCACTATCAGATGATACAAACATGGTTTACAGGTTAAGGAAAGCTTTCTATGGATTGAAACAAGCACCTAGAGCTTGGTATGCAAGGTTGGATAAATATCTTTTGAAGCTTGGTTTTACTAAGGGTAATGCTGACAGTAATTTATATTATAAGATCACTGATGTTGATATACTAATTATTGAAGTATTTGTTAATGACATTATTTTTGGAGGTGAAGATAAGTTATGCATGGAATTTTCTAAGTATATGGAGAAAGAATTTGAGATGTCTATGATTGGAGAAATGAAATTTTTCTTAGGTTTGCAGATTACTCAAACTAATAAAGGTATTTTCATCTGTCAAACTAAGTATGCTAGAGAATTGTTGAAGAAATTTGGTATAGGAGATTCTAAACCGGTAAGTACTCCTATGGTTACAAGTGAGAAATTGAAAAGGAAAGATGTTTCTACACTGGTAAATCCTATAAGATACAAATCTATGATTGGAGGTCTGCTTTATTTGACTCAGACTAGGCCTGACATAATGAATGTTATTTGTATTGTATCAAGATTTCAGAGTGACCCTAGAGAAAATCATGAGAGTGCGGTGAAAAGGATTTTTAGATACTTGCAAGGTACATCATAATATGGTTTATGGTACCCTAAGGATGATGACTTTACTTTATATGCATATACAGATGCAGATTGGGTTGGAGATGTTGATGACCGGAAAAGTACTTCCGGTGGAGCTTTCTTTCTTGGAAAGAAGTTGGTTTCATGAATCAGCAAGAAACAATCATGTACTTCTTTATCTACTGCTGAAGATGAGTATGTTGTTGCAGCTACTAACTGTACATAGGTTCTATGGATGAAGCAAATGTTGAAGGATATGAAGGTGGATTGTAATGCAACAGTAGTTATTCACTGTGATAAATCTGTTGCTATTGATATATCAAAGAATCTGGTATTCATTCTAAGACAAAGCACATATCTATCAAGTACAACTTTTTGAAGGAAAAGGTGGAAGCAAATAAAGTTAGATTGGTTTATGTGAGCACTAAAGAGAAGATTGCAGATATCTTCACTAAACCTTTGCCTAAGGAATCATTTGAGTACCTGAGAGACTGATTGGGAGTTTCTGCCCCTCCGACATAAAACTAATTGATGCGGTTTTGCATCAGTCCGGTATGCATTATCAGAGATACTGTTCATTACGACATTGATGTGGGGATACTACTGCTCAGAGGGAGTAGTCAGCTTTGTGATTCAATGGTTTATGTTTTTCTTTGATATTTTTATTAGATTTATGGCATTGATGTCAAAGGGGGAGAGATATTGATGTGAAAAAGAAAAACTTAAGGAGTTGTATACATTAGGGGGAGAGATATATGTACAATTCAAAGATTTACAGAGATATCATTTACAAGGGGCATTTTGGTCTTTGTTTTATAACTTCATTGATATATCTTTGAGTGGGAGATTGTTGCTTGTCTTCCATTGGGAGAGACTTGTTTGGCATTTCTTGGTACTTAGATGTTTTTCACATCTAGTGTTGCCATCAATGCCAAAGGGGGAGATTGTTGGCCATTTGGAGGAATTGATTATGTGTTGCATTGATGTTTTATCATTTATGTCAACACTAGCTATTTGGACGCTTTACCAGCACCCTTCTCGTCACGGTAGGTTGAGTAGTTTCTGGTTGGTTTGGATCCGGCATGATCCAGTAGGCTCCGATATGGTTTGGTTATGGAAATGGCTTATTCATGATACTCATGTTCATATTCAGTAAGTTGGTTTTGGTCTGGTGGTCAAATGCTATCCTGTTTGCTTAGAAGCTTGGCTTGTGGTTTCGGCGAGGGTTTCACTGGTAGATCTTTTGATGAAGATCTTTGATGATATGCATAAGTGGTGTTGGTGCAGTTTCTGGTGGAGTTTCGAGATGTTGTTGGTGATCATGTTCGAGACTTGGCGGATGGAGATCATTGTTTTAGTGTGTGGACCTATATTGGGTCCCAGTTGATCTAGGTTATGGACCGGCTTAATGTAACGTGTGGATTGGACCTCTCAATGTGTTTTCGGGATGTCTTATTTGTTGGATATTATTTGTTTGGTCTAAGGCCGACATGTTTTGTAATTATGTAATTGGTTTATTGTCTGGTGGTCGACCTGATTGTTTATGGTCGAGGGTTTGTATATATATAGATGTAAGATCTCATGGGAGAGATATAGGAATGGGATATAGATATGTAATGTGTGAATAATGTAATATCGTTCAGGCAGAGGATTTGGTCGATCATTGAAGATCGAATTGGGTCTATGTAAGAGAATTTAGTCCTCCAGTATTGAGCTTAACCGGAATTGTACTCAAGCATAGGAGATGCTATCTTTGCAGTTCAAACACTTCTCCGGATTGTAGCCTAGATTTCTATGCAGTCAGTGAGACTCCTTTTGTGATGAGAAGTCCGCTCTAGGTTGTTGGCCTTCCTGCAAGTGCAGACCCCTCAATTGTTCACATACTTACTGCAGAAGTATTATCTGACTATGGGTAGGCTTCCCACCGTGGTTTTTCCTTTTACTGGGTTTTCCACATATAAATCTTGGTGTCATGTCTGACAGATAACATCTTACCATCACATGTTTCTTTGAGTAATGGACAATGGTGGAAAAAAATTCTCTATGGAGTTTGAGAATTATATTAAGAATAATGTTATAGCTAGATATAAGATAAATTCATACACCCCTTGGTAAATTGAATTGTAGAAAGGATGAACATGATGGTAATAAAAAAAGATACAAGTATTCTTAGTTCTCGTATGATTTAGATATGAACTAGTTAGTATTGCTTATTATTTTTTCAAGGCATCTCTTAAAACAATACTTGTTGGTAGAAACCTAGAAGAGGTCTAAACGGGAAACAATTCCTCTCTTAGGAATCCTATTAATTTTGGTTGTGATGCATATGTGTATGTACCCAAGAGAAGAGGTTTAAGTTGGACTTAAAAGTGGAGAAGTGTATCTTCATTAGTTATAGTGATTGAGCGAAAGGAAATAAGATTTGAAATCTTGAGACAAGGCTATATATAGTCATAATATGATTTTAAAAGAAATCAAGTCATCTCCTATTAAATAACCTATAGGTGAAGAGAGACAAATGTGGTATAACTTGAGCCAAAGATCAAGAAACCAACTCTTAAGAATGAACGTGATGTTAATAATAGATCAAATAAGGATATGGATTATGAGGAGGAAGAAGAACATCTTACTCCACTACTGAGAAGGTACACTCGACAAATAAATTAACCCATGATGTATAGACCACCTATTTTTTGAACTTTTTTTGTGTTGTCTACTAATGATGACAAGACAAGAACTATTAAATTGAGGAATTACAATCAAAGGAGAGTAAGTCTTGAAAAAGGGCCTTGAATTAAGAGATGGCCTCCCTAGCTTAGAATAGAATGAGAAATTTTTAGTTTCCACAAAAAAGGAAACTTCTTGGTTGTAAATGGCTCTTCAAGAAAAAGTTCAATTCTACTTGGGCATGATTAAAACTAAAAGGCACCCTTGGTGGCTAAGGGTCATTCCTAGGTTGATGGAATAGGTTTTGGTGAGACTTTCTATCATGTTGTAAAATTAACCATTATATTTTTTTATATATTACTAATACATACTACCTAGAGATCAAGCAAATGACTTTAAACATCATTTTTACATGGTGATTTTGAGGAAATTTACATTAAATAGCCTAAGAACTTCATAAAAATGTAAAGAAACTTTTATTTGTAGGTTAAAGAAGTCTCTTTAAGGTTTGACATATTGTCCTAGAATGTGGTATTAAAATTTTAATGCTTATTTTCTGAAGTTGGAATTTGTTAGAGTGAACTCTAATTATCATGTTTATTTGAAGCAAGTAGAAGATTAGTTCATTGTCATTATTCTTTAAGTTGATGGCATACTCCTTATTTGGTCAATATACATATCGTAAAATTTTAAATATTTATTTCACTTCAATTTTATATGAAAGATTTAGGAGCTACTAATTCCATCTTAGGCATTGAGATTGGGAGAGATGGATATAATGATTTTTTTTTTGTTAAGTTAAAGAAAGTATGTTGGTTTATAAATAGTAGAGATTTAAAAATAAAGGATTTAATGTTCAATATCCCTAGATGGGAGTAAATTTATCTATAGAATAGTGTCCCAAGATGCTTGATAAGATAAATGGTGGTCATGTTTCATGTGTGATTATTATTAGTAATTTAATATGTGATATGAACTACAGTAGACTAAATAAGACTAGAATAATGGTAGTCCTGAGCAGATGTATCCAATCTAGGGAAAGGGAATTATATGTGATTATTAGTGTCTTTAGATATCTTTGTGACACTTCAAAGTATTATATTTCTACCAAGGATAATCAAATTTGAGTAGAACAACAAATATTTAGGGTTTTGTTGATACAAGTTAGACAAGTGATGTTGATATTGGAAGATCCACTAGTTGTTGTGTTTACCGTATTCTATGGTGCAATTAGTTGAATGAGAAAGAGATATATTATGGTTTCTCTTTTCACTATAAAAATTGAGTACATGAAAGATACTCATGTGATTGTAAAAAGGTAATGTGGCTTTAGAGATTATGTTTAGATGTTAGCCTAAGATGAGAGCCAATGTATATTGAAGTTGTCATAGTCAAAAAGTCATTATCTTGACCAAGAACCCTAAATGTTTTTTTATACACAATATTATTTTGTTCATGACAATGTGGAGGATAAGAGGGTTGATAAAAAAGATGAACACTTTGGAGAATATTACAGATAGTTCAAAAATGTCAATGAGCATAGATAAGTTATTGTGGTGCATAGCTACTATGGGGAAATATCCCTTTGGAAAATACTTTATCTATATGTTTGGCCCTTTATATAGTGTAAACAATAGGTGGTTGAATGTTATAAAATGTGTTGTACACCTTACATAAAATAGCCAATATTTTATAAAACCGTGGGATGCCACAATTTGAGTAAAGCAATATTTTTTATGAAGTTATGTGTAACATTGGGAAAGTACATATATTGTATGTTATGGGGTCATATGAAGATGCGTCATCCTAAGAAAATAAGGAAAATTAATGGAAGGTGAAAAGTCAATTTGGGTGCCTAGATTGGAAGAGCTTTTGAGTTTACCTTGGGAGTTGAAAATACTCTTGGATGTAATGGTTTGGTTTTCATAGTAAGTTTTCTTAGTGCTCTCTTGCTTATTTATAAAGCACTTAAGATGGATGGAATATATGAATTGATAGGAAAACATGTCCATATATCATTTAAGTAGCTCTAGGAGGTGATTTGAATGTCTCTTTAATAGCATGAGAAGAATTCTCTAGTTGTATTATAATATTTTAAAACCAATACTAATTTTCACATGCTATAAATAAATAAATATGATTTCATTTTCCAGTCATTCAATCTTATAATAAGCATATTTTATTAATAAACAAAAACATTTCCTTATCTCCATTGATTTATGGGTGATTTTTTTAGTTATTAATTGTTCAAAGTGTTCATTACTGTAGGATTTTGCCAAGATCAAGGGCACAATGAAAAGCATAAAAGAGACAATAGAATGACAAGAACAAACTGTATTCTCATCAATATGCAAAATGATCAACTGGATTAACCAATACAATGAATATAGGTCTGCTTATATAGGCAAGGCCATATGGATGTATGAGCACACAAATATGACATGTGGCTCAATGAGAAACAAGGGTAGGTAAGAAATACTAGGGGTAGGTAGGAGAAATAATATAATATTCCACAAGAGGTGGATGACCCACCGAATGTGGAGTGTAACAGCAAAATAAGACCAAAAAAGGTGGAATTTCTCCTACAAGCTCTATCCCTATGTGCACACTTCCCTAAGTGTCTCAAATCCAAACTACGAAGAGATGCATTATCCTAAGTTAACTTAAGTAAGTGTAATAATATCCAAAATGAATATTTATTTACACCAACACCCCCCTTAAGTGCAACTTAGGGGAATGAAGAGTCAAGTCAACAATGCAAGATGGGTCCCAGCTACTAGGCCATGATAGGTACCCATGTATAATATGCAAATGCAAGCAAAACTATGCAATGCAATCTCTCATAAATGGAGAAAGGGAGAAAACCCAGTGGGAAAAAACTCCCCCCCAAAAGAGAGATGAATGTACAAAAGACTCTCAAAGAAGAAGGACAAAACCTCAAAGAGGAAAAAGTCCCCCCCATAAGAGAGGAAGGATAAGTCAACTGACCCCCCCTAATGACACATCTCGCACCCCCAAGAGAGCTCGCAACTGTTGGAACTTACTCTCGGTGAAAGGTTTGGTGAATATGTCAGCAACCTGCTCTGCTATAGGACAATACTGCAAATCAATGACCTACTCCTGGATGAGCTCTCGGATATAGTGCATATGAATCTTGATGTGTTTGGTCCGCTGGTGCTGGACCGGGTTCTTCGAGATTGCAATAGCACTCGGATTGTCACAATGTAGAACTGTCGGCCGTGGAGTGGTGAATCCAAACTCTGTGAGGATCTGCTGGAGCCAAATGGTCTCAGTTGTTGCATTAACAGCGCCTCGATACTCAGCCTCAGTCGAAGAGAGAGCAATAGCATGTTGCTTCTTGCTCTGCAAACAAATGGGGCTCGAACCAAGGTGAAAACTGTAACCAGAAGTAGACTTACGATCAACTAGATCGCCAACCCAATTGTGTAACCAACCAAGTGAAGTCCTGTGCCTGCTGCATAGTGAATCCCATAGTGATGTGTACCCTGGATGTAATGAAGGATGCGTTTGGCGGCTTTCCAATGAAGCTCATGTGGTTCCTGCATGAAGTGGGAAACCATGCCAACTCCAAATGAAATATCAAGGCATGTATGAGTCAAGTAGATGAGACTACCCACAAGCTGACGATACAAAGTGGCATCAACTGGTGTAGAAGAACATTGAGCCTCAAGCTTGACTCCTGAAAGAAAGGGAGTCAGGGCAGGCTTATAATCAGCCATATGAAAGCGTGCAAGTAGATCAAAAGCATACTTGGGCTGCGATAGTGTAATCCTGGAAGGTGACTGTGAAATCTCTATCCCGAGAAAGTAGTGCAAAAGACCCAAGTCAGTCATAGCAAATCTGTCATGCAAAACAGATTTGACCCTGGTAATGATGGATGAAGTACTCCCTGTAATGATCAAGTCATCAACATAGAGCACAAGTATCAAGTGAGAGTCATCCTGTCACAAAATGTAGACATTAGGATCAGAATGACACCTGGTGAACCCTACGGAGAGAAGAAAGGAACCCATCTTGGCGTACCAAGCCCTGGGGGCCTGCTTAAGGCCATAGAGAGATTTCCTTAGTCTGCAAACCAAGGAAGTATTCTGGATGAAACCCTGTGGCTGCTCCATATAAATCTCCTCATCAAGATCACCATGAAGAAAAGCACTCTTCACATCCATCTGATGTACAGCCCAACCATGAGCTGCAGCAATAGCAAGTGTCAAACGAATGGAGTTCATCTTGGCTACGGGTGCAAAGGTCTTAGTATAGTCAACACCTGCAACCTGCGAGAAACCTTTCGCAACAAGCCGAGCCTTATACTTATCCACACTACCATCCGCTGCAAACTTGGTCTGATAGATCCACTTACATCGAACCATCTTTCTCCCCTTAGGGAGATGGACTAGATCCCATGTGTTGTTCCTCATCAAGGAACTATACTCTTCCTCCATAGCTTGGTCCCACTCAGGAACCCCTGATGCTTCCCTAAATGTCTGTGGATCAGAAGCGGTAGCAATGAATGCATGTGGAAGATCCTGATGTTGTGATCGAGTTCTCCGTGTATCTGAAGGATCCCCAACAAGAGAACCCGTGGACTCAAGTGTCTGTCGAGCCCAACAAGGTCTAGGTGGAGGTGGAGAACGAGGCTCCTCAACTTCAAGTGGACCCTATGGAGGTGTAACCCTGGGAGTCAGAGTTGAAGGAGTCTCATCATCTGAATCACTAACATCACTATCCACAATGAAGGAAGGTGGAGGAGGTAGAGAGGCTAAGCTAGGAGAGCTTTCCTCAAAGTGAACACTCCTCTCAATGAATACTTCATGTGTCTCTGGATCCATTAATCTGTATGCCATAACACCCTCAGGATATCCAACAAATATGCAAGGTCAACTTTGAGGTTCCAATGCCTTGCGTTTCTGCGAAGGTATGCGAGCCCATGCTGGACACCCAAAGACTCTGAAATGTCTCACAATCGGTTTCCTACCAGCCCAAGCTTCAAAAGGAGTAATACCTTGAAAAGCTTTGTGAGGAACCCGATTCTGGATGTGTGTGGCACAACTGATAGCCTCTGCCCAAAAGGCGGGATCAAGAGAACATGCATGTATCATACAGCTAGCCATTTCTTTGAGAGTTCTATTCTTGCGTTCTGCAACCCCATTCTGCTATGGAGTGTATGCTACAGAATGCTAAAGATCAATCCCCTCAAATGTACAAAAATCCTCAAGGTTTTTGTTCACATATTCCCTTCCATTATCTGTGCGAAGAATCTTGACCACTTTCCCTGATTGCTTCTCCACGCGAGTCTTGAAGTCCTGAAATCTGTCAAATACTTCATTCTTATGAATGAGAAAGTAGACCCAAGTGAAGCGGGAGTAGTCATCAATGAAGGTGAGAACATAGTGGGCCTTACTAAATGAAGGTGCTGGAAATGGACCTGCTACATCGCTGTGAACAAGTTGAAGAACTTCCAAAGCTCTCCAAGCTTTCCCTTTATCAAACTTCTCTTCGGGATGCTTGCCCATGGAACAACCGGAACATACACCCTCTGAAAAATTGATTCGAGGTAGACCTGTGACCATGTCTTTAGTGCTTAGTTGCTGAAGATAGCGGTAGTTGAGGTGACCAAACCACTCATGCCATAGCTTACTTTCTGAATTTGAATGAGTAAGCAAGGCCCTAGAAGGTGAACTTGGCACAAAGTGGGAAAATGAATAAAGCCTTGAGTTGTCATTGACTTTTCCCACTGCTACCAAGGCATCATCATCAAGTTCCTTTACCACAACTAAATCTGGTGTAAACTCAACCTTTTTCCCATTCCCATAGTGAGTGATTTGGTAGATGGAGAGAAGGTTGGTAGACAAGTTAGGAACATAGAGAACATTTTCAAATGTTCCATCATTCATGTCAATTGAACCTTTCCCTTCAACCTCTACTTGTGTATCATCACCTATGTAAATGTGAGGTACCTTAGATGGCTCAAATGAAGAAAACTGCTCCTTTGTAGAACCCATGTGATATGAGGCACCCGAGTCAAGTATCCATTGCTGTGAAGAACCTGTTGTAGCCACAAATGCTTGCCCTTTTCCCTTAGACTGTGAGGAAGAGGAAGGAGATGAATCCTTCTTTGTGTAGGCAGATGGCAAGTTGATGTTGTTTTTCTTAAGAAGATTGGTTAACTCATCAACTTGCTTTGCGTGGCATCGATGCTCATCATGACCATACTTCTTGCAATATGCACAAGTTGGTTTATCCTTCTTAGGTGGTGTCCCCTTCTTGGAAGAGGATGAAAAATCGCCTTGTGATGGAGAGGATGATTGTCCTTTTTCCTGGTGTGGCTTAGACTTAGAGTGCTTCTTCTTCTTGTTGGAATCTTTGCCTTGACTTCCTTGATTCCCTTGATTAACTACCAAAGCCTTGGACTTTGAAGACTTGAGAAACCCCATGTTCAACAACTTAGATTGTTCCAATATTAACATTTCTATGAAAGCATCAAATGAAGGCATAACATAAGAACTCCCCACTATCAAACGATGAGTTTGGAAGCTAGACACAAATGCTGCATATTCTGGTGCAAGCTTGTCCAACAAGTTGAATATCAACTGAGCATCCTTTTTGTCAATTCCACAATCCTTAAGCTTTGCTCTTAACTCATTTGCTTTGGTAACATAATCTTAGATTGTATCAAAACTCTTGGGATCTAAGTTGGTGAGCTCATTGTCAATCTGATAGCCTCTGATTTCATCAACTTGACCATACAATTTCTAAAACATATCCCAAGCCTCTTTGATTGTTTTACACTTCTCAATGTGAAAAATGAGGTCATCTGATACATACTTGCGTAAGGTTCCAAGAGCCATGCAATTATTTGTGAGCCATTCTAATTGAGCATTTGGATCAGCCTTAGGATCAGGTGGTGCTTTATTGTTCCATCTATGTAGTGTGTGAGACCCTTTTCCATTAATTTACTCCATACTTTAATTTTCCATGATGCATAATTATGTGGAGTTAGAGGTGGAAATTTATTAGGACTCATTGCAACAAGAATGGAAAGAGCACAAAGAGAGGCACAATCACACAATACACCCCCCCAAATTCACTCAATCAAAGAACCCCCCCCAAAAGTGATGATTTTGGCACTTTATACTTAGTGCGTATACAATGGGCCACTTGCAAAAAATGGAAAAGTGGACTTCTGATTTACAATTTTACAACTACCTCAATAAGGCCAAAAGAGACTCAAACTGATAAGGCAAGAGATCTAACCAAGATCAAAGCAATTTACATGTACCTAATAGGCCAAATAAGACCAATATCTGAAAGTACAATTTCCACTCAAAATATCTGAAATCTGATCATAAATTATGAAAGTAGACGAAAAAATATGCACTTTCAAAAAAAATGACACCTGAAAAGGAGGTCGTATGAGCTCAAACAAGGCCTTTGAAGTTGTAGAATTGAGGATTGGACAGGTACAGCTGAGAGAATTTGAAAATTCCAAAAATCCTATGCACCAAAATCATAAAATAACCACACCACTGTGAAGATAATAAAATTTTAGCCCATTTCAAAAAAAATTGCACCAAAAAAGGAGCAAAAATGAACAAGATATGGCCTTTCAAAGTTGGACTGCAAAACTGAAAAGCTCAATGGAGAGGGGTCAAAAAAATTTCAAAAAGCTACTGATGTGGTGTTGACGTCAGCAATTCACTGTCTTAAGTTTGACGGCCGTATGATCGTCGCAAAAACTTCGCCTCCCTACTGACTGAGCGTCCGTACTGTATGGACTGCTGATTGGGTACATGACTGTGCAGTACAGCTGACAAGGCGTACGAATCTGACGTCACTATGCAGGTTGTACGGTTTTGCCCGCGAGCCAGTGGCCGCCTGCCACGTGGGGGATGCGGGGCCACCTGTTTTAGTGGTCGTCGGAGCCGAGGGAGTGGCCAGAGGCGGGCTAGGAGCCGAGGTGGCTGGTCGCTGCCCGGGAGTCGAGGTGGCCGGTGGCGTAAGGAGCTGCCAGAGGGTGTGGGCGGCAGCGTGCAGAGTGAAGCGGCCGACGGGAGGACGGAAGCCGAGGCGGCTGGCGGTGGGAGCGTGGCGGCCGACGAGAGCATGCGGAGCGAGGCGGCGCGGGTCCCGACGGCAGGTACGACGATAGAGAAGGTACAACCTACAACACGCAGGGTACGACAGAGTACGGGGGGTCTGCGGACCCCCAACAATACCAAAAAAAAAAAAAATGATTTTTTTTTTTTTGATTCACCTTTTTTTTTATTTTTTCGAAATTCTTTTTGAAAAATAAATTTTTTTTAAAAAAAAAAAATTCGAAATCCGTACGATAATAGCCAAAACAAAGGGAAAAAAAAATTTCTCACCAAAATAGGTCGACTTTATAGTCGAAATTTATGGAAACGGCCTCCCGAATTTAACGGTGATGTCCAAATCGCTGTATGACGCCCCCAAAAAATGAAGATCTCCAAGTCCGAAAATTGAAGCCTTCCACGATGTCTCCAAAAACTGATCAATGAAGCCCCAATAGCTCTGATACCATGTAGGATTTTGTCAAGATCAAGGGCACAATGAAAAGCATAAAAGAGACAATAGAATGACAAGAACAAATTGTATTCTCATCAATATGCAAAATGATCAACTGGATTAACCAATACAATGAATATAGGCCTGCTTATATAGGCAAGGCCATATGGATGTATGAGCACACAAATATGACATGTGGCTCAATGAGAAACAAGGGTAGGTAAGAAATACTAGGGGTAGGTAGGAGAAATAATATAATATTCCACAAGAGGTGGATGACCCACCAAATGTGGAGTGTAACAGCAAAATAAGACCACAAAAGGTGGAATTTCTCCTACAAGCTCTATCCCTATGTGCACACTTCTCTAAGTGTCTCAAATCCAAACTACGAAGAGATGCATTATCCTAAGTTAACTTAAGTAAGTGTAATAATATCCAAAATGAATATTTATTTACACCAACAATTACTCTTTATTTTATGTTCTTAATTTACTTTTTTATCAAACCATCTAAATGACTAGGTTGTTATCTAAATCACACAAAGATAACAGTTATTGTATCTAGCTATAAGAAGCGCCTTTATTGTATCTAGCTTGTAGATAAGGCACTCCTCCCCAAATATAGATAGACTCGGTGGATGGACCTACAAACATGACTACAAAAATTTGTCTAATCAACTTAAATGAAGGGTAAAATTAATGCAAGTGTCATGTCTTCTAATGTGATAAAAGACCAAATTTCTTATCCTATTACCATTATCATTGATTTTAATTCTAAATTTTAAATACATGCAAGTCAACTTACTCTATAGACACTAAAGTAACAAAATCTATATCACAAATACAGCTTCTTAATTGGCAAACCCAAAATTAATTGATGATGATCACCATATCTTCACTATCTAGAAAATAATTTATGGCTTGAATTTTTGTTAAGAATTCTTTCTTCCTATGAATACTTTTTTAGTTCTACTTTTAATATTTTTACTTAATCATTTTTATCAAAACCATATGTGACTAGGTACTTATCTTAATCAAATAAAGATACTAGTTATTATATCTAGTTATGGCATGTACCTTCGCTAAGATATTAAACACCTAGTATTGTAGCATTTGTACATGCTTTTAGAGAAGGCACTCTTCATTACATACAAATAGGCTCCTTTGGATGGACTAGTAAATTATCATATAAAACATTTAGTTAATCAACTCAAATCAAGAGTAAATTTAATGTAAATGATAAGAGGTCAAGTTTATTTATTCTTATTACTATTACTATTAGTTTTTGTTCTAAATGTTATATTCAAGTCAACTCATTCCAACTCTAAAATCTATATTACAAACACTACTTAATCACTACATTCAAAGTTAATTTAGATCGATCACTACATTTATAAATTACTTGAAATATAAATTATAGCTTGAATTTTGATTGAAAATTCTTTCTCCTTGCATATAATTTCTATTGAGAAGAACTATATTGTGAATGTATCTAATGTTTCATAACTAGTGGGTCACTCTCATATAAAACTCCCTTCTGTCTCACTAAAAAAATTCTAGATCACACCAACAATTTGAATTGTATACATTCTACAAAATATTATAAAATCTTATTGTCAAGATCCAATCTTACATCTACAAATATTAACTAGTGCTTGCACCTTGGTAAGGTGCAATGTGTAATGTCGATAGTAGTTTTTATTATTTGCAATGTGTGATTAAGATGTACGAATCCAAAACATATGAAAAAACCATGTGGCAAGAGTGTTTGATGTTAAGAAGAATGGTTTCTTACCCCGCTTAGTCTCTATGATGTGCAACTGTGCCTTGCAGGATGCCAGAGTGTATATTCTATGCCTCGCGGGGTAGTGGGATAGATGTTAAGAAGAATGGTTTCTTACTCCACTCAGTCTCTATGATGTGCAACAATGCCTCGCGAGATGGCAGGGTGTGTATTATATGCCTACCCCCTTGTTGCCCCACGAGAGTCATTTTGCAATGGAGTATGTCTCGCAGGGTAGCAGGATAGATGTTAAGAAGAATGGTTTCTTACCCGCTCAGTCTCTATAATGTGCAACTAAGCCTTGCAGGATGGCGGGGTGTGTATTCTATCCCTACCCCTATAACAAATGAAAGCCTCAATATCCCCCACCTTTCTTTATATATATATATATATTTCTTTATTATTATTATTATTATTATTATTATTATTATTATTATTATTATTATTACTGTATAACTTTTGTCTTTTAAATTTATGTCCATTATAATGATTCCACTATAGACCACTACCAAATTTTGTGACATAATTATTTACATACTTACTAGTAGAAAATGTGAAATTATCCATAAGACCAATTTTGTCCAAATATTTTAAATAATAAAAATTAAAAAATAATATTTAAAATTACACAAAAAATGGACTCTTAAAATTAATATTAATTTTTTTTTTTTTTTTAAATAATTATTTACATAGTTACCAATAGAAAATGTGAAGATTCCACGCTACTAAAACATAATACCAACTTTTGTCTCAACTTTTATAATAATAAAAAAATTAAAATAATATTTAAAAAATTACAAATTTATATTTAAAAATTTACAATTTAAAATAGAACATAAATTTTACAATAATTAATTATTTACATATATACCTTACAATATGTTTGGTGAAATTCATATGTATCTTCTCGAATGAGGGATGACAAGCAAATCTGATTGGAAGATCCTTGATGCCATTTGTAAAGTAAAGCTCCCCTAATTCCTCCTTAGATAGGAGGATAGCCTCACACCATTATTAAACATATCGAGTAATGTTGAAATAGCAGTGGTTGAGTCATCATGGCTATCTTAGCTAGTAGTGGTTGCGTCATCATAGATTGTCCACTAGTAATTTCCACTATAAATAGAAAGTTTTGTTAATAAACTTTCTATAAATAGTAATTTTGACATGTGTTTTACATGTTGTTGTGCGAGTCATACTTACTATATTTAGTAAGGTGTTATGTGCTATTGTTCTTCTTTGCAAATTTTCTGCAGTTGTTATTTTTCTCACAAGTAATTGGTAAATTTAAGATCACAATCCACAATATAATACTCTCATAAGATCTTAATTAATTTTTTTATGTAAAGTTTTTAACCCAATTCAACAATTGTTTTATGTAGGTTGTGATCTATACTTTAGATTCAAACAAGATCAAGATAGTCTATTTTGAATTTCCAGTAATTTTAGTTTCATTTGGAAAAATCAAGCTAGTATAATGAAAATACCAGTAATCGTCTTAAACTAAGCTATGAGCTTGGGAAAATTCAAACTCATTTACTTCTAAACTCATTTTTCATTTCAGTTGTGTACCACATTTCAGCTGTGTACCAAAGTGTCGTGTAAAGACTACAATTTATAAGTATCTTTTGATTGAATTTTGTGGATAATTTGATTTTCATGGAGCAAAATCAAGCTAAAATGATGAAAATTCCAGTGATTTGCACCAAACAAGTTGTGAGTTTGGAAATATTCAAATTCCACACAAAGTCTGAATTTATTTTTCATTTGAACAGCTATATACCTAAATTTGAGCAAAATAAGCAAGTGGCCCACCAGTAAATTTCTAATTTGTTTTTTCAATTTTGATTTTATTTTGTTTTGTTTTTATTTTGACGAGAGTTGGAGTTTCAACTCCCTGGTAGAAATGTATGCAGAATGTGAGCTTTGAAACTAAGTTTGGACATTCGTCCAAGCACAATAGTCAAGGGGAATTTTTTTTTTGGTAAAATTTGTAATGCTCTGATCAATATGTCACCAAAATGACCAAATGCTTCTTAACAGACATTGTCTCATGAATTGCACTGACCATTCAATTTTTCCTTGTCATTTTATTTAGCCATGAATGAAGGCATCAATATAAGGTGAGAGGAGTTGAAACGTCAAGAAGAATTAAGGAAATATTTATTGTTGAGAGGAGAGTGGGGAATGTGAAGTTCTCAGTTTACAAATATATTGACAAGAAAAGAAATGCGCAAAGAAAAGAGAGGTGCATACTTAGAATATTTGAAATATTGCAGATTTGGAAGAAATGCATAGGGAATAATAAAAGCGCAACACAAAATAGACGTGTTGTGGCTTCAAGGGAAGGAAAATTTGAACTTACATCAGTGAGACAAGATTGTGAGAAAATGCAAGGGAATCGTGGTGAGAACAACAGAGATGGCATGGCTAGAGGAGTGCATACATGGACAAACAATTGAAAAAGTAAAGTAAACTGTCTTTTATAGTCCACAATGCCAGCCATCTATGTATGGGTTAGAGCCTTATGGGACTACCTCGTACTCCTTGCGGGAGATACCTAACTGCACTACAAACGAGGCAGAGAGTAGAGAACAATTAAAGAACAAATAGTCTGTTACAACCAATGTGGTTTGAAAAAGGAGACAAAACAACCATAGTTTAACGATGTGAGGCAATTTGTTGGTGGTGGGGCCCACAGGTATAACCTGTCCTTAAAAATAATATCGATAAAGACATCATCATGAACTACCAAATAATTTACCTATAAGACATAATAACCAATTATATCTATTGCTGCTTCTGGATTTGATTGTGTGACTTTTTTTGCATCAACGTTTCAGATCACATTCTGTGATCCATCATCAAGATGTTTAGAGAATGCCAAGATATGAAAGAAAGTAAATTCTCTAAACATCGTGATGATGATCACTGAAATATTGATGCAAAAAACGTCATACAATCAAATCCAGAAACAACAATAGATTCCATAGGTTGTTTTTTATTGTATGTTAAAAATAAATTTAAAGTCCAATTGACCATCATTTAAATGTCACATATCATTTCCAATTAAATTTACACATAAAAAGTATATTTAAAAAAATCCATTTTAAGTTATTAGAAAAAGAATTTAAAAATAATAAACACAACAATTAACAACTGAAGTTCTTGCATGTATGAAAAATTGTTTATTGATTTAAATAATATAAGAATAAAAGAATCGTATACAACAATTTTCGAATAATGTTATGGGTGATTTAGACCAAGGTCTTGCAGGATCGTGAGGTGGGATCCCACATTGCCGGTAGAAGGAACGTGCGGCCGTTTACGCCATGAGCGTTGTAACTGGCACCTGTCGTCTCGTCCACCAACAGTTTCCCAGCATAACCGGGATAAGCTCCGCTTCCATACTTGCCCGGACACGCTGAGACCGCTTCCAACGGAGCAGCGGCATCGCCCTGAAAGTATCCTGACTTAAACGGATTCGTCACTGCTCCTACAATCGTCGCCGCAATGTTGATGATCATACCGTCAATGCCCACATCGCCATTAGGAGGCAGCAGAGGAGGGCTCTGCGGGCCGTAAATTGGCTGATGAAATGGCCACGCACACTGCCCCGGGCACTGCGTTGCTGAGTTCCCCACCCAAGCGTAAGCGTATTCAATGTCTGCTTTGTCGCTTCCATGGAATCCGCAAGAGCTACTGCAGAAGTTCTCCACCATAACATCCCCAGATGTCAGCACCAAATACAACTCCACCTCGCCATTGCTTTTCTTCTTCTGGGGTGGAGCCAGAGCTCTGGACTGCATAGCACTCTTCACCAGGACGGCAATGTCACTCCTTTTCAAGGACTTTCCGAGAGAATAAGCTTCGTCCAGCTTCTGCTTCCCCAGCCTTCGGGTTAAAGGTTTAGCTTGGTTTATTTGGGAAGGAACAGAGCCTCTGTAGGCCTCTGTTGTCTTCCACCAGGTGAAAACAGAGGGAAAACCCTGCTTGCCGCTTTCCATTCCCAATGACTGCACAAAATCGGCTACAATGGCACGCTGTGCGGAAGAGAAATTGCCGTACCATATGAGATGAAGATTGAGAGTGGGTGTTGTGGTAAGAAGAGGGCCATTGTGGTATTTAAGAACAAGAGGCTCTTCTTTTACCAGAGCAGAGAGCTTTCTCCAGTGAAAAAGGGGCCGTGCGGCGGCATCCACTGTGGACAATGCCGCCATACATACTAGCATGACATGCATCACAATCCTCTGATACCTTAGAACAGCCATTTTAAGTGGGATTTTTCAGTAGAGGAACACAGCTTTGAAAGATTTGAACTGTAGTGAAGAAATAGTATGGTTTATCGAAAAGCAACAGAAGAATGGGTTTAAATAGGCAGACACGGCTAAGTGAAAGCGCGACGAAAGGGATTGAGAACAGGGCTTACACCGCTGGCAGTCACAGGTGCCGATAACAAATGAGCAATTTGCAGTAGCTCTTACTGGGAAATTGTACCGTTGAAGCAGCGGTCTTCCCCAAAAGACAGCTCTCTTCTCCCTGGCTATATGCTACACATTGCGCGTGATTGAAATAATTATTCATCGGTAAGTAGTAAAAGGTCGAGAGTAAATGTTAACAGTTGTGCTTTGCTGGCGGAGAATTGAGTGTCGTGTCAAAGAGGCAATTTTGTGAGCTTCGGTCTGAAAGGATAGAATTAGTTGACCTAAAATCCTAGAAAAAACAACTGTTGCAGCAAAATTCAAAGCAGGGGCACGCCGACTTTTGTTTGTTATAATTTATGATGGACTTTGCAGAAGAGATGCCTCTATTTTAGTTTCAAAAGTGGTATGGTGTGATTAACACACGATGTTAGTCGTAAATGTTAATTGTAAATTTTTTATCCGATGGAGAATGCATAACATGTCTTGTTAGTCTGACAGATTCGTCTTTTTTGGAACCAGAATAGACACAGCCTTGTAAAAGTAAGCTTATTTTTTAAATTAATTGAATAGTTATTATTTTTATTAGAAAAAGAAAACTTATAATTAAATATATTTGAGTTGATTTTAGGAAGTCTCAAAGTTTCATTTAGATACAATGAGTACTAAGTGAACTATTCATATTCAAAAGAGTTAGATTCTTGTGAACCACTACTCAAAATTAAATCAATGAGCTTGACTCACAAACTAGACAATTGAATTTTGATAAATATTTAAACAATTTAGACGTTGCATGATTCTATATATTAAAATTTTATTTAAATGCCAAGAAACTTTGATTACAAGATTGAGCACTTACATTGAGATAGAAATCAACATTTATTTGTCACATATCAACCTAGAGAATTACTTTTCTAAAATCTAGTTTGTTTGTTTTTGTAAATTGCATGATATGGTTGGGCCTTTTTTTGTAGAAATAATTTTAAGATGTTCGAATAAAAAGTTGTCTAAGATTTTGAGGATTTTTAGTTGTGGAAATAAATTTAAAATTTTGAGAGAGGAAAGATGAATTTTATTCTCTTTCTTTAACTTAAGTTTTTATTTTGACATAAATTCATTGTCATAACACTTGGTTTAATGTGTTATATATATATATATATATATATATATATATATATATATATATATATATATATATATATATATATATATATATATATAAGTTGACATGAAACTTATGAACTTATTAGCCTTTCTTAGTCATGAATGGTTTGAACCAGTTCTTATATCTTGGACTCGACCACAACCACGAATGTAACCATCGAGTAACAACACCCTCATGATCTTGTCTCTCGATTAAGATTTATTTTCTCACATTACTAAGCACACTCTGTCAAATAATTTGACTATTGTCCATCAACTTACATGCTAAAACACCTTGAATTGATCACCAAGGATCTTATATGTAAGGACAAGGCTTAGATTATTAGTTCATATTAGATCTTTGCATTTTAATCTTGTTAGAAAGCATCAAACCTTGCAACAACATTTGCATTATGGATACTACAAATTTGACTTATCATTTGAACATGTGTGCATCTTTTGCGTTGTGTGTTTTTCAACCTTGTTTATGTGCAATGGGGGTTAAGTAGTAAACGAGCAATTTTTATGTGATGATGCTCCAATGTCTCATAATAGATTGGTTCATGTTCTTTTTATAATACACATGTTATTATGAATTCAATGATTATTGGATTTAGTAAAACTAAAGATGCACATTTGTGTATGTCAAATAAATTTCTTTTGTATTACAATCACGTACATGGTAACACTTTCCTAATCAATATATTTAAATTGAGAAGGATTTACAATGGTTTGATGAAGGACAAGTATCATCATTCCAAAAACTTGTCATGAAGTTCCTAACAACATCTTCAATTCTATCAGAACAAGGAGCTCTACACATAATTGCCCAATTCCCTTCTGAGGTAATATCATCCAAACTCTTTCTCCTTTTAACATATTTTGATATTGTCCTTATACCTAAACCAAACTCAGATGACAGTGAAGAGTTTTGTCTTTTTTGAGGCAATCCTTCTGTACTAAATATATCAACATCCCTCTTCTTGAAATGATCTTATCTACTATTCGAGATTTTTTACCAATGTTCACCAAACCTTTCTTAACATTATCAATAATAGATTTTTGTAGCTGAGAAGTTTTCCTCTTTTGACTTGTTGTCTCTATACCCAACAATTTCAGTGGATCTATGAAGTCTTTACAAGTAAGTACAATTGATAACAATTGAGCTTTCTCTAGTGTAGTATCAAGATTGTAGAAATGAGACATTATTTCTTTTCCACTTTTATTTATTGACCTCCTTTTAGTATGTCTGGGTTCTTCACTGAGACGTTTCAACTCATCCACATCCATTTCAAGTAAATGATCTAAATTTTTATAAGAAATATTTCTCTTCACCTATTTAGCTAGATCCACAATATGCTTATCCATATCGGTAGTAGGAGGTAAGGAGCCTGACCCCTCTCCTTCAACCTCCATTGGTTCAACTTTGGCAAGCTTCTCCCTATGTTCATCAACTATATCGTGTTCTTCAATCGGTTCGTTTGCCTCAACTCCCACTTCAAAACCCCCTTCTTCTCGAGCCCATTCTCCACATAATTTAAGATGACGAAATATTTTTAACGCAATGAAATTCCAAGTTTAGTTTGAAACCAAATTTTCAAGACATTTAGTAAGACCTAAAAATTATGTCATAACAGGTGGACTATTATGTCATATAATTTAAGACCTATTATTGCATAATAAACCTCCTAATATCACATGTAATAGGTCCTAATATGATCTGCATAATATAGGTCTTAAGGGGACTCTTGAGTATAATGTGAAATATTTTTGCATACGTCAAGTCATATAAATAGAACCTATTATGACATAATAGGTTCTAAATTTATGTCACATTTAAGACCTATAATCACATAATAAGTCCTAATATCACATAATAGGCCTTATTATTACTTAATATGACCACGTATGCAAAAACATTTCACATTAATATACTTGACTCCCCTTAAGACATATATATTATGTGATATTAAAGGACCTATCACATTAAATTAAGTAGGTCTTAAATATGATATAAGTTAGAACCTAAATTATGGCATAATAGGTCTTATTAATTTTATGACTTAATACATGACCACATATGCAAGAACATTTCACATTATACTTGACTCCCCTTAAGACCTATACTATACAAATATTAGGACCTATTATGTATGTGATATTAGGACCTAAATTATGCGATAATAGGTCATTAATTTATCACATGTACATAATAGGCCCTAATATATACCATAAATTTAGGTCTTAAGGCCCAGACTCAAGTATATAATGTGAAATGTTTTTGCATGCATGATCATGTTATTAAGTCACAATAAGACCTATTATGTCATATTTAAGATCTAGGTATTATCGCAGATAATAGGTCTTAATATCACATAATAGGTCCCAGTATCACATAATATAGGTTTTAAGGGGACTCAAGTATAATGTGAAATATTTTTATGCATACACTTGAAAACAAAGAAGACGCGATGTTTGTTTGTTTGAAAGTGTTTGATTGTTTTGATCATGCAAGCACAAATCCTAAGGCTGGACAAGACAGTAGTTGTTGAATCTGACTTGGGGGGTTACCCCGAGCTACGCAAGTCAGAGAGGATACTTAGGTGCTTGACCCCACTGACTCCCCTCCACGACACTCACCTCTCCAGGGCAGCCAAGCACTAGTCCCCATGAAAAACTACTCATGGCGAACTTTGTATCTCTACTAAGAACCGTTAGAATGTGAGCCGCTTCAGAGGTCCGACCTCCTGTGCCAACAACTAGAAGGTTTTTGGCTTCTAACATAAAAGGTGTCTAGTGAGGGCATCTGTTTGGGTGGCTATAATCAGCAGCATGTTACACTCCGTTAAATGGAAGGCCTCCCAACCTATAGAGGTTGTGCTCTTTAGGGTTTATGGGGAGTCATAACATCGTTATAGTAGCATGTAACACCCGTTGCTTGCAACTTTCGTCACAGACACATGTATTTATAGTGGCTTGGAAGAGCTTGGCTTTAGCTTGTTACCACTTTGGGTTGTTCCCTCTCACCGAGCCTTAAGGGCTACTCGGGAGGCAGACCCCTTTCTAAGGATAAAACAAAAAGAGCCTATTGCTGAAGACACAAAAGACAAGTTTGTTAATTTTAGAGCACCAATTCAAGTGTTTGCTAAACTATAAAGACACATGGTTTCAAAATCTAAATTAAATTATATATTTATAGACTATCTAAATTAAATTATAAATTATAAATAATAAATGGGAAAGAGAGGGGTCCTAAAGATCTAAATTTTAAATTAAAACCACGATATATAATAAATGGACTTAAGGGGGGGAGAAAATGTCAATTACACAACAAGCAAGTTAATGGAATTTGAAATTTGCAAATACACATATTATTTTAAATTAAAGCATAATTAATTTTAATCCTATTATTTTCCATTAATTTAATAAAAATAACATCATTTAGAATTAATTAAGATAGAATTATTATATAAATTAAATTAATTTAATTAATATTATTTAAAATGATTTTCATTAAAAATATTAGATTAAAAATATTTAACTAATACTAACAAATAAACACAATTTTTGGTACATAATACATATAAAATTAAATAGAAATAAAAATAAAAATACATACTTGCATCATGATATCTTTGCCTTCTTTGTTCTCGATATCTTTGTTCCGTTTCGGGAGAATAATTCCTTGAAGTCTTATTTTGCTTTCTCTTCTTGTTCCTCGTGCTTTTAAAATAACCTTCAAATTATTGCCCTTAAAATAATTTTCAAATGTTTTCTTTCATCCAAAAATGTGAATTGTTTTAATCATTTTTGTGTAAAAAAATGAAAAAAATTATGTATATTTATACGAATATACTAAAATGTTAAAAAAAAAATTGGGTCGGTTTGGGTTCGAACGAACGCCTACAGTTACAAAAGGTCGGGTTCGTTCGAACCCAACCGTTATATGAATGTGTGCATCATAACTTTTCTTAGAGGGTTCGAGCGAAGAGGGGTCTGATCGAACCGTAAGGGGTTTGATCAGACCCCCCTTCGCTCGAACCAGTGTTCGTTTGAACCCGCTTGTTAGAGGTCTCTCCCCAAATTTTTCAAAGTTTTAAGAAGTTTTTGCCTTCGAACCTCTGGTTTAAGGCACAAATAAAATAATCTTGATAACCCAAAAATATAAGATGGTAGTACTCGAAGCAAGCTTTCCAATGAGTATAATTTTATTACATTGTGAATTTATTATGTTCTTATTTTTTTAATTTTATAGAATATTGGTTTTTCACTGAACATGAACTTTGTTCAACGCATTGGGAAAAATAGGAAACGAATTTAAAAAAAATCTGAAAAATATCTATGCCCCAGTTATTGATGTCTTCTTTCTAACAAAAAAAATAAAATTGAATTTTGATATATATAGAACAAGTTATGTGTTCAAACTTAAACCTATGTCTTAATTATGACTAGTCGGACTTCAAAACTTAATAAAATGAAAAATATTACGCATATCACTATCAAACCAACTGTAAGCCCTGGATATTGATGTTACAAACCAAAATTCAAAAGAATTGAGTTTTTATAATTTATAGAAAAAAATATATGCATTTCGGGAGGCACATCACTCTTAAAAAATGTAGTTTGTTGTAAAAAAACTACTTTTCAAGGGAGATGGAAATTTTTTTAAAAAGATCCTTAAAAAAAATTTGAAAAAAATATATATAGAATCTGCAGACAAAATGCTACAAATCACTAATTTACATCATCTTCAAATTCTTAATAGTTTAAAATTTATAGTTCTCGGAAGTTGAAGATTATTTTAAAAATGTTCATCTCAGTGTCAAAAGAGGCAAAAAAATGGGAACCATTATTGTGAGTTCACTCTACATCTATAAGTAAGCAAATAAATATATAGTTCACTAAAACACACATATCTGCACAAAAGAACATGAAATCATATGGTCATTTATTCATTTTTTAAATCATTAAACAAAATACATCTGTTTTAACAATAAAGCATAATATTTCACAATCACTAATGTCATTCAAGTGTAATTCTATAACAAACTCCAATTATATATCAAATGCACGCATAAGTATTCTAAAGTGGTGTGTGAGATTCCATCTATTCTAGCGAAGTCCATGAGCGAAAACAACTCTACCTGAACCATGTTCTTGCCTTCATCTGTGTTCACCTGTTCCTGTATTCACTTGCACTCAACTGCTCATTAGCAATGACAATCCCCAATAATAAAAATAATATCGATCATTCAATTGCACTTACAGAAAATAATATAAATCATTTCTTTGTATTTGAATTTCTTTCACATTATCATCTAATTCCTCTAAAATATTTAATTTTCATTTTAATTTCATTTCATTTGCGAAAAATAAACATTATTTTCCTACTTAAATAATTATGAATAAATAGGGTTCATGAGAATTACTCTTTCTTTTATATTCTTATTTTACTTTTTTACCAAACCATCTAAATGACTAGGTTGTTATCTAAATCACACAAAGACAACAATTATTGTATCTAGCTATAAGAAGCACCATTATTGTATCTAGCTTGTAGAGAAGGCACTCCTCCCCAAATATAGATAGACTCAATGGATGGACCTACAAACATGACTACAAAAAATTGTCTAATCAACATAAATGAAGGGTAAAATTAATACAAGTGTCATGTCTTCTAATTTGATAAAAGACCAATTTTCTTATCCTATTACCATTATATTTTTTTTAATTCTAAATTTTAAATATATGCAAGTCAACTTACTCTATAGGCACTAAAGTAACAAAATCTATATCACAAATACGGCTTCTTAATTGGAAAACCCAAAATTAATTGATAACCCAAAATTAATTGATGATGATCACCATATCTTCACTATCTAGAAAATAATTTATGACTTGAATCTTTGTTAAGAATTCTTTCTTCCTATGAATACTTTTTAGTTCTACTTTTAATATTTTTACTTAATCATTTTTATCAAAACCATATGTGACTAAGTACTTATCTTAATCAAATAAAGATACTAGTTATTATATCTAATTATGGTGTGTACTTTCACTAAGATATTAAACACCTAGTATTGTAACATTTGTACATGCTTTTAGAGAAGGCACTTACATACAAATAGACTCCTTGGATGGACTAGTGAATTATCATATAAAACATTTAGTTAATCAACTCAAATCAAGAGTAAATTTAATGTAAATGATAAGAGATCAATTTTTTTATTCTTATTACTATTACTATTAGTTTTAGTTCTAAATGTTATATTCAAGTCAACTCATTCCAACTCTAAAATCTATATTACAAACACTACTTAATCACTACATTCAAACTTAATTTAGATCGATCACTAAATTTATAAATTACGTAAAATATAAATTTTAGCTTGAATTTTGATTGAAAATTATTTCTCCCTATGTATAATTTTTATTGAGAAGAACTATATTGTGAATGTATCTAATGTTTCATAACTAGTGGGTCACTCTCATATAAAACTCCCTTCCGTCTCACTAAAAAAATTCTAGATCACACCAACAATTTGAATGGTATACATTCTACTAAATATTATAAAATCTTATTGTCAAAGATCCAATCTTACCTCTACAAATATTAACTAGCGCTTGCACCTGGGTAAGGTGCAATGTGTAATGCCGATACTAGTTTATATTATTTGCAATGTGTGATTAAGATGTACAAATCCAAAATATTTGAAAAAAACATGTGGCAAGAGTGTTTGATGTTAAGAAGAATGGTTTCTTACCCCACTCAATCTCTATGATGTGCAACTATGCCTTGCGGGATGGCGGGGTGTGTATTTTATGCCTTCCCTTGTCGCCTCATGAGAGTCATTTGGCAATGGAGTATGCCTCGCGGGGTAGCGGGATAGATGTTAAGAAGAATGGTTACCCCACTCAGTCTTGATGATGTGCAACTATGCGTCACGGGATGGCGGGGTGTGTATTATATGGCCAACTTTGTCTCCCCATGAGAGTCATTTGGCAATGGAGTATGTCTTGTGGGGTAGTGGGATAGATGTTAAGAAGAATGGTTTCTTACCCGCTCAGTCTCTATGATGTGCAACTAAGCCTCGCGGGATGGCGAGGTGTGTATTTTATGCCTACCTCTGTAACAAATGAAAGCCTCAATATCCCCCAGCTATATATATATATATATATATATATATATCTTTTATCTTTTAAATGTATGTCCATTATAATGATTCCACTATAGACCACTACCAAATTTTGTGGCATAATTATTTACATACTAATAGAAAATGTGAAATTGTCCACAAGACCAATTTTGTCCAAATTTTTTAAATAATAAAAATTAAAAAATAATATTAAAAATTAAATTAAAAATAGACTCTTAAAATTTATATTAAAATTTTACAAAAAATAAATAAATAAAAAAAATAATTATTTACATATTTACCAGTAGAAAATGTGAAGATTCCACTCTACTATAACATTATACCAACTTTTATTTCAACTTTTATAATAATGAAAATTTAAAATAATATTAAAAATATTACAAATTTGATGAATTGAGAATAGATGGCGTCCATGCGGGTGCATGCAAGAAGCCAAGCTAGGGTTTCGCGGCCCTAGTTCGCAGGCGGCGCTGGTGTGGCTTCGTGCGGGGGGGAAGTGCTGCGTGAGGGGGCTAGACGATGGTGGAAGGGGCTGGAGGGCTCGGGGGTGGCTGAAGGGTGGTCGTCGGGGGGTGTGAAGGCTACGCGAGGGCAGGGTCTTTGCTGCTGTGGCTGAGGATATCCTAGGAGCTTGGTGTTGGCATTATGTGAACCGACATGAAGACATAATGACATTGTATGTTGTCATTGATGTCAATATGTGTTATGAGGTGAATTGGCATGTAGTTATGGGAACCGGCACATGGAAGCATTGTATGACTACCGGTTGGTAGGTAGCTTCCACTTCAGGATCTCCGGTTGGAGTACCTCAAATCCGTGTGACTCAATCGGTGATCTTCGTGTGATGAGTTAGCAGTATAATGGAGGATAGATTGTGTTGCCACGTAAGCTCTGTGCACGTGAAGGATCTTGCATAAAGAAGACTATTCCTATCTACCTCGGGAATGTGCGAAGTCTGTTAAACGGTGATAACGCGTGATGGGTTATCAGCCGCCATGAAATCGGTGGAAAATGGATGATGGAGAATGTCTTGAGATCAATTCAAGACTGTTGCATTTAATGCAGTATGATTCAACGGTCAGGATTGAACCGCTTGAATTGCTTAACCTAACAGGTTTAGGGTTTAGGGTTTTTGCTATCGACCTGTTTGTTTCTTATAAGGTCGATGTTGTGTTTCTTTCTAGGGTTGTTGGCAAAAGTTGTGAATGTTTATCCAAGGGAAGTGATACGTGATTCTTGCCAAACCAAAGGAGAGAAGAGATACCTGCAAAGTGAATGTGCAGAAGGAGAAGAGGAGCCTGAGATACCTGCAAAGTGAATGTGCAGAAGGAGAAGAGGAGCCTAAACGGATCTACATTAGCATTGAGTGTTGCTAACAGATCATTGTAATTCCTGTTGATCTCTAACAACTTCAACAGTTGTAAAATCCCCTAATAGGGTAGCCTTAACTGGCTTGATGCAAAATCCCCTAACAGGGTGGTCTTAATAGGCTTGATTCAAATCCCTTGACTGGGTAACTCGAGGTTAATGAGTTCTGAGAAGCTATAGAGCTCTGGAGATCCTTTAGCTATTGAGTTCTTGAAATCCTCTAACAAGGTGACCCTACCGGGTTTAACCCTTAACCGGGTATTATAGCTATACCTTAACCGGGTGATCCCTAACAGGATCGGTTCCTAGCAAAACCTATTGTAATGTCTTTAATCGGACAAGACTCCTAACACAGCGGACTTCAAAAGAGTTCAAAAGCAACTTGTGGGTATTCATCCCCACCGTGGTTTTTCCCAGTTGGGTTTCCACGTGAAAAATATGTGTGTCATGTGTGATGCTTTTATCTCGTGATGCTTTGTTATTACCTGTTGAGCATATGATGGTTCTGTGTTTTATGCCTGTCTATAAAGCATATTGAACTAACTGTTGTGACGATCAGAGGATAGTTTACCTGTTCATGCATGAGGGTGAAATGGCAATGTTGTTTTGAGTTAAATGAAAAGCTAAGTGTTCAACCGGTCAATGCTTGTTTTAGACACTCTTGGCTTTACCGGTTGCAGTTTGTGTTGAATAGGTATTCCCGTTTGCCATTCGTTTGGAGTATTTGCTGTCAAACCGGTTTTGGACTGTATTTGTGGTTGTACTGATTCACCCCCCCCTCTCAGTACCGGTTTGGTACTAGTGGTTCATCATTGAGTTATCACTTGGGACTTTAGACGGGGCGATCTTCAGTGGTACGGGTGAGGGGGGGGGGCTTGGGTGTCGATTCCCCGTGGGGAGACCTCTGGGGTGTGGGCCCTCGACCAACGTCCTTGTTTTTTCTTTTTTTTATTCTTTGTGAGCCTCGATGGCGATTTTGGGTGGGGAAGCCTCGCAGGCGGTCCCAGCTATGGATTTTCGTGCTATGATGGGCTCAAAACCCCCATTTCAGAATGTGAAGACATTTAACAATAACCTATTCTCTTCTAAATCGAGATCTGGGAGTGCTGGTAGCTCTCGCATGGTGAAAATTAATGGGTGTTTGGAGAGATGCAGTGAGAGGCCGAAGCTGATCATCCCTCCTAAGATAATAGCCGAAGACATTGAATACTTTTCAAATCACTCGTTGTACTGCAAGTTTTTGGGAATGAGGGTTTCACTGCAGTTTTTGGAAAACTGAGCGCAGCGAATATGGGCACCGGAAGGGGAAATGGAAATTATGCTTTTGGCAAATAACTATTTTATGGTCACGTTCAATTGCATGGAGGATCGCAATAGGGTCTTGGAAGGAGGTCCGTATTTTTACAACCAGGTGGGATTATTCATCAAGCCATGGCATGCAGAGTTTAATCCTTCAGAGGAGCTCCCAAATAGGGTTCCAGTGTGGGTTTGGTTACCACATCTTCCAGTGGAATGCTATCGGGAGGATGTGCTACGGATGCTCGCTGCTCTGCTTGGGAGGCCAGTGGGATCCTCGTCGCAAACTCTGGGGAGAAAGGTAATGACCTTTGCACGTATCTGTGTTGAAATAGATCTTACTGAACCCTTGCCAGATGCTATAGATATGTGTGCAGGCTCTTATTCATGGGTTCAACAGCTAGATTATGAGACTCTACCATTTCGTTGTCGTCTGTGTCATGAGTATGGTCATTTACAGCGGAAGTGTCCTAGATACAAACCGGTAGTGCGACAACCTCAGCAGCCAGAACCGAGCCTTGATAGGGCTGAGAAAGGGAAAGCTCCCATGTTGGGTGTGGTAGAGGGTGTTGATGGTTTTGTCTCAGTAAAGATAAAGAACAGGAACAGAGGACAGAAGAGACCCTTACAGGAGAGACGTGAGGAGGATACGTTCAACAGATTTGAGGCCTTGGATGACCTGAGCCATCAGGAAGTGAATCCAAGGTTAACCCCTCTAGACCAGGGTGCATCAGGAGGGGTGTTGGAAAGTGTAATGGAGGAATCTTCCCAGGTCCTGCCAGTGGTTGGAAGCCAGTAGATGGAGATGGACCAGACAGTAGGGGTTCAGTTGGGCCTGACTCTTGGGATGGAGGTGAACCTAGCTGAGGGGGAGGGTTCCCCCATAGCTTCAAAATTGGAACGGGGGGGGGGGGGGCTAAAAGTAATAAGTCAGCCATTCACCTGGGTCTACATCAGAGAGATATTAAGAAAAGTGTTTTAGAGAAGAGCTCAAAGGTCGGCAGGAAGAAGGATTTGGATAAGATCAAATTGATGGGGGAGAATTTGGTCGAGGCAGGATCAGTGAAGACTTTGGATTCGCACTTCTCCAACCCTTCTAAATGATTGTGCTTTCATGGAATGTAAGGGGCTTGAACAACGGCCCTAGACAAAAAACTGTTCGGGATTTGATCAGGAATCATTCACCTGATGTCCTTTTCTTGCAAGAAACTAAACTTTTAGTGGAGGGTATGATGGGTCTCGTGCCAAAGTTGTGGGGGTGAGGCGAGTGTCAGTGTGTTGGGGCAGCTGGTTCCTCAGGAGGGGTGGCCTGCCTTTGGAACCCTTTAAGGTTTTGCCCTGTCTGGTGGGTTGCTTCTAGATCCTCATTATCCGGGGTGCTATCTAGTCTTGAGACTACGGAATTCATCTTGTTTTCGAATATCTATGCTCCCACTGATTTTCAGGGTAAGCAAGGCTTATGGTCTCATGTTTCAGGTATGCGAAGGTTGGCCCCCTTTCACCCTTGGATTATGGTGGGAGACTCAATGCCATCCTGGAGTTGAGTGAAAAGAAGGGGGGTGTAATGCGGTTGTAACCTTCTTCTTTACTTTTCCAGGATAGTATCTCCTCGCTGCAGCTAGTTGACATCAAGCCTAGCAATGGTTTGTTCACTTAGAACAACAGGAGGGTGGGAGAGAATTGGATTGCTGAGTGACTGGATCATTTTTTGGTTTCCTATTTTTGGATCAGTGGGGGGTGGTCCACAAGTTCTGAGATTCTTGACTAGAGAGGGTCGGATCACTGGCCCATCAAGCTGGTTTCATCTTCGGCTCGGGTTGCCCATTCGCCTTCATTCAAATTCCAACTTATGTGGCTTCGGGACCCTTTTTTGCAGGTCCTTGTGGCGAACTGGTGGAGGAAAGGGAGGTCGGCCTTTGGCACTGCCATGTACTCTTTTTCCAAGCAGCTGCAATTTGTAAAGCTTCAGCTTAAACTGTGGAACCGACAAGGCGCTGGGAACATTTTTCATGAGAAGAAAGCTGCTCAAATCGCACTGAATGAGATCACTAGGGAAATTAGGGAGCATGGGTTGTGTAAGGATCTGCTTAGAGAGGAAGACAAGGCTATCAAGATGGTAGAGGAATGGGAGCTTCGGGAAGAAATTTATTGGAAGCAAAGAGCTCGTATTGACTGGTTGAAGGAGGGGAACAAGAACACTGATTTCTTCTTCAACTCAGTGAAAGCAAGAAGACACGGAAATTCCATTCCTGTTCTGGTTAATGACAGAGGGGAGCAGTGCTTATCCATGCAGGAGATGTTTAGGGACTCTCTCCAGTTTTCCAGTCCCTCTTTAGGGAGGATTCTCAGGGGGAAACAGTGGAGGAGAATCTGGTTCTGGATTGCATCCCTTCTCTTATCTCGAGGGAGATGAATGAGCAGCTTTTGTATCATATTTTGCTGGAGGACCTTGAGAGGATAGTCTTCCACATGAGGAAAGGAAAGGCTCCTGGACCGGATGGGTTCCCTGTTGAATTCTTTCAAGAGTTCTAGGATATAATTAAGCTGGATTTATTGGAAGTAGTCCAGGAGTCCAAGAGGAATAAACAGATGCTTAGCGCATTGAATGCGACCTTCATTGCTCTAATCCCCAAGTGTGCAAGGGCTGACCGGTTAGGCTAGTTCCGCCCGATTTCCCTCTGCAATGTGATTTATAAGATCATCTCAAAGCTGATAACGGATAGATTGAAGAAGTGTTTGGGGAGTGTTATTTCTGAGGAGCAGAGTAGGTTTGTGAAAGGGCGCCAAATTTTGGATGGGGTGGTCATTGCTAAAAAGACCATTCATTCTATGGCAACCTCCAAGGAAAAAGCTATGTTTATCAAGCTGGACATGGCAAAGGCGTACGATAGAGTCCGGTGGTCCTTCCTTCATAAGATCCTCAAGGCTTTTGGTTTTGCGGACGAGTGGATCCAGTGGGTCATGAGTTGTGTTACGCCCACCTCTTTCTTTGTGCTTATCAATGGAGACCATACCGAGCTGTTTGGTGCCTCTAGGGGTCTCCGCCAGGGAGATCCCCTCTCCCCTTATTTATTCATTCTTCTTGTTGAGGGTTTGGGGAGGCTGATTAAGCATAATGTGGGCTGGGGTTCTATTCAGGGTTGGAGATGGGGTAATGAATTATAGCCGCAGTCTCACACTTTGTGGATGATACAACCCTTATGGGGCTAGCGTGGATCAACAAAGCTACGAATCTGCGAAAGGTTCTGGATGTTTATCTTGCAGCTTCAGGCCAGATGATCAACGAGGATAACTCTTCTATCCTCTTTTTCAACACTCCTAAGTCTATCCAGAGGAGGATTGCTCTTATCTTGAGATTCCAAGTTGGCTCCCTACCCTTGATGTATTTGGGTATCCCTATTTCTCCTGGCAATCCCCCTAGGAAGTCGTGGCAAGGGATCTTGGATAAATTCCGCTCCAAGGTTGAACACTGGACTCATAGATGGTTATCCTTTGCAGGGAGGGTTCTACTGATTCAGTCGGTGGTCCAGGCTCTTCCGATCTATCGATGTATGCTTCAGGTGGCTCCTAAGTGGTTCTTGAAGGGGTTGGACTCTCTAGCTAGGAAATTTTTATGGGCAGGTAATCTCACCTCTTCTAAATGGAGCCTGGTCAACTGGGATCTGGTATGTACCCCGAAACAGTTTGGGGGGCTTGGGTTAAGGCAGACTATTCTTTTTGGGGAGGCTCTTCCAGCTAAATTGCACTGGAGGTGGAGTGTTGAGCAGGACCGAGGCTGGGCCAGGATTTTGGCCAACAAATATATGCAGAGGATCTCGATTGAGAAAATCCCTAGATATCCTCTAGAAGGGAAGGGCTCATCGATCTGGTACACTCTCAAGAGGGGAGCTTCTCTCATTAAGGCCGGGCTTTTTTGGATCTGCAGAAGGGGGGAAGAGGTTCTTTTCTGGAATGACTCTTGGGATGGATACCCTCCCATCCTTGATCAGTTCCCTAACCTTAGAAACCTAGGCCAGAGGTTCTTGGAAGATGGATGGTCAAGGGTGAGTGACTTTAAGGCTGTCTATAGGTGCGGTCGGCTGGATCTGGAGCGGTGGAAGACTCCTAATGAATGGTCGGTTGTTGGGATGGAAGAAGAGTGTGCAAAGTTGTAGGGCATTATGGCGAATAGACATTGTAGCTCCCTTAAAGGTAGGGATGGGCTAGCGTGGTCTCCAAATCCTAAGGGCATTTTTTTTGTGGCTAGTGGTTACCAGGAACTGCTGAGACAAAGACTTGAGGGAGGAGAAGTGAACTGGTGGAAACAGGTGTGGAATAATGCCTCTTGGCCGAAGTGTAATTGCTTTGTTTGGACTGTGGCTTGGAATAGGTGTCTAACTTGGGACAATATCTGCAAGCGGGGATTCTTGGGGCCTTCTATTTGTGTTTTGTGTGGTAACAGAGAGGAATACTCCTCACATCTGTTCTTCAAATGCCCCTTCTCTATGCTTATCTGGCACTATTGGTGGGGGGCGTGGAAGCATCCTTGTGTCCATGCGGATTCTTTGGTAGAGTTTTGGAGCAGTTTGGGCAGACCTCATATTCCGTCCTCCTTCCTCCAGATGGTCTGGTATATTGGGCCTATCTTCATTTTGTGGCAGATCTGGCTCGAAAGGAACAGAAGGATTTTCCAGGAGGCCAAACTATTTGTTCAGCAAGTTTGGAATAGGATCACTGTTATGATTCGGGAGACAGTGGAAGCTAAATGTGAGGTAAAATTTCCGTTGGGTAGAGATGAGGCAGATGTTGTGAGTAGGCTTGGCTTGCAAGAGTTGTCTCCTGCCTCTGCTTGTGTCAGGAAAGGTAGACGAGCTATGAAGAAGGTGCACAGGATTGGAAGGTGGGCATCCCCTCAGGATGGGTATATCAAGATCAACATTGATGGCTCTTCTAGAGGTAACCCAGGCCCTGTTGGGGTAGGGGGTGTTGGCAAGAATAACAGGGGGGAGGTTGTGTTTCTTCTTTTCGGTGCATAAAGGGTGTCAGTCTAATAATTTTATGGAGGGTTTTGCGATTCTTTATGCACTTGAGCTGGCTTTGGAGTGGGGTTTTAGGAAGGTGATTTGTGAATCGGATTCACAAATTGTTGTTAATTTGTTGTCTGATCAGAAGGTGAGTGGGATTCAGTGGCAATTGGCAGGGATTGTTCAACAGATTCTCCAAATTAGCTCCTCGATGGAGCAAGTGTCCTTCATCCATATTCCTCGCGAATGGAATGGAGTGGCTGACTGTTTGGCCAAGTGGGCCTCGGATCATGATAGTTAGTGGAAAGTGGAAGGCTGGGAGCATCTCTCTAGGGATTACTATCAGGAATTGCAGAAGATTATCACTGAGGACACGTATGGCTTTGAAGCTGGTTGATCTGTGGCTGGGTTGGTAGTTTTTCTTTGGGGCCTTGGGCCTCTGATTCTTTTTTGTAATGCTTGTTTCTGATTCTCAATAAAGTTTTTACCCTTTTTCAAAAAAAAAAAATTACAAATTTATATTTAAAAATTTACAATTTAAATAGAACATAAAATTTACAATAATTAATTATTTACATATATACCTCACAATATGTTGGTGAAATTCATATGTATCTCCTCCAATGAGGGATGACAAGCAAATCTGATTGGAAGATCCTCTATGCCATCTGTAAAGTAAAGTTCCCCTAATTCCTCCTTAGATAGGAGGATAGCCTCACACCATTATTAAACATATCAGCTAATTGGTGAATTTAAGATATTTAATACTCAAAAGATCTTAATTAATTTTTTTATGTAAAGTTAATTGAACCCAATTCAACAATTGTTTTATGTAGGGTGTGATCTATACTTTAGATTCAAACAAGATCTAGATAGTCTATTTTAAATTTCTGAAAAAATCAAGCTAGTATAATGAAAATACTAGTAATCTTCTTAAACTAAGACTGCCAACATTATATATGTCACATACCTCCTATAGGGAAACTCGGGGTCCACTTAGATGGGATTATGGGTCTACTTAGTCGTAGTGAACCACAAACGACCGCCCACACACTTCATGGCCTCTCAGTAGCGATACTGGACTAGAAGAGGACTAGTGATTGATGTCCCGGTAAATTCGGATAGTCTGGCCCATTCGGATGCGCGCCCTATCTCCTCCTACCCACCCCCAGGGCATTCACTAAGACATAGGCCTAATCCCTGCATTGGTTATTAGATTCTTTGCCATGGATTCCAAATAGAATTAACCGACGTCTTCATCCAAGCATCAGAATTGTTTCGGTGCCTACCTACCCACCTTCCATGGGGTTTTATGTCCCGGGGTTCTGTTCTTCAATCAAGCTCTATCTTTTAAGCTATCTAGCTAATGAAGGAAAGCAAGGTGCGGGGGGATTCAAACTCAATTACTATTGAACTCATTTTTCATTTCAGCTGTGTACCAAAGTGTCATGTAAAGACCACAATTTAGAAGCATCTTTTGATTGAATTTTGTGGATAATTTGATTTTCATGGAGCAAAATCAAGCTAAAATGATGAAAATTCCAGTCATTTGCACAAAACAAGTTGTGAGTTTGGAAAAATTCAAATTCCACTAAGTCGAATTTATTTTTCATTTGAACAGTTATATACCAATATTGGTATCTTGTCATTGAATATTGTAGAACCTAAGTAAGAGAAAAATAAATTTGTAATGCTCTGATCAATATGTCACCAAAATGACCAAATGCTTCTTAACAGACATTGTCTCATGAATTGCACTAACCGTTCATTTTTTCCTTGTCATTTAATTTAGCCATGAATGAAGGCATCAATATAAGGTGAGAGGAGTTGAAACGTCAAGAAGAATTAAGGAAATATTTATTGTTGACAGGAGAGTGGGGAATGTGAAGTTCTCAATTTATAGATATATTGACAAGAAAAGAAATGGGCAGAGAAAAGAGAGGTACATAGTTAGAATATTTGAAATATTGCAGATTTGGAAGAAATGCATAGGGAATAATAAAAGCACAACACAAAATAGAGGTGTTGTGGCTTCAAGGGAAGGAAAATTTGAACTTACAACAGTGATGTGAGTGCCCAGGTGACAAGATTGTGAGAAAATGCAGGGGAATCGTGGTGAGAACAACAGAGATGGCGTGGCCAGAGGAGTGCATACATGGACAAAGAATTGAACAATTAAAGAACAAATAGTCTATGTTAAAACCAATGTGGTTTTAAAAAGGAGACAAAAATCCTGCTCGGACGAAATTTCCCGACAGTCGGAAAACAACCATAGTTTAACGGTGTGAGACAACTTGTTGGTGGTGGGGTGCCCCTACAAGGATAGCCTGTCACTAAAACTAAGATTGTTAAAAGACATTATCATGAACTATCAAATAATTTACCTATAAGACATATTAACTAATGATTTTTGCATCAATATTTCAGATCACATTTTTGTGATTTGTCATCACAATATTTAGAGAATGTCAGGATATGAAAGAAGGTAGATTCTCTAAACTTAATGATGATCACCAAAACATTGATGCAAAAAAAGTCATACAATCAAATCCAAAAACAACAATAGATTCCATAGATTGTTTTTTATTGTATGAATGTTAAAAATAAATTTAAAGTCCATTTGACCATCATTTGAATGTCACATATCATTTCCAATTAAATTTACACAAAGTATATTTTAAAAAATCCATTTTAAGTTGTTAGAAAGAGAATTTAAAAATACTAAACACAACAATTAACAGCTGAAGTTCTTGCATGTATGAAAAATTGTTTATTGATTTTAAATAATACAAGAATAAAAGAATCATATACAACAATTTTCGAATAATGTTATGGGTGATTTAGACCAAGGTCTTGCAGGATCGTGAGGTGATTGCCGGTAGAAGGAACGGGCGGCCGTTCACGCCGTGAGCGTTGTAACTGACACCTGTCGTCTCGTCCACAAACAGTTTCCCGGCGTAACCGGGATAAGCCCCACTTCCATACATGCCCGGACAAGCTGATACCGCCTCCAATGGAGCAGCGGCGTCTCCCTGGAAGTATTCCGACTTGAATGGATTAGTCACTGCTCCCGCAATCGTCACCGCAATGTTGATGGTCATACCGTCAATGCCCACATCGCCATTGGGGGGCAGCAGAGGAGGGCTCTGCGGGCCATAAACGGGCTGATGAAATGGCCATGCGCACTGCCCCGGGCACTGCGTTGCTGAGTTCCCCACCCAAGCGTAAGCGTATTCAATGTCTGCTTTGTCGCTTCCATGGAATCCACAAGAGCTACTGCAGAAGTTCTCCACCAAAACATAATCAGATGTGAGCACCAAATACAACTCCACCTCGCCATTGTTTTTCTTCTTCTCAGGCGGCGGCAGGGCTCTGGACTGGATAGCATTCTTCACCAGGACCGCAATGTCACTTCTTTTGAAGGACTTTCCGAGAGATTAAGCTTCGTCCAGCTTCTGCTTCCCCAGCCTTCGGGTTAAAGGCTGAGCTTGGTTTAATTGGGAAGGGGCAGAGCCTCTGTAGGCCTCTGTTGTCTTCCACCAGCTCAAGACAGAGGGAGAACCCTGCTTGACGCTTTCCATTCCCAATGACTGCACAAAATCGGCCACAATGGCACGCTGCGCGGAAGTGAAATTGCCGTACCAGATGAGATGAAGATTGAGAGTGGGTGTTGTGGTAAGCAGAGGGCCATTGTGGTATTTGAGGACAAGAGGCTCTTCATCGACCAGAGCAGACAACTTTCTCCAGTGAAAAAGGGGCCTAGCAGCGGCATCCACTGTGGACAATGCCACCATACATATTAACAGCAAGTGAATGAAAACCTTTTCAGAATCTAGAACAGCCATTTCGGTGAGGCGTGGTGCAGTCGGAACACAGATTTGAAAGATTTGATATGTAATGAAGTGAGAAAGTGTAGTTAAAGGGTTTAAATAGGCAGAGACGGCTAAGTGACAGCTGGATGAAAGAGATTGAGAACAGGGCTTACACCGCTGGCAGTCACAGGTGAGAATAACAAATGAGCAATTTTGCACTGAGGTTTCCCCAAAAGACAGCTTCTATCGTTGAAGTGGTGGGCTTCCCCAAAAGACAGCTTTTTTGTACCTGGATACTACGCATTGCGCGTGATCGAAATAGGTAAATATCTCATCCTCAGCGTCTTCATCAGTAGGTAGTAAAAGATAGAGAATGAATGTAACAGCTGTGCAAAGAGGCAGTTTTGTGAGCTTCGGTCTTAAAGGAGAAATGTTACAACAAATTCAAATCAGGGGGACGCCGCACGTTTGAGAGACGGCACTTCTTACGCCGCAAGAAAGCAGATATGGGGAGGGTGTGGAAATTAAGAACAGATGCGCTGTGACATGTTTTCATATTCATTTGAAACTACTTTTTTTTGTTGTAAATTTATTAACACATCTTGAACTCGGTGATAGGTTTTTTTATTTAATTAATTAAAATAGTAATTGATTATTTTATTATTAAAAAATTTATAATTAAATATGTTCAAGTTAGAATAAAATATTAGGAAGTTTAAATACTTCACATCATCAAATTGTAATAAGTGTTAAATGAACTATTCATATTCATATATGAGTTAGATTCTAATACTCTTATTTCTTCTGGATTCTAATACTCATATATGAGTTAGATTCTTTCGAACTATTACTAAAATTTGAGTCAATGAGTTTGACTTATAAACTACACAATTGAATCTTAATAAAATATCACAAATATTTGAATTTTTGATACGTCGCATGGCACTACAAATTATAGTTTTATTTTATGCCAAGAAACTTTAATTACAAGATTGAGCACAAACATTGAGATAGAGCTCAGCATTAGTTTTCCACATATCAACCAAAGAATCAGTTGTCTAAAGTCTAGTTTGTATTTGTAAATGGTCTAATATGAGGATTTTTAGTTGTAGAAATAATTTTAAGATTTGAGAGAGGAAAGATGTTTTTCACTTTCTTATCCCCACTTATTTTTTTATTTTAATGTAAATGCATTGTCATATTAAAACTTGGTTTATTGTGTTCCAAGTATATAACTTGGTTTTACTTAGTTGTATTTATGTGAACTTGAGTCTATAACAAAAAGTATGTGGTTAGAGGTTTAAGGTTGGCTTGTTGGGGTTTGGGTTTGGCTATCATTGTATTGAGTTCTCTTCGGAGGAGTGCATATGTGAAGTATGGCATCGATGTGTGTTACAATTTCGACGCATGGAGGATGCATTGGAGAGACTTGATGTTCTAGAGGTGTGTATGGAGGCTTTGTAAGTGTATTGTAATGTTTCATTGACGAATTTAATACATTGAGCATTGATGCTTTTGGAGGCTAGATTTTTCCTTTATGAGGGTTTTTTTAGGTTATATCTTGTGTTATCTTGTAATTCTTTGGTCTTTACATATGGTAAATTATATATACTTTTCTCTCAAAGGTTTATATAAGAAATGAATTGATCATTATGGTTGATTTTCCTAACTTTTGGTATCAAATTCATGTTTGTGGTTGTGGGGTTTCAAAGATCCCTCTTGTGGCAATAACCCTTGGATGAGTAGATTTGATGCAAAGTTGAAGCCTTGAAAAAGCAAGAGAGATTGCAAACATTTCATTTCAAGGTATGGACATGTGTTTGCAAATTATTATTTTGTAAAAATAGGATTTTGGAGATGCATGTTGTGATTTTTTTTTCGTATATCTAAGGTTTGAATATGAATTTTCAAAACAAAATGAGTGTTTATTATGAGGGTTTTGGAGGGGAAGCTTCACAAATGTCCCTTGGGCCAAAACATACCTCATCATTGGCTCTCGGATACCCAAGAAAAAAAGATTGGCATAAAATTTGACTTATTTCGATTACTAAAAGAATGCAAAAAAAATATTTCCAACCTTAGTCATACAGTCGTTTTGTATAGGTCAACCAAGAGGCAACGCCATCAAAAAATAAAAAATTGATTAACCATATTTGCAAAAAAAATAAAATTAAATATATAAATATGCTTAAGGGTTTCTTTAAACCCACCACTTGTCATGTCATCACTGATTGCTTAAGAAGGTACAATGGTCATTTGTGCCTTCTCTTAGATGTCAAATAACTATTAAACTCACCTTATAAATTTGGGTTGGGTCAAGACTATTTGGAATTTAATTTTTTTTAAATAAAAAATTAATTTGAATCCAAATGTTTTCTCGAGTCTGTTAATGTATTTTGCTTGCCACGAACCCACCATCATCGTGTTGCCAGTGGCACCATTGACCAACCACCTAAGGGCCACTCGCTAGCCATTTACTAACCAAATTGGGGAGTTTTCTTCAAACGTGCATAACTTTTTGTCTAGGTTCACATTTCAACTTCTGATAGTCGTCATAAAGCTCTCTCTGAGCACTACACATTGGTATATGTTTGGTTGCCATATTTTGTTGTTTTGGTTAGTTTTTGGTACTTGAAAGCCAAGTGTTCTTTAGTATATGATTTCTCTCATAAATTTTGCATACAAAATTAATTTTTTAAATTTTGAATAGGAATTGGAAAGGATGTGTAATATACTACATAGTGGTGCTAATTATTTATCACTTATAACTAGAGAGGGTTGAGTACTTGTTTGATCACTTGTAGTTGGTTGATATTTGAGGTGTGTTTCTAGGTGCATCTAGACAAGGCAACGGGCTAAAACTTGAGGGAGTGCATTTTTTCATGAGATTACATGATGATACATTTGTTATTAGTTTGGTTCTTCTTGATATAGGTTTACAATTGTTTTTAGAGTGGGATTTGATAGAAATATGTATGCATGTTGTCTTCTAGTTTGAGGACATGGGCATACATGCATGTAGACTTGGAGTCTCATGTGGGTGGTAGTTGAGTGTAGGTACAACATTGATTTTGATTATGGTGTCATGGGTATGCAAGTACATTTGTGTATTGACATGACATGATAAAGTTTGTGGTTGTTTGGTGGTGGTTTCATTTAATTTTAAGAGGTTGTTCTTATCTCCCAAATGCTTTCTTGGGTCCTTAGATGATGGTACGTGGTTTCGGATTCTTGTGGAAAATTGAATGTGTAGTTGACCTAATCTTTAAGTCTTGAGAGATCTACATGTTATCTTCTTTGTTATCTCTGATTTGTAGATTACTAATGTGATGACGAGTCTGCATATTTCATTAGATTTGGATCTACAAGTTATGCATTTATATCCAGGTAGGCCAACCATTTAATTGTAGTGGGATGACTCGGATTTGGATTGTCTATATCTACAAGTCATTTTAGTGTTGATGTAGATTTAGTTAGTTGTCTTTGTTTATTATCATTTGTATACTGGTAGGTGTGCACTAAGATGGGAGGGTGGATTTATTTAGAGTGCCTAAATAATCGATTATTAGGATTTATAGCAGGATAGTTTATCACTATGTCATGATATCTTTCTTACACATTTTAATTGAAGTTTCTAAAAGTGATGGTTTGGTGATATTAGATTGATTCTTGATGTTTTAATGGCAGTTGCACATTTTTCATTTGGAGATCCTGATTTGACTTTACCCTTTGGGAGCTCATGGTGTGTTGAGTTATTTGATTGTGTTGGGGGTATGGAGGATGTTCAATTAGGAGATGGTTATTACGATGCTTGGAGAGATTGGTTACATGAATTAGTAGAAGTTTTGGTAGTGGTGTGGATTCATCACTTGGTGATGGATGGTTACCTTCATGTGTTTTGAGATGGCAACATCTTGGTTTACCATGGAGGACTCTTGGAGTCTTTGGTGAGGTATCAATTTATGATTTTATCATTGGACATGTGATTTTTATTTGATAGGATGGTTTTTATTATGTCATGATGTACTGTTGATTACCAGCTTAGAGTTTGGCATGATACAAGTTCTCTTAAGACCATGATATGTTCATTAGAATATATGATCTTATTTTGAGGAGATATTAGATCATGATGTCATGATCTGTTCTTTCCTCAAGGTTGCAGCTTTTACATTGATCTTGTTGGTTTCCTTTGTATTAAGTACATTGATCATTTTCTTGGTTTCCTTTGTATTAAGTACATTGATCATTTTCTTGGTTTCTTCATGATAGTGAGTGTTGCATTTGGAGCTTGGAATGAATTGATTGGATTGCAAGTGCTAATGAATACATGAAAACATAGGTGAGGCTAGGAGATCTCTTGGGATTAGAGATGTGTCTTGATATGGATACTCTTTGATAAGGTTTTAATAGGAATTATGAGGAGCCTAAACCTCAATTAGACATGAGTTCAACATGGACCTATAGAGGAGATTGTCCTTGGAGTGAGTCATATTTGCTTGGTTATCTTGGAAGAGCAATTTGCATTCTCCATTCTCTGTCTACTTAATGGATAGTCATCTAAAAGGGTATTGCCCATTCTTATTTTTAGATGTATTATGCTTTGTACTTTCTATTCTCATTTTAGGAGTGTTGGAATGTTTACCTCCTTAAGCATATGAGGTCATCTATGATGAAATTCAGTTATGTGGAGCTTAAGAGATGTTACCGGGCTTATTCCCTTGGTTATGGGAATGGTTTTGAATTTGAACTTTCTTAGTTTGAGAGGCTTACATCCATGGTGATTTAGCATGATACATTTGTTATATTTGATCTTAGTGATTGAATGGTTAAGTGTTGATGAGGATATTCATTTGGGGTGTTGTTAAGGAGATAATGCTTTACAAAATTTAGCATAAGTACAAGGACATGTTGCATTCTTTGATTTGGAGGTTCTCTCTTTGGGCTTATTTTTCTTCCTAGATGTTTGTATTCACATGACATTCATTTTGATATTAATTTGGAACTATGGTGATCACTATTTTTCTTCCTCTAGATTGGAGCCCAACTTTACAAGCCTCAACTTTTGTCGATTTGATTTTGTTTTCTCATATATTATGTCAACGTAATATGAAACTATCGTTTATAACTAATCTAAAAAAGTATACTTGTGGTTTTTTCCTTTGTAATTTTTTTTCTCAAGTCTAGTCTATGGTGTCCCCTATATGTTTTTTGTGCTTCAATATTTTCAAAGGATAAAAAAGTCTATATGGAAGCTACAAGAGTCATTATTGTAGGTTTTGTGTTTGTTTGCTTATTGGGGTTGTCCCACCATTATATTATTTTTACTAATCTTGACAACTTCGTCATGTCCTTGAAGTTTGCCTAAGTGTCCAAGGATGTCATTGCACCGTCTCAATTTCAAAAATCTCAAGAAGTGTTGCATAAATGTACTTTTTAATAAAAGAACTACACTCATTGAAACATAAAGTAATAGTGCTAACACCATTTTAAGAAATCATCATCTTTATACATTTTCTGACACAAAGTTTATATAACTTCAAGTCAACAATTAAAAACGTATAATAATTTTTTTTAAAGTGGAAATTTTAAAAAATATAAAATATATTTTAAAAAACAATCCATTTAAAGCGATTAGAAAGAGTAATAAATAATAACAAATTATCGGCTACAACAATAGTCCTGCTTTGGCAAATGAGTGTATGAAAAATTATTTATTGATTTAAATAATAAATGAATAAAAGAATCGTATACAACAATTTTCGGAAACTGTTACGGCTGATTTAGACCAAGGTCTTGCAGGATCGTGAGGTGGGATCCCACATTGCTGGTAGAAGGAACGTGCGGCCGTTCACGCCATGAGCGTTGTAACTGGCACCTGTCGTCTCATCCACATACAGTTTCCCAGCATAACCGGGGTAAGCTCCGCTTCCATACATGCCGGGACACGCTGAGACCGCCTCCAGCGGAGCAGCGGCATCGCCCTGAAAGTATCCTGACTCAAACGGATTCGTCACTGCTCCTACAATCGTCGCCGCAATGTTGATAATCATACCGTCAATGCCCACATCGCCATTGGGAGGCAACAGAGGAGGGCTCTGCGGGCCGTAAATTGGCTGATGAAGTGGCCACGCGCACTGCCCCGGGCACTGCCTTGCTGAGTTCCCCACCCACGCATACGCGTAGTCAATGCCTGCTTTGCTGCTGCCATGGAATCCGCAAGAGCTACTGCAGAAGTTCTCCACCATAACATCCTCAGATGTGAGCATCAAATACAACTCCACCTCGCCATTGTTTTTCTTCTTCTGGGGTGGAGGCAGAGCTCTGGACTGGATAGCACTCTTCACCAGGACGGCAATGTCACTCCTTTTCAAGGACTTTCCGAGAGAATAAGCTTCGTCCAGCTTTTGCTTCCCCAGCCTTCGGGTTAAAGGCTGCACTTGGTTTAATTGGGAAGGGGTAGAGCCTCTGTAAGCCTCTGTTGTTTTCCACCAGCTGAACACAGAGGGATAACTCTGACTGCCGCTTTCCATTCCCAATGACTCCACAAAATCGGCGACAATGGCACGCTGCGCTGAAGTGAAATTGCCGTACCATATGAGATGAAGATTGAGAGTGGGTGTTGTGGTAAGAAGAGGGCCATTGTGGTATTTCAGGACAAGAGGCTCTTCTTCTACCAGAGCAGAGAGCTTTCTCCACTGAAAAAGGGGCCGAGCAGCGGCATCCACTGTAGACAATGCCGCCATACATACTATCATTAGATGCATCACAATCCTCTGATACCTTAGAACAGCCATTTTAAGTGGGATTTTAAAGCAGGGGAACACAGATTTGAAAGATTTGAACTGTAGTGACGAAAGAGTATGGTTTATGGATAAGCAAGAGAAGAATGGGTTTAAATAGGCAGAGGGGGCTAAGTGAAAGGTGGATGAAAGGGATTGAGAACAAGGCTTACACCGCTGGCAGTCACATGTGCCGATAACAAATGAGCAATTTGCAGTGGGGCTTACTGGGAAATTGTACCGTTGAAGCGGCGGGCTTCCCCAAAAGACAGCTCTCTTCTGCCTGGCTGGATGCTACGCATTGCGCGTGATTGAAATAATTATTCATCGGTAAGTAGTAAAAGGTCGAGAGTAAATGTTAACAGTTGTGCTTTGCTGGCGGAGAATTGAGTGTCGTGCCAAAGAGGCAATTTTGTGAGCTTCGGTCTGAAAGGATAGAATTAGTTGACCTAAAATCCATTTAAAAATAACTGTTGCAGCAAAATTCAAACGCCGCACGTTTGAGACAGCACTTCTTACGCTGCAAGAAAGCATAAACTAGCAATTGCACCTTGGTGTGCAATGGGTACGCCGAATAGGTGTGGAAGGTTAATTAGAAATACATGAGGGTTCTATTTTTTTGCATACATTTGTGCAATACATGAGGTCAATTTTTAGGGGCAATTACAAGCTGATGTTTGTGTAAAAATGGTTTCAATAGAGAAGTGATATCTTTAAAACAATTTGCATCAACTTACATGGATCTAAACAAAGGTAAAACAAGCCCTATGAATTAGGAAGATAATCAATTTCCATTACTGATATGCTTAGTTATGTTTGCAAATACGGGAGAGAGAGGAAGAGAGAGAGGGTGGGGAGAGGGGGAGAGATATAGAGAGATAAAGAGGGATAGAGAAATTGATAGAGTAGAGGGAGAAAGATAGAGAGATAGGAAGATAGAGGTAGAGAAAGATATAGAAAAATAAATGGAGAGATAGAAATATAAAGCGGGTGAGGTAGGTATGGTAAAGAGGTGGAAGAGGTCAATTAGGAAAAAAATGGTCTGTTTTGTGCATACATTTGTGTAGTACATATGATCAATCTCTAGGCTATTAATAAGTTATTAAATAAAAGAGTAAAACTATTTTTTTAATCATTTAGAATTCGAATATTAATAAACTATGTACTTAAAATATAATAAATATATTATAAAAATGCTAATAAGATAATTTTAATATTTATAATTAAAAAAATTATAATATTAAAGATAAAGATAATAATATTGTTAAATAAATCAAATTTTAAAAGTTATAACGGTATTTAAATAAAATATTTTAAAAAAATTAATTCTTATATTAGAAGGCATGGGTAAAACCAAACTTAGGGGAAAAAAGAAAAACCAAACTTAAAAAGTTAAAAATAAAATGACATACTTTTAAAAGGTAAGGTAAAATAGTTAAATATAAAATGACACACTTTAATAAGGTGAAATGTTTTTTTTTTTTTTTTTTTTTTAATTTATCTGGGGAATTGTTTTTGGGAGAGAAGGTCTTAAACAAGAGTCTCATATAATTTTCTTTTGTCTTGTTTAAAAACTTGCATTGACAATGGTTGTCTTGACAAAAAATGATGCATGTGGCACATTTAGAGATCTATCTCAAATAAATCTTGAGACTAATTCAACAAAGTGAAATGTGTATGCCCTAGATGCAAAGATGTGTGCATACGACTTCAACAATGGAGGTCAACTAATAGTGATGCTTGTGTGTGATTACTACTATGAAGTATGCACTAAGTGCTACTAAGTGTTCTTTTTTACTTTATTTCTTTAAGCCTTATTGATTGAATTGATTTTTTTGGTTAGAGGCGGATTAGAGTTTACAATATAAAAAAGTACAAGTGTTGCCCAAAAAAAGACCATTTTGAACATATAGGATGTTACTATGTGTCACCCCATTTGAAAGACAAGATTGTAATGTGCTAGCATTATAGATGTTAGAAATGTGAGGATGGGAATAGGGATGGATGTTTAAATGTGGATAGGTTTATTAGTGATATTAAGTTCAAGTTGGATAGTTTGGTGTCCTAATAGTCAATAGTAGACATATTCAAGTTTAATAAATAAAGATATAAAGATTTTTTAATTGACTACAATACACAATGGGTTTAGATGCAGTTTTTTGTGTTTCTATGCCTACATGTTTAGTTTATTACCATTTTAACTTGCTCTTTTGAGTTATTTTTCTTCAAGTGCATTAAATATTTAAGGAAAATATCAAAATACATTGACATTATTTTTAAGATAAATCTTCATAGGTATCATTAGAATGAAAATTGATGACCTTCAACTAGAAAATTGAGTGGTATCTATTCTACCAACTCAACTTCTCCATTTATTAAAGGCTACTTCACAAATTCAATTTTTTTTTTATGGGTTGTTTTCATTCTTCTAGTGCATTAAATATTTAAGGAAAATATCAAAATACATTGACATTATTTTTAAGATAAATCTTCATAGGTATCATTAGAATGAAAATTGATGACCTTCAACTAAAAAATTGAGCGGTATCTATTCTACCAACTCAACTTCTCCATATATTAAAGGCTACTTCACAAATTCAATTTTTTTTTTATGGGTTGTTTTCAAAATGAATGACAAACAGATATACATACCTTCCATGAAAGGTGTTTTCTTTCCTCTTGACATTGATAATAAAGATATCATGCATATATTGGAAAACTATTTTTAACAAATACAAAGTAATCAAATTATACCAAATGTATTGAAATTCAATTGCATGGCTTCGAATTTCAAGACATTTTTTAATGAATAGAAATTACTTGTTATGATTGTGAATGGTTTATGAGGCTATTGTCCCAATATGTAGTTTAAACACACTTAGCAATAAAAAAGTAAGATTAAAATTTATTAATTAAAGATTTTTCAAATTTACAAATAAATATGAAAAATATTTTTTTTTCGATGGGAACATAAATATGAAAAATAAAACATTTGAAAAAAAACCTATTCATTATAAAAAAAAAAAATACTAAATTGAATATTAATATGATATTTTAAATAGTAAATAAATTAGTATAATTTATTTTAATAATTTTTTTATCTTATTTATATTACCTATTTAGAATTATTTTTAATTTTTTGAGTGTTATTTTATTATATTAGTATTTAATAATATATAAATGTAAACAAACAAATGAAATCAATTTATAATATTTATTGAGTTTTCTTTCTTAATCATAAATTTAAAATAAATTAATAAAATCATTATTAAAAGATAAATAAATAAATAAAATCTATCATAAATTAATTCTAAAATAAATAAATAAAAAATAAAAAATAATTTTGAGTAAATTATTTATTAAAATTATAAATAAAAATATCTTAAATCTATTTCAAAATAACCCAAAAAAATATTTGTGAACAAATTTTAAAATAAAAATATTTAACAAAAATTATTATAATTTAACTAATATCGTAAAGTTATTAAATAAAATAATAAACATTCTTAATTTTAATTAAAAAATAAAATAAGTACAAATAAATAATATAATTTAAAATTCTATAAAATATACTATAATAAAAACTAAATTGATATTTAACTAATTGCACCTTGGTGTGCAATGGGTACGCCGAATAGATGTGGAAAGCCAATTAGGAAAAAAATGGTCTATTTTTTGCATACATATGTGCAATATATGAGGTCAATTAGTAGGCCATTTAAAAAATGTTGTTGCTCGTGAGATAGGGAGATAAAGAGGCAAAGAGTGAGAGATAGAAAGAGTGACAAAATAAGAGAGAGGAGATGGAGAGATAGAAAGATAAATATATAGGAAGTGATATATAGAGAAAGATAGTGAGGGATATGTATATAAAGAGAGAAAAGGAGACATGAAGGGAGAGATGGAGTGAATAAGAGAGAGATATAGAGATAATGAGATATAGATAGAGAGAGAGGTAGAGATGAGAAAATAGAGATAAAGGAGCAAGAGTGAGAGATAAAGGAATTGATAGAGATAAGTAATAAAGAGGAAAGGATACATGAGAGAGACATATAGATATAGAGATAGGGAAGAAGGAATATGGTGTTGTGTATGAGAGAGCTAGAGAAATATAAAGATAAAGATGTGAGGGAGAAAGTGTGTGTGTGTGTGTGTGTGTGTGTGTGTGTGTGTGTGTGAAAGAGATATTGAGATTGAGATAGAGGGAGAGAAATATATAAATAGATCAAGAGAAAGGGGGAGAAATAGAAAATAGAGAAATAGAGGGATATAAAAAGAGGGAGTGATAGGAAGAGAGATGGAAACACAGAAAGAACTGGAGGGAGATATCTTGTAGGACAGATAGAGGTAGAAGAGAGAGAGTGAGGTGCAAGGAGGGATACAATGATAGAGATCAGAGATAGAGATGAACTTAAATAAATATAAAAATTGAATCATTATTCAAAAAATTATATAAAATATTAAAACTAATTATTTATCAGATATATTATAATATAATAATTATTAAAATAAATTAAAAATAATTTTAAAAAAAAACTATATATTTTTTCAAAGACAATTATATTTATCAAAAAATTATTTAATATTTATATAATTTAAACAATAATATTGAAAAAAACTATATAATATATTAAAACTTATTATGTATTTGATACATTATATAATAATTATTAAAACAAATTAAAATTGAATAAAAAATAAAATATGTAACTTATTATTTATATATTTCATACATTATATATTAAAAATCTCTAATAAAAAAATTTCAAACTTAAAAAAAAAAAATAGATAATATAAAGGGAGAAGAAAAAATTAATATTTAAACTCTTATTCCACGTAGCATTGGAAAAGTCTTTAAAAAGTTTTAAATAGAAGAAGCACCCGTATTTGAATCCCATTGTTTGAGTAAAAGTTGCATGTTTCCCTAGGATCGTATACTGGCTCTTCGAAATATATTTAGTATAATAAAAGCAACTGCCAATGTGAACGGAGATACGGTAGAGGATTTTCTTTAATAACGTTTCTTTCGATTTCCGTCTTTCACGCGTGAGAAAGGAAAAATGCGTGATAATTTATTATTTGCACATATATTTAAAAAGTAAATAATAATATTATTTAACTTTTCATATAATATATATATATAAAATCAATTATATATATTATAATATAATAATTTACTTAAAAATTTATATTTTATTATTTACATATTATATTTATTATATATTATTTAATATATTAATTATTAAAATTTTAAAAATTCAAAAAAATTCAAATAATTTATACGTTAAATTGATTATTTTTATATATATCATAATTAAAATTAATAAGAAATCTGAGTTTTGAAAGTTGAAAATTTAATTAAACATATTCTTAAAGTATTGATAGGGATTAAAATAAAATGCCTGGCGTGGAAAATAGATCAACGAAATAAGGCTAAACCGGTTTAGAAGTACCAGGAATTAAATAGAGTATTATAAGATTCATAAATTATTATTTTCATCGTAAGACCACCACCAAATCAGCACTATCTAATTAATTTATTTAAGAGGAAGATAAATAAATATTAAAAATTCTAAACAATTTTCATTCAACGTCATGTCAATGCTCTTACTTACCACTTGCATGAAGCTGTAATCGTTGGACACGGTGTCAGTTCGTTCACTGCACTTTTAAATGTCCGCATTCATTAATGCAGTATATAGTACGAAGCGCACGTAGAACGAAATCGAAACAATCGGTATGTGTGAGGAATATAATCCTATAAATTCACGCGTTTTAAAGTTTTGGTTTTAAAAAAGCATATTTAATATCCCCAAGTTTATCAGCACATGAAGCCGTAAAAGTACTACCTGACATTAACAGTGTGGTTCATAAAGGCAGGCGATGACAGAAGTTTTCAGGGAAGCAAAATCAACGGGAAAAATGATCCAACGGTTATTCTCATCTCAATCGTCTTGCACGCCTCTCGGGAAACGTAGATCATTGATAGACAAAATCAGCTCGGTGCATTCCATAGTAGGAGACGCCTTCAGCGTAATGAGGAAATTAAGAACGGATTCGGTGTATCATGTCTTCACATTCATTTGGAACCACTTTTGTTTGTTATAATTTATGGTGGATTTTGCACAAGGGACTAGTCTATTCTGGTTCTAAAATGACAGTATAGATTGACTAACATGCGTGTTAGTAGTGCGTTTTATACCGTCGATTTTGCAATTAATGTCTGCGATTGAGTAACCTGTCCTTAACACGCTGTACGAAAGGTGTGTTTTTGAGCTAGAATAGTCGTGGCCTTGCACAAGGGACGCATCTATTCTGGTTTCAAAAGGTGGTACGACGTGACTAACACGCGATGTTAATCGTAAATGTCAACCGTAGATTTTTTATCTAACGACAGAGAATGCATAATACGTCTTGTTAGTCTAACAAATTCGTCCTTTTTGGAGCCAAAATAGACATAGCGTTGCAGAAGTAAGCTTATTTTTTAAATTAATTAAATAGTTATTATTAATATTTATTTTTATTAGAGAAAAAAAACTTATAATTAAATATATTCGAGTTGGAATGGAATTCAAATAGATGATCTTTTAGGAAGTCTCAAAGTTTCATTTAGATACAATGAGTACTAAGTGAACTATTCATATTCAAAAGAGTTAGATTCTTGTGAACCACTATCAATGAGCTTGACTCACAAACTAGACAATTGAATTTTGATAAATATTTAAACAATTTAGACGTTGCATGATTCTATATATTAAAATTTTATTTAAATGCCAAGAAACTTTGATTACAAGATTGAGCACTTACATTGAGATAGAAATCAACATTTAATTGTCACATATCAACCTAGAGAATTACTTTTCTAAAATCTAGTTTTGTTTTTTTTGTAAATTGCGTGATATGGTTGGACTTTTTTTTTTGTAGAAATAATTTTAAGATGTTCGATTAAAAAGTTGTCTAAGATTTTGAGGATTTTTAGTTGTGGAAATAAATTTAAAATTTTGAGAGAGGAAAGATGTATTTTATTCTCCTTCTTTAACTTAATTTTTATTTTGACATAAATTCATTGTCATAACACTTGGTTTAATGTGTTATATATATAAGTTGACATGAAACTTATGAACTTATTAGCCTTTCTTAGTCATGAATGCTTTGAACCAATTCCTATATCTTAGACTCGACCACAACCGCAGATGTAACCATCTAGTAACAGCACCCTCGTGATCTTGTCTCTCGATTAAGATTTATTTTCTCACATTACTAAGCACACTCTGTCAAATAATTTGACGATTACCCATCAACTTACATGCTAAAACACCTTGAATTGATCACCAAGGATCTTATATGTAAGGACAAGGCTTAGATATTAGTTCATATTAGATCTTTGCATTTTAATCTTGTTAGAAAGCATCAAACCTTGCAACAACATTTGCATTATGGATACTACAAATTTGACTTATCATTTGAACATGTGTGCATATTTTGTGTTGTGTGTTTTTCAACCTTGTTTATGTGCAATGGGGGTTAAGTAGTAAACAAGAAATTTTTATGTGACAATGCTTCAATGTCTCATAATAGATTGGTTCATGTTCTTTTTATAATACACATATTATTATAAATTCAATTATTATTGGATTTAGTAAAACTAAAGATGCACATTTGTGTATGTCAAGTAAATTTCTTTTGTATTACAATCACTTACATGGTAACACTTTCCTAATCCATATATTTAAATTGAAAAGGATTTACAATGGTTTGATGAAGGACAAGTATTATCATTCCAAAAACTTGTCACGAAGTTCCTAACAACATCTTCAATTCTATCAGAACAAGGAGCTCTACACATAATTGCCCAATTGCCTTCTGAGGTAGTATAATCCAAACTCTTTCTCCTTTTAACATATTTTGATGTTGTCCTTATACCTAAATCAAACGCAGATGACAGTGAAGAGTTTTGTGTTTTTTGAGGCAATCTTTTATTTACTAAAGATATCAGCATCACTCTTCTTGAAATGGTCTTATTCAATGTTCACCAAACCTTTCTTAACATTATCAATAATAGATTTTTGTAGCTGAGTAGTTTTCATCTTTTGACTTGTTTTATCTATACCCAACAATTTCAGTGGATCTATTAAGTCTTTATGAGTAAGTACAATTGATAACAATTGAACTTTCTCTAGTGTAGTATCAAGATTGTAGAAATGAGACATTATTTCTTTTGCACTTTTATTTATTGACCTCCTTTTAGTATGTCTAGGTTCTTCACTAAGACGTTTCAACTCATCCATATCCATTTCAATTAAATGATCTAAATTTTTATAATAAATATTTCTCTTCACCTATTTAGCTAGATCCACAATATGCTCATCAATCCCGGTGGTAGGAGGTAAGGAACCCGACCCCTCTCCTTCAACCTTCATTGGTTCAACTTGGGCAAGCTCCTCCTTATGGTCATCAACTATATTGTGTTCTTCAACATGTTCGTTTGCCTCAACTCCTGCTTTAGAACTCCCTTCTTCTCGAGCCCGTTCTGCACATAATTTAAGATGACAAAATATTTTTAATGCAATGAAATTCCAAGTTTAGTTTGCAACCAAATTTTCAAGACATTTAGTAAGACCTAAAAATTATGTCATAACAGGTGGACTTTTATGTCATATAATTTAAGACCTATTATTACATAATAGACCTCCTAATATCACATGTAATAGGTCCTAATGTGATATGCATAATATAGGTCTTAAGGGGACTCTTGAGTATAATGTGAAGTATTTTTGCATACATCAAGTCATATAAATAGAACCTATTATGACATAATAGGTTCTAAATTTATGTCACATTTAAGACCTATAATCACATAATAAGTCCTAATATCACATAATAGGCCTTATTATTACTTAATATGACTACGTATGCAAAAACATTTCACATTAATATACTTGACTCCCCTTAAGACAGATATATTATGTGATATTAAAGGACCTATCACATTAAATTAAGTAGGTCTTAAATATGATATAAGTTAGGACCTAAATTATGACATAATAGGTCTTATTAATTTTATGACTTAATACATGACCACATATGCAAAAACATTTCACATTATACTTGACTCCCCTTAAGACCTATATTATGCAAATATTAGGACCTATTATGTATGTGATATTAGGACCTAAATAATGCGATAATAGGTCATTAATTTATCACATGTACATAATAGGCCCTAATATATATCATAAATATAGGTCTTAAGGCCCAGACTCAAGTATATAATGTGAAATGTTTTTGCATGTTATTAAATCACAATAAGACCTATTATGCCATAATACGTTCTATTTTGTCATATTTAAGATCTAGGTATTAACGCAGATAATAGGTCTTAATATCACATAATAGGTCCTAGTATCACATAATATAGGTTTTAAGGGGACTCAAGTATAATGTGAAATATTTTTATGCATACACTTGAAAACAAAGAAAGACACAATGTTTGTTTGTTTGAAAGTGTTTGATTGTTTTGATCATGCAAGCACAAATCCTAGGGATGGACGAGACAGTAGTTGTTGAATCTCACTTGGGGGGTTAACCCGAGCTACGCAATTCCAAGCGGATACTTAGGTGCTTGACCCCACTGGCTCCCCTCCACGACACTCACTTCTCCGAGGCAGCCAAGCACCAGTCCCCATGAAAAACTTCTTGTGGCGAACTTTGTATCTCTTCTAAGAACTGTACGAATGTGAGTTGCTTCAGAGGTCCGACCTCCTGCGCCAACAACTAGAAGGTTTTTGGCTTCTAACACAAAAGGTGTCTAGTGAGGGCATCTGTTTGGGTGGCTATAATAAGTAGCATGTTACGCTTCGTTAAATGGAAGGCCTCCCAGCCTATAGAGGTTGCGCTCTATAGGGTTTATGGGGAGTCATAACATCGTTATAGTAGCATGTAACACCTGTTGCTTGCAACTTTCGTCACAAACACATTTATTTATAGTGACTTGGAAGAGCTTGGCTTTAGCTTGTTACCACTTTGGGTCGTTCCCTCTCATCGAGCCTTAAGGGCTACTCGGAGGCAAACCCCTTTCTAAGGATAAAATAAAAAGAGCCTATTGCTGAAGACACAAAAGACAAGTTTGTTAATTTTATAGCACCAATTGAAGTGTTTGCTAAACTATAAGGACACATGGTTTCAAAATCTAAATTAAATTATATATTTAAGGACTATCTAAATTAAATATAAATTATAAATAATAAATGGGAAAGAGAGGGGTCCTAAAGATCTAAATTTTAAATTAAAACCATGATCTATTATAAATGGACTTAAGGGGGGAGAAAATGTCAATTACACAACAAGCAAGTTAATGGAATTTGAAATTTGCAAATACACATATTATTTTAAATTAAAGCATAATTAATTTTAATTAAAACGAGATTATTTTTAATCCTACTATTTTCCATTAATTTAATAAAAATAACATCATTTAGAATTAATTAAGATAGAATTATTATATAAATTAAATTAATTTAATTAATATTATTTAAAATAATTTTCACTAAAAATATTAGATAAAAAATATTTAACTAATACTAACAAATAAACAATATTTTTGGTACGTAATACATATAAAATTAAATAGAAATAAAAATAAAAATACATACTTGCATCATGATATCTTTGTTTTCTTTGTTCTTGATATCTTTGTTTCGTTTCGAGAGAATAATTCCTCGAAGTCTTATTTTGCCTTCTCTTCTTATTCCCCATGCTTTTAAAATAACCTTCAAATATCTTCAAATTATTGCCCTGAAAATAATTTTCAAATGTCTTCTTTCATCCAAAAATGTGAATTGTTTTAATCATATATATGTAAAAAAATGAAAAAAATTGGGTCGGTCTGGGTTCGAATGAACGCCGACAATTACAAAAGGTCGAGTTCATTCAAACCCGACCATTATATCAATGTGCACATCATAAATTTGCCTAGGGGGTTCAAGCGAAGAGGGATTCGATCGGACCCCCCTTCGCTCGAACAAGTGTTCATTTGAACCCGCTTGTTAGAGGTCTCTCCCCAAATTTTTCAGAGTTCTAAGAAATTTTTGCCTTCGGACCTCTGGTTTAAGGCACAAATAAAATAATCTTGATAACCCAAAAATATAAGATACTTGGAGCAAGCTTTCCAATGAGTATAATTTTATTACATTGTGAATTTATTATGTTCTCGTTTTTTTAATTTTATAGAATATTGGGTTTTCACCGAACATGAACTTCTTTGTTCAACGCATTGGGAAAAATAGGAAAATAATTCAAAAAATTTCTGAAAAATATCTATGCCTTAGGTATTGATGTCTTCTTTCTAACAAAAAAAATAAAATTGAATTTCGATATATATATATAGAACAAGTTATGTGCTCAAACTTAAACCTATGTCTTAATTATGACTAGTCGGACTTCAAAACTTAATAAAATGAAAAATATTCAACATATTACTATCAAACCAAGTGTAAGCCCTGGATATTGATGTTACAAACCAAAATTTGAAATAATTGAGTTTTAATCATTTATAGAAAAAAAAAGTTATGCATTTTGGGAGGCACATTACTCTTAAAAAATGTAGTTTGCTATAAAAAACTACTTTTCGAGGGAGATGGAAATTTTTTTAAAAAAATCCTTCAAAAAAATTTGAAAAATATATATATATATATAATCTACAGACAAAATGCTACAAATCACTAATTTACATCATCTTCAAATTCCTAATAGTTTAAAATTAATAATTCTCAGAAAGTTGAAGATTATTTTTGTAGACACCCAAAATTGTCCAGTCTAATTATCTAAGCCTAATTCTTCTATTAATTAAATAAATCTTTATTTATTTAATTAATTCATTTATCCTCTTCTAGCCTTATTTCTCATTTAAATAAATACATTTATTTATTTAAATTATCCTTTTCCTAAATTAAATAAATATTTTATTTATTTAATTATCCCATTTCTTCTATTAATTAAATAAATTTTTATTTATTTAATTAATTCATTATCCTTTTCTACACATGACACATGTCATTCATCTCTTAATTCCTACACTACCTACCCCTTTCACTATTTTAAAATTTATTTAATTAATTCATTATCCTTTTCTACACATGACACATGTCATTCATCTCTTAATTCCTACACTACCTACCCCTTTCACTATTTTACTATTTCTTCTACCTACCCTCTAATCCTAGCCGACCTCCTTTTTACACCTCTCAATCTTATCCCTCCATTTCATATTGTGTCTTCTATTTAAGGAGATGCTTTCTTCATTATCAAACCCTAATCAAGCATTCTAATGACTTAATGCCCTAATGATCATTTTGACTACACTACGATCCTACTTGCAACCACATTCCGTTCTTTGTTGAGCTCTTGTGCACATAAAATCTGAGAGCAAATATATCAAGCAAGATCAATGGAGATAGGAAGAATGGAGATCAAAACCCTATTGGACATGTGATGGTATCATTTTTGTGATTTTGTTTTATTTACATTGTCTTAGGTAATCTTCATATGTTATGGTGGATCTTTGTTGTTGTTAGGCTAGGGTTTGGTGGTTGAATTCATTTAGCCTTTCAATATTGTTATTATTGTTATCCATTTTCACCATACACATTTTGGCACGCCCGGTGGGACTCTTGTCCCTTTGCATTTAACCTTTTTGTTGCAGATTTTGCGTTTTTGAAATTGCAGATCGGACATTTTTCAACGACATTTTAGGTTTTTCCGCGTCTGCGAACTTTCGGATCACATCTTTGATTTTCAGGCGCGTCTGCGGAATCTGGAGTCGCGTCTATGTTTTCGACAAGTTTTATTTTACCGGTTTCAGGCAGGGGCGTCTGTGTTTCATAATCGCGTCTGTGTTGTTTCTGTTCGCGTCTGTGTCAGAGAAGGGCGTTTGTGATTTTTGCCCGCGTCTGTGCATCACAGAATCGCGTCTATGTCATACAGACGCGTCTGTGTCGGGGGTAAAAGCATCTGTGTTTTTACTGTTTCAAAATTTTCAAATTTTCTTTGATTCAATTTTTGGATTTCGTACTTAGGGTTTCAGATCTGGTTTATTTTTTGACTAACCCTTTCAAATCTAGCTAACTAAGTTTGTGCAGCTTGTTGAGGAAGCAAAAAAGTTTTGGTTGAAGGCCCCTCTTTCACAAAGTCTTTTGGATTTCTAAAATTTACCTAACTTGTGTGCTTGTAGGAAGGGGTGGTCATTTGAAACAACCCAAACTACTAACAAATTTTGTTGCAGGTCCTTGGCTAGGGTTTTTGAAATTTTGTTGTGTGCCTTGTTTTTATAGACTAGCAAACACTTCCATTGGTGCACTAAAATTGAATCATTGTCTTTTGTGTCTTGAGCAATAGGCTCTTTTTGTTTAATCTTTAGAGGACCTGTCTTCTCGTGTGGTCATTAGGACTACTAGTGAGAAGAGAATGACCCAAGTGGTAGCGAGGAAAACCGACCTCATCCGAACCACTATAATCAAATGTATTCATGGTGAAAACTATGAATAATGTGTGCTGATTAGTTCATATCGACACTATGTCTCCCCATAAACCCGTTTGATCAAATTTATTTGATCATTTGTAGGGCGTAACCCCTACCGGCTGAGAGCCTTCTGTATTTACAGAGCTGAAAGTGCCGCATGTATGGCCACACGAGCAGATGCCCTTACTAGCACCTTTTTGTTTTAGAAGCCCAAATCCTTCTAGTTGTTGAGGCAGGAGGTCGGACCTCTGGTAGCGGCCCACACACATACGGTTCTTAGTAGAGATACAAAGTTCGCCATGGGGAGTTTTCATGGGGACTGATGCTTGGCTGACCCGAGAAGTGAGTGCCGAGGGTGGAGCCAGTGAGGTCAAGCATCTAAGTATCCGCTCTGAATAGCGTAGCCTCAGAGGTAAAACCCTATGTGGGATCAACAACTATTGTCTTGGCCAGCCATAAGAATTGTGCTTGTCTTATGTTAAACATTCAAAACATTCAAGACCAAACAACAAAACATTGTGTCTTTTGTGTCTTCAAGTGTATGCAAAACATTTTACATCAAACAACACACTTTCTTAGAGTCATTTTGAGTCTAGACACTTGCAAACATTGAGTCCTCATCAACATTGTGTCCTCTTGTCACGGAAAACAGTCAAACAATCAGATTTGGTCACAACAAAACGACTTCATAGATTGGAAAAATTGCACAAATTTTACAGAAACGTGTCTGTGTCTGTTTTAACTGCGTCTGGGTAATATAAACGTGTCTGTGAAGGGCAGAATAGCATCTGTGTTTATAATAGCGTCTGTGTTGAATAGAAACACGTCTGTGTCGGATAACCGCGTCTGTGCAGTATACAGGCGTGTCTGTGTTCAAAAATTGCAAGAAAATTTCACAGTCCAGCAAACAAAAGAAATCAGTTTCGGAATACTTGAACTTCCTAGGTTGTTTCTTCAGGTTTCATCTAGCATTCAACCTGTCTCTGGGTCTCATATAGTCCATCATTGCTTCACATCTCTTATTACATTCATACTTGTCTAAACTTGGGTCAAAAGGTCACTTGCTTGTCCTCATCATACTTTGTCAACACACTACATACAACTACATTTTGCTAAGTGGTCCCTCATCAAGGTTTCTTACCTTTGGGTCTCATTTGGTCTTACTTAGAGTCAAGGTCAGCTTACCTCATCAAGAGAAACTATCCTCTCTTTAGAAGTCACACCTACTCTACTACTTACATACTTGGTCTTACACTTTGGACATTGCAAGTACACCTCAGATTCATTTACACTCCATACAACTCTTGGTCTTCCATACTCTTTCCATTTCTCATCTAGTCTCTCACATCTTGGTCAAACACCTAGTTCATGGTTGAAACCCGTCTTCAAAAATCTAGGAGAAAAGCTAAAGAAGCTCAAGAGTCCGCCAACATGAGTTCTTATGAGTATGACAATGATTTATTTTTCAATCCTGAGCACACTACACTGCCTGACATGGATGTTTATAGACACATTCCAAATGTGGAAAACGCAGACACTACAAACAACAAGGCTTCACACAATGACAATGTGGACAACTTTTCAATACAATCAGCAGATATAGAAGAATCCATAATGAATCCTCATTTCAATAGATTGGTTGAAGAGATAATGAAGAGGGATAGACAATACTTCTTACACATGATGGCACAAAGTGGAGCTAAAATACCTCATGACTTTGATATGTCTCAACTTATGGAAAACCGACCCTCACAACAAACTCACTCCAACATGGATCAAAGGAGACCCAATAGTGGAGGAAATAGAGGACCGCATATGGTACCTGAATCACCATCAACTTTCTTTCAAAAACCAGAATCCCACATACACACGGTCAAACATATGATACTTACCTTCGAAGACCATTATGGAAGTCTTATGCAGATAGATATGCTCAATCACATGCTCAAGCTATGGATCAATCAAAACAAGTGGACATTCAAAGGCATGCTCAAAATTTGGACACAAGGAAACCTCATGTCAAATTTGGGGGCAACACAATAGAACCCGACGTGCCTATAGAATATGGTATATATGCACAAAATAGATATGGGGTTCCTCAACATGAAGCTATACCAAGTGCTCCCTATATGCCGCATCAATATAAACCTCCTCCATATGAACATGTCTATGATCAATATCATCCATACATGCAACAAGCTCCTCCTCAAATTGGTGTCTCGAACATGGGGTATGCTACAAGAAATCGATCGCCACCTAAGAATAATTTGGAGCAACAAATCAAAGATTTACAAAAGAAAATGGAGAACATGAGTACACCAAAACCAACATACACTATGAGAGACATATGTCCTTATCCATTTGATAAGAGCATTCCAATGCCTCCATTCCCTGCACACTTTGTGACGCCAAAATTTGACAAGTATAGAGGAAAAGGAGACCCCAAGGCACACATACGACAATTTTTCACAGCTTGCATAGAGGTAGCGGCAGAAGAAACATATTTGATGAGGTTGTTCCCGCAAAGCTTAGGTGATCAAGCTATGGAATGGTTCTCTCAATTACCTCCTGGTATTAAGTCATGGGGTGACTTAGCAGAGGCATTTATTCAGCATTTCTCCTACAATATTGAGACAGATATCTCAGTCACTACTTTGTGCAATACTAAGCAAAAGGAGGGAGAATCTTTTGCGTCATTTTTACAAAGATGGAGAAATCTAGCTAGCAGATGCTCTTGTGAAATTCCACAGAAACAAATGGTAGAAATGTTCACTCAAAACGTTAACAAGGATATTGGCTATGATCTAAGGAAAGCTTGTTTGTCCACCTTCAAGGATGTTATTGAAAAGGGCTTAGCAACAGAAAAGGTCTTAATTGAGCAAGGAGTCATTAAGATATTCAAGGAAAACAAAGATGACTTTAAAGGAAAAGACAAGCCAAGATTTTGGAATAAAAACAAGAACACAGTCAATGATGGTGTTGTCGATGCCAATACAGTGAGACCCAAATTCATCTTTTCGGGATCAAGTTCTACAAACAATCAAGTGAATACTCAAACAACTTCTAGACCACGAAGGAAGTACACCCCATTGGGAGAACCACTTGAATCAGTATTCAAAAAGCTTGTGGCAAACAAAGTGATCACAGTTCCATATTTTCCTCTATATGAACCAAAGGTCAAACCAAATTGGTGGAATGATGATGAGTATTGTGAGTTTCATAAGAGCAAGGGTCATAAGATAGGAAATTGCCATCGACTGAAGAACATTGTGCAAGATCTCATTGATAGAGGTGACATTGAGATTGAGGGACACTCATCCAATCAAGAACATGAGATGTTTAAGGAACCATTCCCAAAGCATGACAAAGGAAAAGCCCAAGTCACAAATGATCAGGCCAACTATACTAGAGCACCTTACAACTATGATTCAACTATCAATCATATCTTGATGGACAATCATATCTCTACTATTACCATCATGAACAAAAACCCTGAGAATCCTCCTCAGCGACCCAAGATTGTCCTAAGAGGTGTTGGATCTTCTTCTGAACCTACCTCTGAATGTCATGTTACAACTCGTCGAGGTAAGATTACGTTGCCAGGTGCCTCCACTAAAAGTACGGCTTCTTCATCAATCAAACCTAAGTATGACCTTGTAGAACAGTTAGGGAAGACACCCGCGCTCATCTCCATCCTTGAGCTCCTACGTATATCCCCCGCTCATAAAGCTATTCTTGACAAGATTTTGAGAGACACTGTCGTTCCTACTGATCTGAACGTGGACCAGTTTCAAGCCATGGTGGGATACCTTTCCATTCCACATTCCCTTACATTCACAGAAGCTGATGACGCCTCCGTGAGTCAGCCACATAATGCACCTTTACATGTTGAAGTTTTCATACACAAACATCGAATAAAGCGAGTCCTGATAGATGGAGGAGCTGGTCTAAACATTTGTACATTGAGCACCATTAAACAATTGGGATATTTTGATAAAGCTGTGAATTCAACAAATCAAATCACCATCAAGGCATATGATGATGAAGAGCGTTCATCCAAGGGCACAGTCACCTTATCTCTAAGAATTGGGCCAGTCACAAAGGATGTGGTTTGTCAAGTCCTAGATCTGGATCTCACATACAACATATTGCTAGGACGTCCTTGGATTCACGAGATGAGGGCAGTCCCATCAACATATCATCAATGCATTAAGTTTCCTCATAATGGAGTCGAGGTAACAGTTAACGGTGATCCTAATCCGTTCATATATTGTAATAACCTGAGATCACATACGAAGACCATCATTCCCAGTAATCGTGAAGCTGTTCCTTCTTCGGCATACATTGACCCTGAGTCATTGAAACCTTCGACATCAAAACAAGGTGAACTTAAAGGCAAATTTCAAGACAAAGGCATGGGAGAATACACTTTAAATCAGACCATGTATTTACGACAAGTCATGAGCTCTCCAAAAGAATATGGAAGGCCACATCCTAACAAGCAAATATCCATCATGATACTCAAATGGGATCCTACTACCTTTCAAAGATGGGGCGAACTAGAAGAGGAAGATTTATACAAAATGTTCTATAAAGACATTGAAGAGGACACACATGATCAGATCAATATACCTTGTGCAAAATATGGCAAAGGCTTCAAGATCCTACAAAAATTCGGGTATGATGGAAAAAGCCCTCTTGGGTTATGCAAAGAAGGCGTCATGGAACCCTTACAACCTGAATTGACTGTAAAAAGGGAACGCTCAAAGGGACTTGGTTTTCTGACTTCCAAGATCCACACTAAAAGGACAGAAGAGGCATCACAAATCAAAGTTGCCAAAATTCAACAAGAGGATTGCTATTCCATAGATTCCAACGAATGGGAATGGGGTTCAGACAAATCCTCCAGTGACTATGAGCTCACCAAGACATTCAGAGAGCCAGATGAACCCTTAGAAGAAGAGGAATTTTATAAAAAGTTCAGAGTTGGTCAAGAAACAACCCATAAGGATTCCGCACAATCTTCGTCTCAAGGTTCTAGGACGAAATCACATAGGATGAGGACACCTGTCCCGGAAGGCGCTACTAGTGACAACAATTTGGATTCGCTTGCGATCGAAACTGATGATGAGAGTGCCATCGATGACCTTGACGATTGCCTCGATATACCCGAATATAACCACATCTTCACTCTTAGCCCTGCAAACTCCGAAAACATTAAAGGTCTTCCCCTTGTTCACCACCAACTCATTGACTGGGATTATGAAGGACCAGCACAATTTGACACATTTCAAAATGACGAAGCTATTATTGACTATCTTGGCATACGAGATGATCTTCCCCATGGGGACCACAAAGCAGGATACACCATAGAACTCAACAACATGGTATATTTTGGTGAGGGTGTCGGACCTTCCAGTCGCAAAAATGTGAAAATAAGAACAAATCAAGGGTCTTATGGTGAAAACCACACTGTGGCGCTATCTGATCCCAAAAAAGTAAAAAGAAAGGACGTATCTGAGAGCGAAAACCTCTCTGAGGCACCCGAAGATGGAAGGCTCAACATTCTCCCAGCATCATATGAGGAAAAATCACCCCTGTTGGTAGAGGAGACTATCAAAACAAACATTGGTACAGAAGAGGTTCCACACAACATATTCCTGGCTCAATCATTAATAGAGTCCGAAAGATCAAAATTCATAAGCTTCTTCAAAGAACGACAAATCAACTTTGCATGGTCATACGCTGATATGCCTGGACTAGATCCAGATTTGGTAATGCATCATTTGACAGTCAAACCGGGGGCAAAGCCAGTGAAACAAAAATTAAGGAAAATGCATCCACAAGTGGCAGTACTAGTCAAAGCAGAGCTGGAGAAATTACTGGATGTCGGATTCATACGCCCAATTGATTATCCTGAATGGATCTCCAATTTAGTACCTGTCAGTAAACCAGATCGCAGCATCAAAATATGTACAGATTTCAGAGACATCAACAAAGCTTGTCCGAAAGATGACTTCCCATTACCAAATATCGACTTGATCGTTGATCTCACAGCAGGTCATGAAATGTTATCTTTAATGGATGGATTTTTTGGTTATAATCAAATAAGGATCGCACCCGAAGATCAACACAAAACATCATTCACTTGTCCTTGGGGAACTTTCTGTTGGAATGTCATGCCCTTTGGGCTAAAAAATGCAGGTGCTACATATCAAAGAGCAATGACCACTATCTTTCATGATCTCATGCACATAACCGTGGAAGATTATGTTGATGATCTCTTGGGTAAATCAATAGATAGAGATACACATTTGGACATACTTTCAGTCGTCTTTGATCGGTTGGAAAAATACAAAGTAAGATTAAACCCCAAGAAATGTGTCTTTGGAGTAACCTCCGGGAAGCTCCTAGGATTCATTGTGTCCAAAAGAGGAGTCGAAGCCGATCCAGCAAAAGTCAAGGCTATCTTGGACATGCCGCCACCCAGAAATATCAGTCAACTTCGATCCTTACAAGGGAGACTCCAGTCTATACGAAGATTCATAGCACAACTTGCAGATAAGTGTAATCCTTTTCAACACCTGCTACATAAAAATATCAAGTTCAAATGGGATAATAACTGTCAACAAGCTTTTCAGACGCTCAAAGATTATCCTTTGAATCCGCCAGTTTTGATGCCACCAATTCCAGATTAGCCTTTGTTGCTATACATATCAGCTACTCCAACAGCACTAGGGGCACTCCTAGCGCAACAAATAGCTGACGGCAAGGAAAAAGCAGTATACTATATCAGTCGCACATTGGTGGGATATGAGCTAAATTACACACCAATCGAGCGCGCATGTCTCGCTGTGGTCTTTGCTTCACAGAAATTACGACATTATATGCTCACTCATAAGACTAAGTTGATTGCAAGAATTGATCCATTAAAATACCTTCTTAACAAAGCTACACTTACTGGGCGACTGGCCAAGTGGGTAATGATCCTGAGTGAATTCGACATTGAGTATGTGGACAGAAAAGCAATAAAAGGACAGGCAATCACGGATCAATTAGCAGATGCTCCCATGATAGATGATGTTCCTCTAAATTTAGAATTTCCAGATGAATCCATTTTAACAATATCACATGCAAAGCCATGGCAACTGTACTTTGACAGCTCATACACACAGCATGGGGCAGGAGCTGGTATTCTCTTTATAACTCCTCAAGGCGATTCTATACCAAAATCATACTGCTTATCATTTCCTTGCACTAACAATATAGCAGAATATGAGGCATTAACAACTGGATTACGAATTGCAGTTCAGTGGAAGATCCAAGAACTTCGTGTTTTTGGGGATTCTCAACTTGTCATCCGTCAAGCAACTGATGATTACCAAACAAAAGATGAAAAATTAATGCCTTACAAGCAACTGGTAGATGATTTAAAACAACACTTCACAAAGATAGATTTTGAGCAGATACCAAGAGAGCAGAATCGTGCCGCAGATGCCATGGCTACAATTGCCTCACTGATTGATCTACCTCAAAATGAGACCTGCTATGAGTTCCTGGTAGACAACCTGTTGGTTCCTTCATATGAGATCACTCCTACTGAAATGATATGCGTTGTTGGTCCTGAATCCCAGTTATATGGTTCCATATTCACATATCTTCGCGACAATATCTTACCTCCTGATCTATCAAACAACCAACGCCGCACTTTCATTCGCCAATCATCTTGATATGTCATTCTAGCTGATATCCTATACCGACGAGGTCTAGATGGCACTCTTCTTAGATGTTTAGAAAGCGACGAAGCTCAGATTGCGTTACGTGAAGTGCATGAAGGGATATGTGGTCCGCATGCTAGTGGTCCTACTTTGGCCAAAAAACTCATCAGGACTGGATATTACTGGCCCAATATGGAAAAAGACTCATATCAGTTTGTCAAGAAATGTAAGCAATGTCAAATTCATGGAGACCTCATACATGCACCAGCACAAGAACTACAACCACTTGCGTCTCCTTGGCCCTTTTGTCAGTGGGGACTTGATCTCATAGGCAAGATTCACCCTCCCTCTTCCAGTGGTCATAAATTCATTATCACAGCCACAAAGTATTTCACAAAGTGGATTGAGGCTGTGCCTCTCACACAAGTCACTGGGAAACAAATTGCTACCTTCATCCTTAACTATATTATTTGCCGATATGGTATTCCTAAGTCCATTATTACTGATAACGGGCGTCCCTTCAAAAATCAGGATGTTCATGAACTCTGTGACCGCTTCCATATTTCCCATCGTTTCTCCACACCATATTACCCCCAAGGTAATGGCCAAGCTGAGGCGTCTAATAAAACAATTCTTAAAATCCTCAAAAAGACAGTCGACGACGCTGGCCGTAACTGGCATATCCAACTCAATCCTGCACTTTGGGCCTACCGCACAAGTGTTCATACACCTACAGGAGCTACACCATACTCACTTGTCTATGGCGCTGAAGCCATCTTGCCTATTGAGGTCGAGTTACCTTCTTTACGGGTCTCTTTGCAAAACATCATCAGCGATGAAGATTACAGGGTCTCTCGCTTACAAGAACTAGAACTGCTGGATGAACGGAGACAAATTGCTTTTAATCATCTCAAGGCTTACCAACAACGAATGAGTCGCAGCTACAACCACAAAGTCAAGCCCCGCACATTTGAGGTAGGTGACTTAGTTCTCAGAGAAAATCCCAAAAATCAGCAAGACAGAGAGAAGAAGGGCAAGTTCGAACCCAACTGGCTTGGTCCTTACATCATTACAACAGCCTATGGATCTGGGGCATATCAGCTCTCAACTACAGAAGGTGAACCTTTGGAGGATCCTATCAACAACATGCACCTTCGCAGGTTCTACACATAGATCTTTGGGATATCCTAATTCAAAAAATACAAAAAAATCAAAAAATTCAAAAAATACAAAAAAATTATAAAACAAAAAAGTTGTTACTTGGTGAAAACCTGGCAAACGGGCGCCTTGTGACACAAAAAACATTGAAAAATCAAAAAAAGTAAAGAGAAATAATTTCGTCCAATGGTGAAAACCACTTCGGTGGCGCCCTGGGCAAGTACCATGGTGAAAACTGGGTCACCAGCGCCATGCGTAGAGACATTGCTCCTCCCTCCTTCAGGATTCACTTTCATCACTTCACATTGCACACACTCACAACCTATTCACTCACAATAAACTTACCCATTCCCATCATGGCTTGTTATTGATCTACCTAAGATTGGTTAGCCATTCATAATAAACCCCCCTTTTCACTCCCTTTCCATCCATAATAAATCAGATCCTATCTGTGGCTAAGGCAAAATCCTACATCTAGTGATGGGTGTGGAACTGAGAACATCACATGTTTCAAGGAGTAAAGTTTCTTCCAGCTTTCTTCAGTCTATCCACGCACAATCCGCAATAAAGCAACATTTGCATCACAGATCCGCAATAAAATTTTGTCTTCTCTGCAATAAAGTATCAGTTTCATGGATTCAGTCAGTTTCAGATGAGACATAGCAGCAACAATGGGCTTCAACAAATCAAATCTTTCAACAGACTCAGACAATATATGGTTCAGTGCTATCTATCCTTTTTGTGAAAGTAAACATTGTGACCACAATCAAATAAGACTTATACAAGTGACAAGAGACACTAAACTTGAGGACTACAGTGGATGTTGGTGTCGAGTCTTGGTTTTCTTTTGATTTCATCTTTTTTTTTGGTGACATGTCTTTTAGCTTTTCCGGGATGTCTCTGACTAGAGATTCTATCTCCAGGATGTCTTTGACTAGAAAGGCGAGGATGGGGTATCGTCACCTATTTGTATTTGTTGTCTATGGATTGTTTTTTAGTAATGCTATGACTTGTCCAAGGATATGAGGACACTGTGAGTCTAGTGTGAACTGGGGCATTCCTTGTTTGTGACTGTCTTATCTCCATGCAAACGGGTACAATGACTTTCTAGGTCGAACATATGCCTCGATTGTCATAACCTACTTGCCATAATAAAGCTCAATGATGATAACGCACAAGAAGCTCTTTCACTTTCATATCTTCTGTCTTTCATCCCCCTTTCTTGATTGACTTCCACCATCCTTCTTGAGTCCGTGTAGCCTGCTATCACATGACTGAGTATAATGACACACCAAAAACATTTGCATTTCATGTAGCTGCACCTGCATTACCACATATAAGCATTTCATACATACATATAGATATCACAACTGCATCACATCCTGCACACAACACCTGTTAGCACAATTTACATTTACATTATTATATTCATCTGCATCACATACATTCACATTTGCATCATGCATCACATATACAACATAAAAGAACAAAAATATTGCATTGCATCATGTACATATTTGCATCCATATCATAAGCATCCATATCATAAAACATACATTATAAGAACATCTCATCACATAGGTACACATGCATATAGCTGCCGCAAAAATGAATCATCTCTCATATATAATCAAAAGTGTCATGATACAATGATGTCAAAAAAATCATATGGCTACAATCACCCGCAGGTGTCTACAATACAAAAAAATGGTACAAATACTGATACAAGGGAGCCCTCTATGGCTATGATGAACTCTCTCCCTCGGAGCCACCTGGCCTCGACGGAATCTGAGCCCTAGAAGGACCCGCTCCAAGATCATCCTGCCTGTCCCCCCTATCTGGTGGTGGTGGAGGACCCATGACCCCACCACTCGATGCCTGTCTCCTCCGGCTCCCTCCCGTAGCTGTCGCTGTCCGCTATGGTCTATGGAAGCTCCTCGCCTGCTGATCTGCTGGCACGACACCATAATACAGGTCCCTCCAGTAGGCAATCTCCTCTCCGGCTCGCAGGACATATGCATAGCCTGCTCCTGTGTCCTCCGCCACCTGCCTCCCTGCCCTCGGCACTGTCTCAGCCTCAGTGTAGTGTTGAATCGCCTGATCCCTCTCCCGCTCAGTATCCATGAGCCTGATCCTGAGTTGGTCCCTCTCCCTCTCCAGCTCCTGGATCTCGTCTACCTGGCCCTGGCAGATCTCCCTGAGCTCAATCAGCTCATCCTCCTCTGGATCCCCACCCTCTGCCTCTGCCTGTGGCTCTCCCTCTGTGGGTGCCTGCCCCCGTACCTGTCCCTGTACCTGTACCGGTGCCTGAACGGGTACCTGTCTCTGTGCATGCCTAGGTACCTGTACCTGTCTCCGTCCCTGCTCCTGTGCCTGTACTGGCACCTGTCCCTGTCTCTGTCCCTGTGCTGCTGGTACCTGCAGAGGCACTCCACCGTGACCCCTCACCACCTGGGCCTGTCCCTCCTGTCCACCCTCTCTCTGAGGTGCCACCCTCCTCTCCCCAACTACTCCCCTCCGTCTCCGTCGGCCTCAGCCTCCATCACCCCCACCATCTTCATCATCATCTCCTCCTCCATCGCCCTCCAGTAGCTCTCCTGGATCTGTCAACCGTGGGAATGGATGCTCGGCCCAATATGCGGAATACTCTGCATCCATCCCAGCGTCCTCGATCTCCGGCCACATATCCTAGGGTAGGGGCACCATCTCTGCCAGCTGTGTAACTGCCTGATTATATGACAACAACGACCCGAACTGCGCCTGATCCCTAACTGTACGGGCATACATACCCGAGCCTCGTGGCATCCTCTGGATCCTGCCATACTGCCTGCATACTCTATCCACCAGCTGCCTCTCCAGTATATAGGGCGTCCGCCCAATCAAATACCTGCTCCGGAAGGTGTAAGGCAGCTCCACTGCGTCATCCTCCCACTCCTCGCATCCCAGATACGGCCTCCAGATGACGACATCAATGTCATCTATCACTCGCCGCCAATGCTCTAACCTGCCAATCCGAGGCTATGAAGTGATCATATCATACAGATGAACAAAACTTCGTCCATGACCCCTGCCTCTGAAATGTATCGGCCGTGTGATAGGCAGATGCTCGTATGCCCAAACCTGCAGAAGTGTCACTCCACAGCCCAGTCCCACTGATCCATGGTAAACAAACTGGTGAAGCTCATAATATAGGTGGGCCAACACACATGGACCCCACGCATATTTGGTGTGCTGCATCACCAATATCTCCAGTGCTCCTCCCCAGCCCACTGCCAACCCCCGTGTCGCTCTGTCCGGACATAGGAACCCACTGATAGCTCCTCCAATCACAGCTGGCAAGGCTAATCCTGTCGCGGTCATGGTGTCCCATGCCACATGTCCTGCTCTCATCTCTAGGCCGGGATCCTGAAACACCCGTCTCAAAGCCTCTCTGTCTCCATCGTGATCATATGGAATCAGCTCTCCATCGATCGGTATCCGCAGAATCCTATAAACATCCTCAAGGGTGACTGTCATCTCACCCATCGGCAAATGAAATGTGCATGTCTCTGAATGCCATCTCTCGGCCAGCGCAGTCAGCAAACCCATGTTTGCCCGAAACTCAGGCACATACAATACGTGTCTCAAACCCATCTCCTCGATGGCAGCTCTATCCTGAAAAGACAACTTCGGTCGCAACCTCTGTGTGGACGGGAATCTCTCCCGTGACTCTAGCATAGGCAAATACTCCTGCAGTCAAACAAATCAATCATGTCAGTCATGGTGGCATTCACTGTTCATCACAAAATGCTACTCGCTATCTAAATGCATATGGTTATCTATTCTAGTGACACTCACTGTTCATCACAAAGTACTACGTGTGTGACATTCCCTGTTCATCACAAAGTACTACGTGTGTGACATTCCCTGTTCATCACAAAGTGTTACTCACATTTTGCACTCCATGTTCATCACAAAGTGCTGCTCATACTTTGGGTACTCCCTGTTCATCACAAAGTACTCTATCTTGGTGCTCCCTGTTCATCACAAAGTGCCTTGATCTATCCTAGTCTTCCTAGAGGACCTGCTTGAGTGTATCCTCTCAACAGCTTATCCAATCGACAGCGTATGTTCATCACAGAACTGCCGATTTGACCTAGAAGACCAAACCTTGCATTTTCAGACATAAACGTGTTTCTAACTCACAAATGCGCCTATTGACTACACAAGCGCGCCTAAACAACACAGACGCGCCTGTTTGACATAAACGTGCCTATGCCGGACATAGACGCGACTAGACATCGCAAACGCGACTTTGCAACATAAACACCCTTGAAGGACGTAGACGCGCCCGCATTCGACACAAACGCGGTTCCAGACACAGACATGCCTGGCACCGACACAGACGCGCCTGTCGGACACAGACGCGCCTGGCACCAATGCAGACACGATTTCACGTTTTTGCACTTTTTTGTACACTATTCCTAGGTGCATTTATTGCTCTATTCGACAAGCATTAATGACAAAAGCAAATGCGTCAAAATATGAGGAGGTTTGGTGGTACTTACCGGCTCTCTTGCCTCTGCTGGTCTCTGAAATCGGCGAACACGGTCGAATCTGTGTACGAAAGCCATCGCTGCTGATTGTCGTTGCTCTTTTTTTCGCTCTGCACTCTGCTCTCGTGGATGTATAGATGACAATGAGGATGTATTTTCCCCCATGGTCTATCTTATAGACTACCCCTAGCCTTCGTTTCCCGAGTCAGTCTTCATTATCCCGTGACTTTGTCACTTTATCCGGTCAATCCATTCTATCTTGTCTTTCTTATCGAGAGATTGTCTGCATTCTTTTCAGACATTTTCATCCAATCTCTCGAGGGGGCATATCATTCCCATTCTGGGGCAACTCTGTATCAGTTCATCTTATCTTCTACACATGACACGTGTCATTCATCTCTTAATTCCTACACTACCTACCCCTTTCACTATTTTACTATTTCTTCTACCTACCCTCTAATCCTAGCCGACCTCCTTTTTACACCTCTCAATCTTATCCCTCCATTTCATATTGTGTCTTCTATTTAAGGAGATGCTTTCTTCATTATCAAACCCTAATCAAGCATTCTAATGACTTAATGCCCTAATGATCATTTTGACTACACTACGATCCTACTTGCAACCACATTCCGTTCTTTGTTGAGCTCTTGTGCACATAAAATCTGAGAGCAAATATATCAAGCAAGATCAATGGAGATAGGAAGAATGGAGATCAAAACCCTATTGGACATGTGATGGTATCATTTTTGTGATTTTGTTTTATTTACATTGTCTTAGGTAATCTTCATATGTTATGGTGGATCTTTGTTGTTGTTAGGCTAGGGTTTGGTGGTTGAATTCATTTAGCCTTTCAATATTGTTATTATTGTTATCCATTTTCACCATACACAATTTTTAAAATGTTCATCTCAATGTCAAAAGTGGCAAAAAAGTGGGAACCATTATTGTGAGTTCACCCTACATCTATAAGTAAGCAAATAAATATATAGTTCACTAAATCACACATATCTGCACAAAAGAACGTGAAATCATATGGTCATTTATTCATTTTTTAAATCATTAAACAAAATACATCTCTTTTAACAATAAAGCATAATATTTCATAATCACTAATGTCATTCAAGTCTAATTCTATAACAAACTCCAATTATATATCAAATGCATGCATAAGTATTCTAAAGTGGTGTGTGAGATTCCATTTATTCTAGCGAAGTCCATGAGTGAAAACAACTCTACCTAAACCATGTTCTCACCTTCATCTGTGTTCACCTGTTCCTGCATTCACTTGCACTCAATTGCTCATTAGCAATGACAATCCCCAATAATAAAAATAATATCGATCATTCAATTGCACTAACAAAAAATAATATAAACCATTTCTTTGCATTTGAATTTCTTTCACATTATCATCTAATTCCTCTAAAAAATTTCATTTCCATTTCAATTTCATTTCATTTGCGAAAAGAACATTATTTTCCTACTTAAATAATTATGAATAAATAGGGTTCATGAGAATTACTCTTTCTTTTATATTCTTATTTTACTTTTTTACCAAACCATCTAAATGACTAGGTTGTTATCTAAATCACACAAAGACAACAGTTATTGTATCTAGCTATAAGAAGCACCTTTATTGTATCTAGCTTGTAGAGAAGGCACTCCTCCCCAAATATAGATAGACTCAATGGATGGATGTACAAACATGACTACAAAAATTTGTCTAATCAACTTAAATGAAGGGTAAAATTAATACAAGTGTCATGTCTTCTAATCTGACAAAAGACCAATTTTCTTATCCTATTACCATTATCATTTATTTTAATTCTAAATTTTAAATATATGCAAGTCAACTTACTCTATAGGCACTACAGTAACAAAATCTATATCACAAATACGACTTCCTAATTGGCAAACCCAAAATTAATTGATGATGATCACCATATCTTCACTATCTAGAAAATAATTTATGACTTGAATCTTTGTTAAGAATTCTTTCTTCCTATGAATACTTTTTTAGTTCTACTTTTAATATTTTTACTTAATCATTTTTATGAAAACCATCTGTGACTAGGTACTTATCTTAATCAAATAAAGATACTAGTTATTATATCTAATTATGGTGTGTAGCTTCACTAAGATATTAAACACCTAGTATTGTAATATATGTACATGCTTTTAGAGAAGGCACTCTTCATTACATACAAATAGACTCCTTGGATGGACTAGTAAATTATCATATAAAACATTTAGTTAATCAACTCAAATCAAGAGTAAATTTAATGTAAATGATAAGAGATCAATTTTTTTATTCTTATTACTATTACTATTAGTTTTAGTTCTAAATGTTATATTCAAGTCAACTCATTCCAACTCTAAAATCTATATTACAAACACTACTTAATCACTACATTCAAACTTAATTTAGATCGATCACTACATTTATAAATTACTTGAAATATAAATTATATCTTGAATTTTGATTGAAAATTATTTCTCCCTGCGTATAATTTTTATTGAGAAGAACTATATTGTGAATGTATCTAATGTTTCATAACTAGTGGGTCACTCTCATATAAAACTCCCTTCCGTCTCACTAAAAAAAATTTAGATCACACCAACAATTTGAATTGTATACATTCTACAAAATATTATAAAATCTTATTGTCAAAGATCCAATCTTACCTCTACAAATATTAACTAGTGCTTGCACCTGGGTAAGGTGCAATGTGTAATGCCGATAGTAGTTTATATTATTTGCAATGTGTGATTAAGATGTACAAATCTAAAACATTTGAAAAAAACATGTGGCAAGAGTGTTTGATGTTAAGAAGAATGGTTTCTTACCCCGCTCAGTCTCTATGATGTGCAACTATGCCTTGCGGGATGGCAGGGTGTGTATTCTATGCCTTCCCTTGTTGCCTTGTGAGAGTCATTTGGTAATGGAATATGCCTCGCGGGGTAGCGGGATAGATGTTAAGAAGAATGGTTACCCTGCTCAGTCTTGATGATGTGCAACTATGCCTCACGGGATGGCGGGGTGTGAATTATATGCCTACCTTGTCACCCCACAAGAGTCATTTGGCAATGGAGTATGTCTCGCGGTGTAGCAGGATAGATGTTAAGAAGAATGGTTTCTTACCTGCGCAGTCTCTATGATGTGCAACTAAGCCTCGCGGGATGGCAGGGTGTGTATTTTATGCCTACCCCTGTAACAAATGAAAGCCTCAATATCCCCTAGCTTTATATATATATATATATATATATATATATATATATATATATATATATATATATATATATATATATATATATATATATATATATATATATATATAATGATTCCACTATAGACCACTACCAAATTTTATGGCATAATTATTTACATACTTACTAATAAAAAATGTGAAATTATCCGCAAGACCAATTTTGTCCAAAATTTTTAAATAATAAAAATTAGAAAATAATATTAAAAATTACATTAAAAATGGACTCTTAAAATTAATATTAAAATTTTACAAAAAATAAAAAAATAAATAGAATAATTATTTACATATTTACCAATAGAAAATGTGAAGACTCCACTCTACTATAACATTATACCAACTTTTGTTTTAACTTTTATAATAATAAAAATTTAAAATAATATTAATAAAATTACAAATTTATATTTAAAAATTTACAATTTAAATAGAACATAAAATGTACAATAATTAATTATTTACATATATACCTCATAATATGTTGGTGAAATTCATATGTATCTCCTCCAATGAGGGATGACAGGCAAATCTGATTGGAAGATCCTCTATGCCATCTGTAAATTAAAGCTCCCCTAATTCCTCCTTAGATAGGAGGATAGCCTCACACCATTATTAACTAACAGTTGCAGGGGAAGTGCCTGCAACAGGAGGCTGATATGTCTGATTGTTAAGGCAATATGTTAGTAGATGTGTTATAGTTGTGATATTGAGAAGTATATTGTATTGTATAATTGAATAACAAAATTTTATTAAAGTCAAAAATTTAATTGTACAGTAAGACAATTTTTGTGCACATAACCCAACCAATGGTTGTTCCCAAACTTGAAAATTTTCCACCCACCATCCCCCATGCTGGTGTATGCAGCATGATGTACTTGAAGAAAATGTCATGAATATTGTTTTACATTTTTGTTTGTAAGCTATATTATTCCCAACCAAATTTTTTTGTTGGACCCAAAGTATTGTTGTTATCCACCCTCCATCCCCCATGCTGGTAAGAGTAGCATGTTATATAGCCTTTTGCTGAATTCCATGTGATGTATATGATGAAAGACCTGCATCATTGTGTCATTTATATAAGTTAGATTTGGCCAACATGTAAGTTTGGTGAAGTTAAATACTTTGAAAAGCTTGAAAATTTGAAAGTTAGTACTTTTTAGTAATATAATACCTCATGGATGTGTAATTGTAGAATTGGAATCTCCTATGTGATTCATGTCAATATTTGTTTGTTGTGAGAGAGCTTTTCTGCAGATAACTTTATGAAAATAATAATTAAATTTGGTTTTAAGAAGTGAAAGCAAGTTAATTTTTCCAAGTGGTTATGATATAGTTATCTACCTAAGAGTATTTTGTAATCTAAAAAGATTTACCTATTGTTCTTTATGGAAAGTTGAATTGTTCAGTGAAGAGAAACTGAAAGCGTGAAGGGGTGTTAAAGAGAGAAGGCAGTTAATGTTGAATTGAATAATAGGTACAAATTCAAAACCTTGAAAAAGCATAAGACGTGTAAAAGTTAACATGTCCATGGATAAGAGTGATACAGTGATTGAATAGCATCAGAAACCATTATATGTGTAAAAGTGAACAGGTGCCTTGCAGACTGAAAGTGTATTGAAAGTTGTGATAAATAAGAATTTATGAGAAACATTTTTTGGCAAATAGGAGGGGAAAATTTCTTGAAAGCTACAAAATAGTTGAATAGGAAGTGGGTGTTAGGTATGTACCTTTTTGTTGTAGAGTTGGGACATGTAAAAGGGCTCTTCACTTCCACAGACATTAGTTGTGTTGTTGATCGTGAGAAGTAAAAATATTGTTTTGTGTTGATACATCGAATAGAAGATATACAATACATGAAAACATAATGAAGATGTGATTTGTATACCTGATTGTTCTCCCTACGAGTATTTTGTAATCTGAAAAGATTTACCTATTGTTCTTTATGGAAAGTTGAATTGTTCTAAAAGTTAACATGTCCACGGATAGTTGAACGACCTAAACAAAGTAAGAAGCCTGCAAGCAGACGTTGGAAAATCAATATATTGAACAAGTGAATAAGGTTTACATACCGTTAAAGTAATGGTGTTGCTGCATTTGATGCTATCCTTTACTGAAAGTGCAATTATTGAATCAAAATAACTTGAACGTGTACAGGAATGTTAATGGGAAAAGGTAGGTAATGATAAATAGTATAATACTTATTAATTGTAAAGAGAGACAGAGTGAGCAAATACCATCAGAAATCATTATATGCGTAAAACTAAACAGGTACTTTGCAGACTGAAATTGGTCAAATGTACAAACAGTTAAAGAACATAAACAAAGCAAGGAACCTAGAGGTCCACAAATAGTTAAAGAACATAAACAAAGTAAGAACCTTGCATTAGTACTTCATTATTGAAAATAAAATGTATTGAACAAGTGGCTAAAATTTGTAATTGTTATATTCATATGATGTTATTTTTTACTGAAATTTCAATTATTGAATCAAAAGAACTTGAAGGTGTAAAGGATTGTTAATTTTGAGAAGGTAGGTAATGATAAAGAGTATAATACTTACTAATTGTAAAGAGAGGCACAGTGAGGAAACATCATCACAAATCAATGTGTAAAAGTGAACAACTACGTTGCTGACTGAAAGTGCTGACATCTACAAAAAGAACATAAACAAAGCAAGAAACCTGGAAGTAGAGCACAAAATGTCTGAAGAGTGTTACATACCTTCAAATTAATGAGCTTGGTGTATTGGATGTTGTTCTTTTTGAAAGCTAACCTTCACAAACTATAATACCTGTGAAAGGGAAGAGGTGCAGTTAAAGAAAATAAACAAAGGAAGAATCTTGTATTAGTACATCATCAGGGAATATTAAATGCATTGAACAAGTGGCAAAAATTTGTAATTGTTATATTCATATGATGCTATTGTTTATTGAAAGCTCAATTATTCAATCAAAAGAACTTGAAGGTGTAAAGGAATGTTAATGAGAAAAGGTAGGTAATGATAAATAATATAATACTTACCAATTCTAAAGAGCGATACAGTGAGTAAATAGCATCAGAAACCATTATATGTGTAAAAGTGAACAGGTGCTTTGCAGACTGGAAGTGTATTGAAAGCTGTGATAAATTAGAATGTATGAGAAACAATTTTTGGCAAACAGGAGGTGAAAATTTTGTTGAAAGCTACAAAATAGTTGAATAGGAAGTGGGTGTTAGGTGTGTACCTTTTTGTTGCAGAGTTGGGACATGTAAAAGGGCTCTTCACTTCCACAGACATTAGTTGTGTTGTTGATCCTGAAAATTAGAAATATTGTTTTGTGTTGATACATCGAATAGAAGATATACAATACATGAAAACATAATGAAGATGTGATTTATATACCTAATTGTGCTCATTCTTTAGGTATGTTTGTTTTATGCTGTGTGAAAGCTGTAGCAAGTGGGCTTCCTCTGCCTTTCGTAGTAGTTGAATAGGAAGTGGGTGTTAGGTGTGTAGCTTTTTGTTGTAGAGTTGGGAAATGTAAAAGGGCTCTTGACTTCCACAGACATTAGTTGTGTTGTTGAACCTGAAAAGTAGAAATATTGTTTTGTGTTGATACATTGAATAGAAGATATACAATACATGAAAACATAATGAAGATGTGATTTGTATACCTGATTGTGCTCGTTTTGTAGGTATGTTTGTTTTGTGTTGTGCGAAAGTTGTAGCAAGCGGGCTTCCTCTACCTTTTGTAGTACTGTTGATGTCGCACCTTTCAATTGGGAGTACCTTTGGTAGGTGAAGGCTGGTTGTATACGTAGGTGTTCAATTGCTTTTACTCTTGATAGTACTGTGAATGTTAGGCCTTGTTTCTCTGTTTTACCGATGTCAACTGTGGCAAAGTCTAATGTCAGCCCATGTGATTTGTGAATAGTAATGCCCCATGCCATTGCTAGTGGAATTTATGTGCGGTTTCCTCTAGTTATTGGTGGAATTGGGACATGCTTTGCATTTTGTGGATCCCATGAAGGCCCAGTATAATGTTCGAAAAGAACAACGACATATTTTGGCAAATCAGGTGGTTTGGAAGCTGCATTGAAGACAATTTGTTTGATTTGACCCAAAGCACCATTTACAAGGCCAACTTCTATCTATAAATTTGCAATAAGCATAATTTCCTGGTCTATAGAAAGAAGAATTTCAAATGCTAGTTGTTCTTCTTGGTGTGCCTGCTTATCTCTTTGATGCGCAATGATCGTTGTTGCACGTGCACTAGGTGAGTGCAATTGTGTTAACATTTTTATGTTGTGTGCACTTGAAGCTATATTTGTTGCAAACAAATGCTTCTGTTGGCTAAAGTGATTATTCTCATCAAGTGTCAAAGCATGGGTAGACTACGACTGCAGGGATTCCTAATCTGTTTGCAATGGTGTTGAGTTGCGGATATTAAGCAATATTTCATGGAATCTTATCTGTGAAGAACTTGTTCCTTGTTGACGAAATGGAATATCCAAAGTCACAATAGTATTGAATGTGTGCCATAGAGCCAGTGCTGTTGAGTGAGATGCATATAATGGCCTATCCATAACTGGGGGAAGTTGTGCAAGATCACCAACCAAAATGACTGAGATACCTGCAAATGATTCATGTTGTCTGCTGGGAAAAGCTTCTCGCAACCTTTTATCAATCTTAATGAGTAATTCTGGGCCAACAAAGCTCATTCCATCTATTAAAATGTAATGTAAGTGTTTGCATTGCTCTTGAAACATTAATAGGGAATGGCCTGTTAAGGGTTTGTATTCTTGAATGGATATACGGAGGGCAGCATGGATTGTGGTTGCTTGGATATTATATGCGGAGACACCTGTTGGTGCTAGTACAAGCAAAGGGTATTGTGCATGTTCTGAATTTGAATTTAACTGTCTGTGTATGCAGTCAATAAGAAATGATTTTCCAGTGCCTGTTGTGCCTTGAATGATTAATTGTAATGGTGAAGAATGCAAGTTTTGTTCAGCATGAGTTTTAACAATATCAAGTGCAATAATTTGGTTTCGTGCAAGCTCATAGTTAGTAGGTGCATTTAAATGCGGGCTGGCAAGATTGTGGGGTGCTTGGCTTTTCTCTACAAAAATAAAGTGAGATTATTTTGAATGCAGTGGTTCATTAGGTATAGAAGCAATCCCATAAATTGTAGATCAAAATCACATTTGTCAAGAATTTGAAGAGCAACAACATCAAAATTGTTTGATGCTCCCATTTGTGACAAGAATTCCCATTCGTACAGATCTTCATGAGTTGATTGACTAATATCTTCTGGTTGTAGCTCTTCAGCATTTTCTGTGGTAATGTGTTCTTCAAAACCATTTACATGCCATCGGATGTAATCTATACTTTGGAGATCTTTCCAATTTATGATAATTTCTTCAGCTGAGTTCCCTATATGTAGAGGAACGATTCGAAATGGTTTGTAAAGAAGCAATTCACTCCAACAGAAACTTTCAAAACTGTTGTCCTCTTCTAAAGGTAAAGATTTGTGTTGTGGGTAGACATTTACAATTGCAGGTAGCTTTCTTTTCATCCATTTACACGATTTACGTTGGTCAGAGTATGTATATAGTTGGGTTGAATGAAGCAGAGTCAGGTTTGCTAATTCTGATGGTCGTTTCATGTAGTTTGAGATGTAGGATATTGAGGTTTGAGATTCTTCATCACAATTATCTATGCGTTGAAAGATTTTTTTTACCAACATTGAGTGTTACAAATTGGCGTGTGCAAGATATCAATGGGAGTTTAAGCAGCATGTGACAAGTTTCTTGTGCGCTAATGTCCCTATCAGCAACAATTCCCATGAGCAATCTTTGGTATGCTAAGAGAATTGTATCATCGGAATTTGTTGATTCAACTATATGTTTCAAGATATCAATATAACTTTCTGACTTTTGTTCAGTTTTGGATGCGTACTTTGAGATATATTGTAGAACTATTTTTTTGGAGCAGACAGGCTGACTATCAACATTAGCCCTCCATATGGCGAGCATTGTTGGGTTGTGTACATTCAAGCGATTATCATTCCTTGTTGGTTTGTATGATGGGTTATTGTTGTGGTCTAATATCAATGAGGATTTGGGTTGTTTAGGCCAAGGAGCTTTGTACCGGTATTGAAGGGTTGAGTTTTTTTTCCTCAAGCAGGTATACTCTGAACACTTTGTATTTCGTTGAACAACATTGAGTAACTTAGTATAATCAGTGCAAGGATCCGACTTGGATATGATCTCTGTATCTGCATGACATGGATCTGAAATTGCAGGAATTTATTGCTTGTTCAAGCGAGCTTCTTCACGACGTGGGATCCATGTTGTGATGTACTGGTCAGAGAAGTGTTTAACTGATTGGATACTTGCATGATCTGACTAGTCAAGGTTATGAACATTTGGTGCTTCTGGCAACCAAAGAAAGCCATGTATATGTGCAGATCCTCGGTGTTGCCATTCATATCTATACCAGTGGTCAATGGTTTTCAGTTCTTTGACAATGACTTCATCATGAAAGATTTGAAATCTTAAGTGCAAGTATAAAGCTGTAATGTGGGGATTATTGACTAAATTTTCAATAAATTGTCTTCAGGTGTTGGGTATAGTAGGTGACTTTGTTTTTGGCAATAACTTATGCAAGTCTGGCCATTTTGTATCAGCTGAACTTAAGGTGAAGAACATTGTAGGTGAACCTAACTGTTCTATCATTGATGTAAGGTCATGCCGAGACTTGCTCCAAAATGCTCGTGTACCACGCAATGAGGCTGCATATCGCATGATATGATTTGGTAATTCACTTAACGGTGTCTTTTGTAAGTGTTCCTTTAGGCCATGAAGATTGTGTGGAAGAGTATCTTGTAGATTAGTCTTAATGAAGACAACAGCTGATTGTTGGGATCAATGTCTCATCATAAGATTGTAGATATAATATCTAAAGCGAACATGTTGCCCAAATCTTTGATCAGAATATTTGATCAGGTGCAAAACATATTCATGTAAATGTACTTGCCTTGTTCTTTGTTGTAGTGGTAAGCTATTCCAGAAGGGAATAGTGTTGGGAATGCCATGGAAAGGAAGCCCTCGGTATTGTACTCATTGATAGGTGATGTACTAATTTGTGGCCAATGAACAACGTTGTTGTTGTTGTTATATAGATGGAGAATGTTTTTGATTGCATCAAGTTCTAGTATTGATGATGGTAGTTGTGGGATAAATGAGGAACTATTCTCCCCGATTTGTTCTTCATTGTTAATATTCAACAGAGTGGAAGTATCTTGAACAACATCTTCTTGCAAGGAATGCACTGAATGCAGTAGCTCTGTAATGTCAGTGGTTTGCTCTGGCAATAGATGCACTGCATCTGGATCAATGACTACATCCTTGTAGTATTGATCATGTTTCATTTTGTAAGCCAATGCATTCATGACGTGAAATCTATTCATGTAACAGTCATAAGTTAATCCTTGCAAATTGGTTTTACGGACAATTAGAATTTCTAATTGCTTAATATGGGGAGGTAATGTTATTGCAATTTCAGAAATATCTTGTGGGAAGTTTATTGTATGGCCAAAATATTTGTATTGGCCTCCCCTTGCATGTGTTACTTGTAAAACAAGGGAAATTCTTGATATGAGCATTTCTTCTACTTGAGAGAGACACTTTAAAATAGAAGGTTACTCACCTGGGTCCATATTGTTTGATAATGAGAAGTGGTGCAGGCCTTTTTCACCATAACATCGCATGCACATAAGTATGTGATTGACTTTTTTAATAGTCATGCCCACATACATTTCTTTGCAAATAGAACATGGTTGTGTGACCTCCAACATATCAATCTTTTTGCGGAAATTAGACAACGTATTTTGAAATGAAGCAGCCTTCACAACAAGTTCAGGAGCAGTAGAAGATGTTTGATTGAGATTAATTTGCTCAAGATCATTCTTTTCTGTTTCTAATAACTTTCCTGAGTTATTGCAAGGTCTATGTAGTGCATGACGTCTCAGTTGTCATTTCTTGGAGACATCGGCTCTGTTCTTTGCATAGTAAGTTCTATTGGTCTGGCTTCTCTTCAATTTGATTGCATCAATTTCTTGAGGGTAAAGCTAGATAGATATCTAATATTTAAAAGAGAGCAGAGGTATGTCAGAATTTTTATAATTGAAGGTAGTTAACTTTGAACTATGTATCAAGAATGTATGAGAATTGAAAATTGTTGGATCTATGGTAATGTGATTTTAGAGGATTTGTTCTGTATGTAAAGTACTTTTGTTGTGTTTATTTGTATGTCTAGTGATCTATTCTGTTGTTTTGTTGCTCTCGTTCACTCAACTTATATGTACACATACTTATATACTTGTAAATGACTTTACTTGAAATGTATGGGTTTTGGAAAGTCATAAATTGACTTTGTAGCGTTGTTCTGCATACACTTGTTGTTGTTAGCAACTTGGTTTTTCAAAAGTAGCATTGTAATATAGATATGCATAGATATAGTAATTTTTGATACATACACATGGATGTATACATATACACATGTATGTATACATACACACATGCATATATACATATGAATTAAATATTCGAAGTGCTGCATACAAACATATGCACATATATAACTACACATGTATATATAAAAAAACTAAGACTATGAATATATATATATATATATATATATATATATATATATATATATATATATATATATATATATATATATATATATATCAGTGTATATATGTATAATTATTTGTTGTTCTTAGTTGTTTGTTATTTTTAAAAGCATCATTCTAATATAGGTATGCACAAATATAGTAATTTCTGATACATACAAATGCATGCATACATATACACATGTATATATGCATATCATTTAAAAATTCAAATTTTTGTATATGAACATATGCACATATATATCTACACATGTGTATATCAAAAAGACTACAACTATGAATACTTATATATAGTTATGTATATATATAGGTATACTTGTATATCTGTGGAATTCTATAAGTATGAATAATTCTGGTGTTGTATAGTTATACAAATAGATATTAGACCAGGGCAAAAATGATATACGTGCATATATGTATAAATTTTCTGCAAACAACATACAGTTCAACACATTTTAAAGTAATGAGTATGAGTGCAAATAACTTATGTCAGGAGGAAAAACTTTCAAAGAGATAAGAGGTAGATGTAAGAAATGTACATATAGATATTTATAGAAGCAGCCTTGTGTTTGTAAAACATAATTGCTTATATATGTAAAACTATTAAATATGTAAATTAGCTAATGGTATAATTGTATTGTAAACTGAAAGTTTAATAATCAGAAAAGATGCGTTATAATTCTAAGTTTGTGTATTTAGGCGGCCAATTTCTGGAAGTAGTGCATGACACTCAGTTTTGAAGTCAACAGGAGCGACTTTATTGACTGTCACTTTCATCTTTGATTCTGAATTATGTCTCAGTGGAAACGAGCAGTGTGAATGAATAGTGATGTGACAGTAGTCTCTTAATCACTGAGCAAGTTGTTTGTGTTGTTGCTGCATCATTTTGTAGTGCACAAAGTTGTTTTGCAGTTTTGTGTAGCAAGTGAATGCTACCCTCATCAAATGCAGTGGCCCATAGATACCTGTGGCATCTTGTAATTTTAGTGGCAAGAGGTAACTATAATTACAGTCTTGCATAGTCATTTGGCATCTAGAGCAGAACCAAGAATCATCAACTTGTTGTGTACATTTTTTCTTTCAAGGCCTTCCATTAACTATTAGTGGACAGGCTGCGTAAAGAAATTTTGGTCAGTTACGTTTACAAAGCGCAGAACAACTAGCAAAGTTGTTTGAATTGTTTCTGGTTTGATGCTCATCTGCTCACGGATTGAAGAAATAGTCATTCTAGTATATTTGCCATCTATGTGGACAGTTTCTGCAACAAAGGGTACAATAAGCAAAGGGTCCTTTCCTCTTAACGTTAGAAGCTCTGCTTCTGGAAAAGTTGGGTTGATATGTAATGTGGTTGCAGCTGTTATGTTTATAAGCTTCCCATTAAAATAGCCAACACGAGCATTACGCAAAGCAAGGATAACAACACTATCATTGGTCAACATATTTTTCAATTCTAGGCCTTTTTGTTCTGCCATTGGACCCCATAGGTTGATGTCAATTGTTGAATTAGATAGATCATTAATTTTCACAACACGTTTGTGTGTTTGACTGCCATCTTTCCTATGTATTGGAATGATATCTCCAACATATAGAACAAGGCCAATTATGTCAACCAACGTGTTATTTGTTAGATGAAACAATTCACTAATGGGCGTGAAAGGAGGACCTTGTTGATCTGCTTGTTCTTCGTTGGTGCAGCGTTTCAGTATGGATGCATCAAACAACGTGATTTCTAAATGACTGTTTAGTTTGTTGTACCTTGCATTTGCCTCCTTAATAGATCCCTTTGAAATAAGATAATGTGAACCTATGTCCACACGGTTAGAGTGCAACTTAGCTATCTCATCAAAACATGTAATTCTAATTTCAGAACCCTCATTATCAACAATGTCAAAGCTAAACACATGGCTATTTTTTGTGGCTGTGCTATATGCCCTGATAGAGCGTTTATGAGTAACTCTCCCTTTGATTGTCCATTTATTTTGGTATGGATTCAAAGTTTTGATAGGGCTTATATTTTCAGAAGTTCTTGTTTGCAAGGATGGCAATTCAGTGGAAAATTGAAGAGATCGTTTAGATGTTGATGGTCTGTCCTTAGACATCATTTCTGGTTGTTGTTCTTTGAACAGGTATACTAGTTTACCAAAGAACTGGCAATCACTTTGTTTCACTTCTAGACTAAGTATTACAATAGTCCTGTGAAAACAAAAGACTTCTTTTTAAATTACTATTGATTATACATAAACAAAATTAAAAAAAAGAAGAAACATATTGTATTTAATAACCATAGTTGATTTCCTACCTTGTGTTCCATATGTATCGGCATGTATAACTCGATAAGTGGACTATTGTGCCTATTTTAGAATATCTAAATCTATCAGAGTAGCATATTTAGAAGGCAAGATTGCCAACTGCATGTATGTGCCATCATATAACACTAATTTATGTCTGTCAGTATCATCTGTGTTGTTCTGCATTTTCTAAAATTACAAAACTTGTAGCAATTTGAAGGAAGATCATCCCCAGCATTGATAGATTGAATTGCAAAAGGGGTAGGGACATACTCTTGAGTTTTTGCCTACAGAAAATAATATGAATATAGAGGATTTAATTTTAACGGCAAGCAACTTATATATTTCCTTACTTGTTAATGTAAAGCTTGTGTTAGCAAACTATGTAATCAAGCTATGTTATCTATAGAGTATGCATTTACTTTTGCACTATGCTATGAAAAAATGATGCATGTAGTAATGAAAAGGATGGTATGGAAAAGAGAGATGAATTATCCTAAAAAAGAGCATAAAAGCTTTGTATTTTGAAAAGCTTTGATAATTTATCTTACCAAATTATCAATAGTGGAGTGGTCTATCGATTCAGAGGTGGCTGTAGAAGATGCCATTGTGCATATATACCTTTTGAGAATTAAAAGTAAATTATAAGCATGATGAATTGTAGTTCTTATATCAGAATACAATCACAACATGATGTAAGCTTATCAAAGGTATATATGCACAAGAAGAGCAAACTTAACTGACCATAGACTAACGGTGTTACAATTTAATTTTTGTTTCAAATGGTAATGAATTGATCATAATGTGATTGAAACATGCATTGAAAACGATAATTGGTCATATGATGATAAGCTTAAAAAACATAAAGTATGACATCATGATTTACATATTTGAGAGCATATTAAAAAAATATGAGTTCATCTCATCAAAGATCTTTGAAAATATGGGATGCTTCTGTCTGTTTTGAATGTTAACCAAAATATGAATGTAACTTTTCAAACATTGAATAATTACAACAACACAGGATCAAGCCAAGCAACCCATCCAAGCTCGTTATCAGTCCATTTAAATACTCTGTCTCCTAATGTGAAAATAACCGTTGGATAATCTAATTGTTCAATACTTGGTATTGGTAAAGGTGCTAATTCAATACTATGTATGGTTGTTACAACACTACAAGATGTAGAGAGGTTGATTGTTGTTTGGTTTGGTGATTTATGTTCATAGTGGTCAATTATCTTTCTGAGGTTGCTCTTTAACTTGTTGCTTTCTTGCAACATGCTTTCAATTACATTGTTGATGTTCTCTGTTGCTTTCAATCTTCTATCCATTCTGAAATTTGATTGTGTTAGTGTGGCTGTTTCTGTTGGAATGACAGAGTGGAAATGCATTACTAAAAAAAGTGAACATACAAGAATAATACAACAAATTTTTAAGTAGATCACATTTTTTTTTTGTGAATCATAATGAATTTACTATTAATTGATTATAAAAACTTGTAATAATTAGGTCAAATACTTTAAGTTTTGCAAATTGACCAATGTGTCAACTTACAAAGCTTTCACTCCGCAAGACAAGTGTTTAGTTGCATTTATTTTAGAGTATGTGTATATATATATATTCATATGTATATATACAACTATACATGTCTATATCAATGTACATACACGTATACATATACATCTGATATATATACATCTATATCTATATATATACATGGATATATATTTAAGTATGGGCATGAATGCTTTCACTCTGCAAGCTAAGTATTCAATTTTACAGTTTGAAGGCTCTGTGACATGAATACAATAACAAAATTAAATACACTTGTGGATTTGGCTGGTGAGGAAAACATTAAAGACAACATTACTTCAAAAATGAGAATTTCTTATTAGTAAAGTAAAGAATGTAACTATGTTATGTAATAAGGTGGTCACAAAATCAGAATTATAGATATCAATTGCAATATATTAAAGTTCTAAATATGGAACATTTGCTAGTGGTTATTTATTTTGGAGATTAAAAGCCTTCATGTGCCCAAAGTCAGTTATCTGATTTGTGTGAATCTGACCAAATATTTTGTAAAGCAATGTTGTGTTTAATGTTTTCCTGTGCGAGATGTATAATCCTGGTACACTTTTGATTTGGTGCATTCTGTTGTAGGTTAAAAGAGTTTTACTTTGTGCTGACGTGTGCCTCGGTTGCGGTTGTCTCCGTGCGTGCGCTCTGTTTTCGAAGCGACGTTGTCTTTAATGATTTCGTCCCCAAGGCTGTGCACGAATGTCGACGTTCTTTATGGCTGCTTGCAACCCTAAAATCTAATTTGTTATGTTGTTGTCGGCAAATATTTCGCTCTGCAATTTTCGCTCTGGAAAATTTCGCATAAGGTTGTTAGGTTTTGCTCTCATTGTGACTGTTTTACTGGGCTTCTTTGTGAGTTTGACAATGTGAATGGTTTGAATTTGCAAGGTAAGGTTTTGTTTTATTTAAATGTGTTTGTGTGCTTGCAGGTTTGTTGCTTTGTTTCTGTTGTTTAACTGTTTGTGTGGGTGGCTGCTTCCAGTTTGCAAGGCATTTTCGAGGTTGCTCTATTAGTTTCAAGCCGTGAATGGTTTGAATTTGCAAGGTAAATACTGGTTATATTTATATTCTTTTTTCTTTTGTAATGCATTTTTTTGGAATCTGTTGTGCAAATTTTTGCAAATAGCTTTCATTTTATTTAAATTTATTTTTGTTTTGTAATGCATTTTTTTTATATTTTGCTTATTTTCTCCTCCCGTGTGCTTGCAGGGTTGTGGCTTTGTTTATGTTGTTTAAATATTTGTGGGCGTGGCTACTTCCTGTTTAATTGTTGTAGGCAATATTTCGCTCTGCAAATTTTTGCATGAGGTTGTATATAGTCGTGGAGTTAGGTTTTGTTCTGGTTGCTACTGTTTTATTGGGTTTCTTTGTGAGCTTCACGCCATGAATGGTTTGAATTTGCAAGGTAAGCTTTGGTTTTATTTAAATTCTTTTTTGTTTTGTAATGCACTTTTTTTATAGTCTGCTTATTTTCTCCTTTCGTGTCCTGGTTGTCACTTTGTTTAATTGTTTGTGCACGTGAGTACTTCCATTTTTCAAGGCATTTTCCAGCCTGATTGTTTAATTGTTTCTTGCATTTTTTATGCATTTTTTTATAGTGTGCTTTTTTTTTTGCGTGCTGAACTTGCACGGTTCTTAGTTTGTTATGGGTGCTTGAAACTATAAAATGTAATTTGTTTTGTTGTTGTTGTAAGTATTTTTCTTTGTAAATTTTCTTGTAGCATTCGATTTAGTTGTCGAGTTAGGTTTTCTTTTGGCTGTGAGTGTTTACTTGATGGGGTTTGTAAGTTGCTCACTGCAATGTAACTGTTTTCTTGTTGTTGTAAGTATTTTACTCTGCAAGGTAGCTGTTTACTAACGTTCATGTTGTAGTGGTGTTAATTTACAATGGTATATATGTGATTACTGTTGTGTGCACACGAAGACTTTTATTCAGTAAGATAAATTGATATATATATGTACATCATGTGTATATATATGGACATGTATATATATAATTACATTTGTATATACATACATACATGTATATATATAGAGAGAGATTTATATAGAAGTGTTGGCACTGTAAAAATTCCTTTATGCTTGCAAGCTTGCTACTTTGTTTATGTTATTTAACTATTTGTGGATGTGACTACTTTCAGACTACAACACAAAGTACCCTATGTATATATACATACGCACATGTCTATATGCACACACACACACACACACACACACACACACACACACATGTGTACATGTGTGTATTTATATACATGTATACATGCCTATACATATATGTATATACATATATATATATATGTATATATGCATGTATATACATATGTATGTGTGTGTGTGTGTGTGTGTACATATACATATATCAACACTACAAAGCATTCTAAGAAAAACAATTATATATATACTTTGTTTATGTTATTTAACTGTTTGTGGACGTGACTACAACGAAGACTTGTATCAACAAATCCTACACACTTTAGAATGGAGTTATTAAAACATAGATTTAATAAAACTCTATATACATATATATAGACATATGTATATATGTATATATGGGTATGTACATATACATATATCAGCACTACAAAGTATTCTAAGGAAAACAATTATAGAAATACTTTGTTTATGTTATTTAACTGTTTGTGGACGTGACTACTTTGAGACTACAATGCAGACTTGTATCAATAAATCCTACACACTTTAGAACATAGTTATTAAAACAGAGATTTAATAAAACCCTATATACATATACATACACACATGTGTATATATACATACATGCATATATATATATATATATATATATATATATATATATATATATATATATATATGCGTACATGTGTGTATTTATATACATGTATACATGCGTATACAGACATGTATATATATATATGTACATATACATATATCAGCACTACAATGCATTCTAAGAAAAACAATTATATATATATATATATGTACACCATGTGTATGTATATGTACATGTATATATACACGTACATGTGTATATATATGTACATGTATATATACACGTACATGTGTATATGCATATATATATATATATATATATATATATATATATATATATATATATATATATATATATATATATATATATATATATATATATATATATATAGGTTTATATACATATATTGGTACTCTAACAATTTGTTAATCTTTGCACACATAAAGAACGTCGACATTCATGCACAGCCTCGGGGATGAAATCATTAAAGACAACGTTGTTTCAGAAACAAAGCACACACATGGAGACGACCACAAGCAAGGCACATGTCACCACGCGGGCCAGGCAATGAACACGGACGTATCGAAGGGACAAGATCATTTGCTTTATACACACCTATGCATATATGTATGTAGTCAAGACAACAAACAGTTAAATAACATAAACAAAGTGACAACCCTGCAAGTACACCACGCAAAAAAAATAAACACCCTATAAAATAAATCACTACAAATTTGAAAAACTTCAAATTCAATACTGAACGTTTGGTGAAAATTTTGACAACAAAATATTCTTGAAAACCAAACTAAAATTCTTTTAACCTAGACCAGAATTTAATCGGCAACAGAATGGTCAAAACCTAAATACCTGTCAAAGTGAACAGAGACGTTGCAGACTCAAAGTAATCAAGTCCACAAACAGTTAAATAACATAACCAAAGTAACAACCTTGCAACCACACCATGGCCAAAAATAAGGACACTATCAAACAATGCATTATGAATTTTGAAAACTTAAAAAATAAACTAAACAAGTACTTGGCAACGTAAAACCATTAATGACGAGAACCTCATAAACAAGCCGAATAAAACAATCCGCATTGGTGCACATCACCGGGGATGAAAAGATTAAAACAAAGTAAGAAACTTAAATCAATAAATATCTACAAACATCAAAACCCAACTAAAACCCTTTTAACCTACAACAAAATGCACAAAGTACCAACCTTGCAACTACACCAAACCGGGAAATAAGCAAACTATAAAAAAATGTATTACAAAACAAAAAAGAATCTAACTAAAACCAGAACTTACCTTTGAAATTCAAACCATTCAGTCAAAGCCACAACAAAACCTAACTCAACAACTATATCCAAAGTTTGCGAAAATGCCTTGCAAATTGGAAGTAGTCACACCCACAAACAGTTAAATAACATAGACAAAGTAACAACCCTGCAAGCACACGAAAGGAGAAAATAAGCAGACTATAAAAAAAATGCATTACAAAACCAAAAAAAATTTAAATAAAACCAAAGCTTACCTTAAAAATTCAAACCATTCACGGCGTGAAGCTCACAAAGGAGCCCAATAAAACAGTCACAACCCAGAACAAAACCTAACTCGATGACTATATGCAACCTTATGCGAAAATTTGCAGATTGAAATATTGCCGACAACAACAAAACAAATTAGATTTTAGGGTTCCAAGTGACCGTAAAGAATCTAAATAAAACGCGAACTTACCTTGCAAATTCAAACCATTCACGGCATGAAACTCACAAAGCAATGTCGAAAATCCCTTGCAAACTAGAAGTAGTCACGCCCACAAACAGTTAAACAACATAAACAAACAAACAACCCTGCAAGCGCACGGAAGCAGAAAATAAGCAAAGTATAGATTTAATTCATTACAAAACCAAAACAAATTTAAATAAAGTTCTTACATTGCAAATTCAAACCATTCAAGCCGTGACGCTAAAAAAGGAGCCCAATAAAATAGACACAACCAGAACAAAACCTAAATCCACGACTATATACAACCTCATGCAAAAATTTGCAGAGCGAAATATTGCCTACAACAATAAAACAAATTAAATTTTAGGGTTGCAAGCGGCTGAACTTACCTTGCAAATTCAAAGCATGCATAGCGTGAAACTTACAAAGCAGCCTCGAAAATGCCTTCCAAACTGGAAGTAGCCACGCCCATAAACAGTTAAACAACATAAACAAAGCGACAACCCTGCAAGCACACGGGAGGAGAAAATAAGCATATAAAAAAAAGCATTACCAAACATAAATAAATTTAAATAAAATGAAAGTTATTTGCAAAAATTTGCACAACAGATTCCAAAAAAATGCATTACAAAACGAAAAAGAATATAAATATAACTAGAATTTACCTTGCAAATTCAAACCATTCACGGCTTGAAACTGACAGAGCAGCCTCGAAAATTCCTTGCAAATTGGAAGTAGCCACCCTCACAAATAGTTAAACAACAGAAACAAAGCAACAACCCTGCAAGCAGACAGAAGGAGAAAATAAGCAGACTATAAACAAAATGCATTACAAAATAAAAACACAATTAAATAAAATGAAACCTTACCTTGCAAATTCAAACCATTCACGCTGTCAAACTCACAAAGAAGCCTAGTAAAACAATCACAACGAGAACAAAACCTAACCAGTAAAATAGTCACAACGAGAACAAAAGCTAACAACCTTATGCGAAAATTTCCAAAGCGAAATATTACCGACAACAACAAAACAAATTAGATTTTAGGGTTGCAAGCAACCATAAAGAATGTCAACATTCATGCACAGCCTCGGGGACAAAATCATTAAAGACAGCGTCGCTTCGGAAACAAAGTGCACGCATGGAGACAACCGCAACCGAGGCACACGCCAGCAAGCGGGCCGGACAATGAACATGCACGCACCGGAGGAAGATCGCTGGTGGCAAGACATTCCAGCGGCCGTCGGAATGTCTTGCAATTTTCCGATCGCTTTCGCCCACTAAAAGCCTAATTTTAGGGTTGCAAGCAGCCATAAAGAACGTCGACATTCGTGCACAGCCTCGAGGACGAAATCATTAAAGACAGCGTCGCTTCGGAAACAGAGTGCACGCACGGAGACAACCACAACCGAGGCACATGTCATCAAGCGGGTCGGACAATGAACACGCACGCATCGGAGGAAGATCGTCGATGGCCGCTTTCGCCCACTAAAAGCCTATCGGCTTAAACATATCGGCTAATTGGTAAATTTAAGATCACTATCCACAATTGAATACTCAGGAGATCTTAATTAATTTTTTAATGTAAAGTTAATTGAACTCAATTCAACAATTGTTTTATGTAGGCTGTGATCTATCCTTTAGATTCAAACAAGATCAAGATAGTCTATTTTAAATTTCTAGTAATTTTAGTTTCATTTGAAAAAATCAAGCTAGTATAATGAAAATACCAGTAATCTTCTTAAACTAAGCTATGAGCTTGGGAAAATTCAAACTCAATTACTTCTGAACTCATTTTTCATTTCAGTTGTGTACCAAAGTGTCGTGTAAAGACCACAATTTATAAGTATCTTTTGATTGAATTTTGTGGATAATTTGATTTTCATGGAGCAAAATCAAGCTAAAATGATGAAAATTCTAGTCATTTGCACCAAACAAGCTGTGAGTTTGGAAAAATTCAAATTCCACAAAGTCTGAATTTATTTTTCATTTGAATAGCTATATACCTAAATTTGAGAAAAATAGGCAAGTGGCCTGCCAATAAATTTCTAATTTGTTTTTTCAATTTTGATTTGATTTTGTTTTGTTTTTATTGTGAGCTTTGCAACTAAGTTTGGACATTCGTCCAAGCACAATAGACAAGGGTTTTTTTTTTGTCAAATTTGTCATGTTCTGATCAATATGTCACCAAAATGACCAAATGCTTCTTAACAGACATTGTCTCATGAATTGCACTGACCGTTCCATTTTTCCTTGTCAATTTATTTAGCCATGAATGAAGGCATCAATATAAGGTGAGAGGAGTTGAAACGTCAAGAAGAATTAAGGAAATATTTATTGTTGAGAGGAGAGTGGGGAATGTGAAGTTCTTAGTTTACAAATATATTGACAAGAAAAGAAATGCGCAGAGAAAAGAGAGGTGCATACTTAGAATATTTGAAATATTGCAGATTTGGAAGAAATGCATAGGGAATAATAAAAGCGCAACACAAAATAGACGTGTTGTGGCTTCAAGGGAAGGAAAATTTGAACTTACATCAGTGATGTGAGTGCACAGGAGACAAGATTGTGAGAAAATGCAGGGGAATCGTGGTGAGAACAACAGAGATGGCATGGCTAGAGGAGTGCATACATGGACAAACAATTGAAAAAGTAAAGTAAAGTGTCTTTTATAATCCACGATGCCAGCCATCTATGTATGGGTTAGAGCCTTATGGGACTACCTCGTACTCCTTGCGGGAGATACCTAACTGCACTACAAACGAGGCAGAGAGTAGAGAACAATTAAAGAACAAATAGTCTGTTACAACCAATGTGGTTTGAAAAAGGAGACAAAAAAACCTACTTTGACGAAACTTCCTGACAGTCGAAAAACAACCATAGTTTAACGATGTGAGGCAATTTGTTGGTGGTGGGGCCCACAGGTATAACCTGTCCTTAAAAATAATATTGATAAAGACATCATCATGAACTACCAAATAATTTACCTATAAGACATAATAACCAATTATATCTATTGCTGCTTCTGGATTTGATTGTGTGACTTTTTTTGCATCAACGTTTCAGATCACATTCTGTGATCCATCATCAAGATGTTTAGAGAATGCCAAGATATGAAAGAAAGTAAATTCTCTAAACATCGTGATGATGATCACTGAAATATTGATGCAAAAAACGTCATACAATCAAATCCAGAAACAACAATAGATTCCATAGGTTGTTTTTTATTGTATGTTAAAAATAAATTTAAAGTCCAATTGACCATCATTTAAATGTCACATATCATTTCCAATTAAATTTACACATAAAAAGTATATTTAAAAAAATCCATTTTAAGTTATTAGAAAAAGAATTTAAAAATAATAAACACAACAATTAACAACTGAAGTTCTTGCATGTATGAAAAATTGTTTATTGATTTAAGTAATATAAGAATAAAAGAATCGTATACAACAATTTTCGAATAATGTTATGGGTGATTTAGACCAAGGTCTTGCAGGATCGTGAGGTGGGATCCCACATTGCCGGTAGAAGGAACGTGCGGCCGTTCACGCCGTGCGCGTTGTAACTGGCACCTGTCGTCTCGTCCACCAACAGTTTCCCGGCGTAACCGGGATAAGCACCACTTCCATACATGCCCGGACAAGCTGATACCGCCTCCAATGGAGCAGCGGCGTCTCCCTGGAAGTATCCCGACTTGAATGGATTCGTCACTGCTCCCGCAATCGTCGCCGCAATGTTGATGGTCATACCGTCAATGCCCACATCGCCATTGGGGGGCAGCAGAGGAGGGCTCTGCGGGCCGTAAATTGGCTGATGAAATGGCCATGCGCACTGCCCCGGGCACTGCGTTGCTGAGTTCCCCACCCAAGCGTAAGCATATTCAATGTCTGCTTTGTCACTTCCATGGAATCCGCAAGAGCTACTGCAGAAGTTCTCCACCAAAATATCCTCAGATGTGAGCACCAAATACAACTCCACCTCGCCATTGTTTTTCTTCTTCTCAGGCGGCGGCAGGGCTCTGGAATGGATAGCATTCTTCACCAGGACAGCAATGTCAGTTCTTTTCAAGGACTTTCCGAGAGAATAAGCTTCGTCCAGCTTCTGCTTCCCCAGCCTTCGGGTTAAAGGTTGAGCTTGATTTAATTGGGAAGGGGCAGAGCCTCTGTAGGCCTCTGTTGTCTTCCACCAGGTGAAGACAGAGGGAGAACCCTGCTTGCCGCTTTCCATTCCCAATGACTGCACAAAATCGCTTACAATGGCACGCTGCGCGGAAGTAAAATTGCCGTACCAGATGAGATGAAGATTGAGAGTGGGTGTTGTGGTAAGCAGAGGGCCATTGTGGTATTTGAGGACAAGAGGCTCTTCTTCTACTAGAGCACACAACTTTCTCCAGTGAAAAAGGGGCCTAGCAGCGGCATCCACTGTGGACAATGCCACCATACATATTAACAGCAAGTGAATAACAACCTTTTCAGAACCTAGAACAGCCATTTCGGTGAGGAGTAGTGCAGCCGTAGCACAGATTTGAAAGATTTGATATGTAATGAAGTGAGATTGTGTAGTTTTAAGGGTTTAAATAGGCAGAGACGGCTAAGTGACAGCTGGATGAAAGAGATGGAGAACAGGGCTTACACCGCTGGCAGTCACAGGTGTGAATAACAAATGAGCAATTTGCACTGAGGTTTCCTGGCAAATTCTGCCATTGAAGTGGTGGGCTTCCCGAAAAGACAGCTTTGTTGTACCTGGATACTACGCATTGCGCGTGTTTGAAATAGGTAAATATCTCATCCTCAGCGTCTTCATCAGTAGGTAGTAAAAGAAATCCCTAAAAAAAAAATGTTGCAACAAATTCAATTCAGGAGGGCGCCGCACGTTTGAGAGACGGCACTTCTTACGCTGCAAGAAAGCTGATATGGGGAGGGTGTGGAAATTAAGAACAGATACGCTGTGACATGTTTTCATATTCATTTGAAACTACTTTTGTTTGTTGTAAATTTATAACACATCTTGAACTAGGTTGTAGGTGTTTTTATTTAATTAATTAAAATAGTAATTGATTATTTTATTAATAAAAAAATTATAATTAAATATGTTCAAGTTAGAATAAAATATTAGGAAGATTAAATACTTCATCTTTATGAACATCATCAATTGTAATAAGTGAATTATTAATATTCATATATGAGTTAGATTCCGATACTCTTATTTCTTGTGGATTCTAATACTCATATATGAGTTAGATTCTTTCAAACTATTACTAAAACTTGAGTAGAGTTAGATTATTTCAAACAATTACTAAAATTTGAGTCAATGAGTTTGACTTATAAACTACACAGTTGAATCTTAATAAAATATCACAAATATTTAAATTTTTCATACGTCGCATGGCACTACAAATTATAGTTTAATTTATGCCAAGAAACTTTAATTACAATATTGAGCACAAACATTGAGATAGAGCTCAACATTAGTTTTCCACATATCAACCAAACAATTAGTTGTCTAAAGTCTAGTTTGTATTTGTAAATGGTCTGATATGAGGATTTTTAGTTGTAGAAATAATTTTAAGATTTGAGAGAGGAAAGATGTTTTTCACTTTCTTATCCCCACTTATTTTTTTATTTTGATGTAAATACATTGTCATATTAAAACTTGGTTTATTGTGTTCCAAGTATATAACTTGGTTTTACTTGTTTGTATTTATGCGAACTTGAGTCCATAACAAGAAGCATGTGGTTAGAGGTTTAAGATTGGCTTGTTGGGGTTTTGGCTTGGCTATCATTCTATTGAGTTCTCTTCTGAGGAGTGCATATGTGAAGTATGGCATGGGATGTGTGATACAATTTGGACACATGGAGGATGCATTGGAGAGACTTGATGTTCTAGAGGTGTGTATGGAGGCTTTTTAAGTGTATTGTAATGTTTCATTGATGAATTTAATACATTGAGCATTGATGCTCTTGGAGGCTATATTTTTCCTTTATGAGGGTTTTTTTAGGTTATATCTTGTGTTATCTTGTAATATGTCTCTGGTCTTTACATATGGTAATTTATATATACTTTTCTCTCAAAGGTTTATGTAAGAAATGAATTGATCATTGTGGTTGATTTTCCTAACTTTTGGTATCAAATTCATGTTTGTGGTTGTGGGGTTTCAAAGATCCCTCTTGTGGCAATAACCCTTGGATGAGTAGATTTGATGCAAAGTTGAAGCCATGAGAAAGCAAGAGAGATTGCAAACATTTCTTTCAAGGTATGGACATGTGTTTGCAGATTATTATTTTGTAAAAATAGGATTTTGGAGATGCATGTTTGTGATTATTTTTCGTAGATCTAAGGTTTGAATATGAATTCTTAAAACAAAATGAGTTTTTATTATGAGGGTTTTGGAGGGGAAGTTTCACAAATGTCCCTTGGGCCAAAACATACCTCATCATTGGCTCTTGGATACCCAAGAAAACAAGATTGGCATAAAATTTGACTTATTTCGATTACTAAAAGAATGCAAAAAAAAAAATCCAACCTTAGTCATATGGTCATTTTGTATAGGTCAACCAAGAGGCAACGTCATCACAAAATAAAAAATTGATTAACCATATTTGCAAAATTTATTTTTTTTAATATATAAATATGCTTAAGGGTTCTATAAACCCACCACTTGTCATGTCAACATTGATTGTTTAAGAAGGTACAATAGTCATTTGTGCCTTCTCTTGGATGTCTAATAACAATTAAACTTGCCTTATAAATTTGTGTTGGGTCTAGACTATTTGGAATTTAATTTTTTTAAATAAAAAATTAAATTGAATTTAAATGTTTTCTCGAGTCTGTCAATGTATTTGGCTTGCCACCAACCCACCATCATCGTGTTGTCGGTGGCACCATTGACCAACCACCCAAGGGCCACTCACTAGCGATTTACTAACCAAATTGGGGAGTTTTCTTCAAACGTGCATAACTTTTTGTCTAGGTTCATTTTTCAACTTTTGATAATCGTCATAAAGCTCTCTTTGAGCACTACACATTGGTATATGTTTGGTAGCTATATTTTGTTGTTTTGATTAGTTTTTGGTACTTGAAAGCCAAGTGTTCTTCAGTATATGATTTTTCTCATAAATTTTGCATACAAAATTAGATTTTTTATTTTGAATAGGAATTGGAAAGGATGTGCAATATACTGCATAGTGGTGCTAATTAATTATTACTTATGACTAGAGAGGTTTGAGTACTTGTTTGATCACTTTTAGTTGGCTGATATTCGAGGTGTGTTTCTAGGTGCATCTAGACAACCTGCAGCAGGCTAAAACTTGAGGGAGTGCAATTTTTCATGAGATTACATGATGATACATTTGTTATTAGTTTGGTTCCTCTTGATATAGGTTTACAATTGTTTTTACAGTGGGATTTGATAGAGATATGTATGCATGTGGTCTTCTAGTTTGAGGACATGGACATACATGCACGTAGACTTGGAGTCTCATGTGGGTGGTAGTTGAGTGTAGGTACAACATTGATTTTGATTATGGTGTCATGGGTATGCAACTACATTTGTGTATTGACATGACATGATAAAGTTTGTGGTTGTTTGGTAGATGCTTTCTTGGGTCCCTAGACTATGGTACTTGGTTTTGGATTCTTGTGGAAAATTGAATGTGCAATTGACCTAATGTTTAAGTCTTGAGATCTACATGTTATCTTCTTAGTTATCTTTGATTTGTAGATTGCTAATGTGATGATGAGTCTGAATGTTTCATTAGATTTGGATCTACAAGTTATGCATTTATATCCAGGTAGGCCACCCATTTAATTGTAGTGGGATGACTCGGATTTGGATTGTCTATATCTATAAGTCATTTTAGTGTTGATGTAGATTTAGTTAGTTGTCTTTGTTTATTATCATTTGTATATTGGTAGGTGTGCACTAAGATGAGAGGATGGATTTATTTAGAGTGCCTAAACAATTGATTATTAGGACTTATAGCGGGATGGTTTATCACTATGTCATGATATCTTTCTTACACATTTTAATTGGAGTTTCTAAAAGTGATGGTTTGGTGATATTAGATTGATTCTTGATGTTTTAATGGCGGTTGCACATTCTTCATTTGGAGATCATGATTTGACTTTACCCTTTGGGAGTTGATGGTGTGTTAAGTTATTTGATTGTGTTGGGGCTATGTAGGATGTTCAATTAGGAGATGGTTATCACGATGCTTGGAGAGATTGGTTACATGAATTAGTAAAAGTTTTGGTAGCGGCGTGGATTCATCACTTGGTGATGGATGGTTACCTTCATGTGTTTTGAGATGGCAACATCTTGGTTAACCATGGAGGACTTTTGCAGTCTTTGGTGAGGTATCAATTTATGATTTATCATTGGACATGTGATTTTTATTTGATAGGATGGTTTGTATTATGTCATGATGTATTGTTGATTACTAACTTAGAATTTGGCATGATACAAGTTCTCTTAAGACCATGATATGTTCATTAGAATTTATGATCATATTTTGAGGAGATATTAGATCATGATGTCGTGATGTGTTCTTTCCTCAAGGTTGGAGCTTTTACATTGATCTTGTCGGTTCTCTTTGTATTAAGTACATTGATCATTTTCTTGGTTTCTTCATGAGAGTGAGTGTTGCATTTGGAGCTTGGAATGAATTGATTGGATTACAAGTGCTAATGAATACATGGAAACATAGGTGAGGCTAGGAGATCTCTTGGGATTAGAGATGCGTCTTGATATGGATACTCTTTGATAAGGTTTTAATAGGAATTATGAGGAGCCTAAACCTCAATTGGGCACGAGTTCAACATGGACCTATAGAGGAGATTGTCCTTGGAGTGAGTCATGATTGCTTGGTTATCTTGGAAGAGCAATTTGCATTCTCCACTCTCGGTCTACTTAATGGATAGTCATCTAAAAGGGTATTGCCCATTCTTATTTTTAGATGTATTATGCCTTATACTTTCTATTCTCATTTGAGGAGTGTTGGAATGTTTACCTCCTTAAGCATATGAGGTCATTTATGATGAAATTCAGTTATGTGGAGCTTAGAGATGTTATCGGGCTTATTCCCTTGGTTATGGGAATGGTTTTGAGTTTGAACTTTCTTAGTTTGAGAAGCTTACATCCATGGTAATTTTACATGATACATTTGTTATCTTTGATCTTAGTGATTGAATGGTTAGGTGTTAATGAGGATATTCATTTGGGGTGTTGTTAAGGAGATAATGCTTCACAAAATTTAGCATTTAAAGGTATAAGTACAAGGACATGTTGCATTCTTTGATTTGGAGGTTCTCCCTTTGGGCTTATTTTTCTTCCTAGATGTTTGTATTCACATGACATTCATTTTGATATTAGTTTGGAACTATGGTGATCACTATTTTTCTTCCTCTAGATTGGAGCTCAACTTTACAAGGCACAAATTTTGTCAATTTGATTGTGTTTTCTCACATGTTATGTCAACGTAATATGAAACTACCGTTTATAACTAATCTAAGAAAGTATACTTGTGGTTTTTTCCTTTGTAATTTTTTTTCTCAAGTCTAGTCTATGGTGTCCCCTATATGTTTTTTGTGCTTCAATATCTTTAAAGGATAAAAAAAAGTCTATATGGAAGCTACAAGAGTCATTTTTGTAGGTTCTATGTGTTTGTTTGCTTATTGGGGTTGTCCCACCATTATATTATTCTTACTAATCTTGACAACTTCATCATGTCCTTGAAATTTGTGTAAGTGTCCAAGGATGTCATTGCATCCATCTCAATTTCAAAAATCTCAAGAAGTGTTGCATAAATGTGCTTTTTAATAAAAGAACTACACTCATTGAAACATCAAGTAATTGTCCCAACACCATTTTAAGAAATCGTCATCTTTATACATTTTCAACACAAAGATTATATAACTTCAAGCCAACAATTAAAAACATATAATAATTTTTTTAAAGTGGAAATTTTAAAAAATATATAATATATTTTAAAAAACAATCCATTTAAAGCGATTAGAAAGAGTAATAAATAATAACAAATTATCGGCTACAACAATAGTCCTGCTTTGGCAAATGAGTGTATGAAAAAATATTTATTGATTTAAATAATAAATGAATAAAAGAATCGTAAACAACAATTTTCGGAAACTGTTACGACTGATTCAGACCAAGGTCTTGCAGGATCGTGAGGTGGGATCCCACATTGCCGGTAGAAGGAACGTGCGGCCGTTGACGCCATGAGCGTTGTAACTGGCACCTGTCGTCTCGTCCACAAACAGTTTCCCAGCATAACCCGGATAAGCTCCGCTTCCATACATGCCGGGACACGCTGAGACCGCCTCCAGCGGAGCAGCGGCATCGCCCTGAAAGTATCCTGACTTAAACGGATTCGTCACTGCTCCTACAATTGTCGCCGCAATGTTGATGATCATACCGTCAATGCCCACATCGCCATTGGGAGGCAGCAGAGGAGGGCTCTGCGGGCCGTAAATTGGCTGATGAAATGGCCACGCGCACTGACCCGGGCGCTGCGTTGCTGAGTTTCCCACCCACGCGTAAGCGTATTCAATGCCTGCTTTGCTGCTGCCATGGAATCCGCAGGAGCTGCTGCAGAAGTTCTCCACCAAAACATCATCAGATGTGAGCACCAAATACAACTCCACCTCGCCATTACTTTTCTTCTTCTCAGGTGGAGGAAGAGCTCTAGACTGGATAGCACTCTTTACCAGCATGGCAATGTCATTTCTTTTCAGCGACTTTCCAAGAGAATAAGCTTCGTCCAGCTTCTGCTTCCCCAGCCTTCTGTTTAAAGGCTGAGCTTGGTTTAATTGGGAAGGGGCTGAGCCTCTGTAGGTCTCTGTAGTTTTCCACCAGGTTAACACAGAGGGAGAACCCTGCTTGCCGCTTTCGATTCCCAGTGACTGCACAAAATCGGCCACAATGGCACGCTGCCCGGAAGTGAAATTGCCGTACCAGATGAGATGAAGATTGAGAGTGGGTGTTGTGGTAAGAAGAGGGCCATTGTGGTATTTCAGCACAAGAGGATCTTCTTGTACCAGAGCAGAGAGCTTTCTCCAGTGAAAAAGGGGCCGAGCGGCGGCATCCACTGTGGACAATGCCGCCATGCATACTAGCATGAAATGCATCACGATCCTCTGATACCTTAGAACTGCCATTTGAAGTGGGATTTTTCAGCAGGGGAACACAGATTTGAAAGATTTGAACTGTAGTGAAGAACGAGTATGGTTTATAGAAAAGCAAGAGAAGAATGGGTTTAAATAGGCAGAGAGGGATAAGTGAAAGCGCGACGAAAGGGATTGAAAACAGGGCTTACACCGCTGGCAGTCACAGGTGCCGATAACAAATGACCAATTTGCAGGGGGGCTTACTGGGAAATTGTACCGTTGAAGCGGCGGGCTTCCCCAAAAGACAGCTCTCTTCTGCCTGGCTGGATGCTACGCATTGCGCGTGATTGGAATAATTAATCAGTATGGAGTAAAAGATCGAGAGTAAATGGAACAGTTATGCTTTGCTGGCGAATAATAGAGTGTGGTGTCAAAGAGGCAGTTTTGTGAGCTTCGGTCTGTTAGGATAGAATTGGTTGACCTAAAATTCTAGAAAAAACAACTGTTGCAGCAAAATTCAAAGCAGGGGCACGCCGCACGTTTGAGACAGCACTTCTTACGCTGCAAGAAAGGAACAACTTTTGTTTGTTGTAATTTATAATGGACTTTGCACAAGTAGGTTTATTTTTTAAATTAGTTAAATAGTTATTATTAATTTGTTTATTTTATTAGAGAAGAAAATTTATAATTAAATATGTTCACGTTGGAATGGAATTCAAATCGATGATCTTTTAGGAAGTTTCAAAGTTTCATTTAGGTGCAATGAGTATTAAGTGAACATCCATATTAATATGAGTGAGGTTCTTGTGAACCGCTATTCAAAATTGAATCAATGAGATTGACTCACAAACTATTCAATTGATTTTGATGTAATATTTAAATTTTTAAGATGTTGCATGTCTCTTTATTAAAAGAAATTATTTTATGTCAAGAAACTTTAATTACAAGATTGAGCACTTAAATTGAGATAGAAATCAACATTTAATTCACATTATCAACCTAGAGAATTACTTTTCAAAAATCTAGTTTGTATTTGTAAATGGTGTGACATGGTTGGGGTTTTTTTATTTGTAGAAGTAATTTTAAGATGTTCAATCAAAAAGTCATCTAAGATTTTGAGGATTTTTAGCTTGGAAATAATTTTAAATTTTGTAGAGAGGAAAGATGTATTTTACTCTCTTTCCTTCACTTATTTTTTATTTTGACATAAATTCATTGTCACAACACTTAGTTTAATGTGTTATGTATATGAGTTGACATGAAACCTATCAACTTATTAGCCTTTCTTAGTAATGAATGGTTTAAACCAATTTCTATTACAACTATTCCTATATCTTGGGCTCGACCACAACCGCATATGCAACCATCGACTAACAACACCCTCATGATCTTGTCTCCCAATTTAGATTTATTTTCTTGCATTCTTAAGCACACTATGTTTAATAATTTGACTATTATCTATCAACTTGCATGCTAAAACACTTTGAATTGATCACTTATGACCTTATATCTAAGGACAAGGCTCAAATCATTAGTTCATATCAGATCTTAACATTTTAACCTTATTCGAAAGCATCAAACCTTGCAACAAAATTTGCATTATGGATACTACAAATTTGACTTATCATTTGAACATGTGTGCATCTTTTGTGTTATGTTTTTTCAACCTTGTTTATGTGCAATGGGGGTTAAGTAGCAATTAAGCAATTTTTATGAGATGATGCTCCAATGTCTCATAATAGATTTAGCTTTGTGTTCTTTTTATTATACACATATTATTAGAAATTAAATGATTATTGGATTTAGTAAAAATAAAGATACACATTTATGTATGTCAAATAATTTTCTTTTGTATTACAATCTCATACATGATTATGCTTTCTAAAGAAGTTGAGAAATACAACTTCAGAGATCCCAAGATCACCTGCAAGCAAAATACATGTCACAAGAGAAGAATGGAGGCAAAATAGCAATAATGGCTCAGAAGAAAAAGATTATCATTCAAAAAGGGAATGAATAAAGAAATACAATACAATCCTTATAAAAGGAGATTATACAACCCTAAAGAAACCCTATTAAAGGGATAATGTGTATTTAATAATTATTATTAAATGCCTAAGTTTAGCTTAAGTATAGAGGATAATAGATAAATAATTAAATAAATAATTATTAGTTAATACATGATAACTCTAAGAAACCCCCCCCCCCCCCTCCGCCTCCCCCCTTAAGATGAACTTAGGGAGTAGCTAAAAACAACTAAGGACTAAAAAATGCATGAAAGTAACAATGGGTCTCGACAACTAGGCCTGATGAGGTACCCAAGTACAAAAGATCTCCCATAACTGGAGAAAAAGAGAAAACCTCATAGGAAAAACTCCTCTCCTAAAGAGAGAAATACAAGTGAAGTACTGAAGAAGCCTCCAAACAAGAGAATTTCCAAGAAAAAAGGAACAAAGGTTGAACATGAAGTGTAATGACACTTTTCAACCGAACTTAATTAATTATTTGTAGCGGAATTAATAGTTTTTAAATGTTAATGTAAAGTTCATTAATTAAAGGTAATTATCATTAAATTATATGTAAATGATAATAATTACAAAGTAAATTAATAACACAATAAATGGAATAACATAACCACTTAATTCAACAATATTATTGGTAAATCATAAATAAAGCATTCTCAATATCTTATAGCATCAAGGTTTTCCAATACTTATCTTAATCTTGAGCACCTGGAATAGTCATTCTCACTCCAGGAAGATTCTAGTGGCCTTGGGTCCTTTATGGCTATGGTACCCCATAGAGGAAGCCGGTTCTTACACAGAACCAACCAATTATCTACAATTCAAAGGAATGGACACAAGTCTAGGATCTTTTACAGCAAGTAAGCACTCTAGGATGACAGGTTCTTACATAGAACCTTGCATGCCTTCACGACATGAAATAAACACAGCCTTGGCCAGGACACTCTAGAGTGTACACCGTACCCCGAGTTGGACACACGTTGTGCGCCCCTTCTCCAATTCCCATTCCAACCAATGACATTAACCTTCATTCCTTTGTGCCCTCTAAATTCCTATATTTCCTCCCATGCACATAACCCACCAAGCCACCTTCTTCTTCTTCCTTGAGTGATCTCCATGCCTCCTTCCAAGTCTCACATAAATGACTTATATAACCTTTTCAAGGGTAGTTTCCAAACCATCACACCCTTTTGAAAAGGTCACCTTTAGTTATCCTTTAATAATTATAATTATTCCTCTCTCTTAAGAGAGTTTGTCATAAACATTATTTATTAATATTTATTTAAACCAAAGGATTATAATATCCCTTTTTTAAATCTCCCTTTTTAGTTTTAAAAGGGTTATTTCATTAGTTTATCTTCTCTTGGAGAAATAGTCACATAACAATTCTCACCCTGTAGTTTAGTTGTTGTCCTCAGTAGCATGAAATATATCTACATCACAACTCAAACAAATACATAATCAATAATTGAAGATGCCAACATTGAGTATTTATACTCCATAATATTTCTATTTTATTTTAGTTCATCTACATTCTTTTCTTATTTTAATTCATAGGTCTATTTACCTTTATTTATTTATTTATTTTATATTAACAAATAATTTCAAGAGAATCATTTTGCCAATCAAAATTATGATGAGAACTCTATATACACATATTTCTTATAAGTATGTCCCAAATTTATAGTTATTCTTTATCTCATATTTTTCAACTTCATCAATTTGTCTTACTATGCACTCTATTTTCTTTGGTATATATATTTTAACATATAACTTAAAATTAAATTTAAAAGCATCATTCTATGTTGACATAACATTTACCTAGTGAATGACATGTATATCCCATACTATGTAATCACTCACATTATCTATTCAACTTGTATTCCAAGATTATAATCATGCATTTTAGACTACATGAGTATCCTCTTTTAGTATAAAATAAAGCACATGTACAAGGTTATTAGGTTGATCAAGTCCAATAACAAAGTACAACAGATAAAGGTAGTACTAAAAAGTTACTAGCATCTTAATAGAAAACAATAATGCATCATGATCACCCACAAAGTGCTTCATATAAAATAGTTCTATCCTTTCTTTGTTTAAGTAACTATGGTATTTAAATTTTGAACGACAATTCAATGATACTAATTCTAAACATTAAAATAAAAGAAAAACAAATATATTTCAAGTTCATTTCTCCCCTTGTAAAGTCCAACATGTCCACATGTTTCCTCCTAAAATATTTTAACTCATTTAGATATCTAATTTTCTAGTTATGAAAATGATTTTGGGATATGTGGGTTATGGGCCCACAAAATAAATTGTATTGAACAAATTTAGATGTCAAGTTTATACTATTAACTATAGATAAATTTATATACATAAAAAAATTTGACATAGATATACAAAATTAATCATTAGAAAGACCAACTTACTAACTCAATATTATAAGACACCAGTCATGTTTAAGAAACTACTAGCCAAATATAGATGAGCCTTAAACTTAATGTCCTTAAAGTTGTCATCTTCCAAAGACCAACATGTCCACATTGGTACGCCATGTATTATCAATGTTGAAATTTCACTTTGAAACTCAAGCTTGGTTTTTTACAATGAGAAACCAATAAATTAACTATTTGAACACAACTCTTTTTGACCTTCAACTTTTAAATTCTAATTGCTTCAATCAAACATAAGCTTATGGGGGGATATTCTGGTAAAGGTGACAATATTAAACTTCACATAGATTAACTCAAGTTATGGAGGAAGTCACAAGAAATGTGTATTTTTTTTTTTTATCTTATGCAAATCCAGAACATCAAATCATAACATTTCTCTCATTAGAAGGATACTACATTTCTTGAGATTCCCAAGGATATTCTAATCAATATTATCATATAAATAATATATCAAATTTATCTTTCTAAACAACCTTGACAAGTGGTTAAGATAATATCTATATATATAAGCTTCAACCATGGTGAACCTTGTGAAGAGGGGAAAACAAATTTGAAGGTCAAATGATCAAAACATAACGAAATAAACATGCAAAATGTTAAAATATCATTAAAAGACCATTTCACCTTGCTATTTTACCTTCTCCTTCGGATTGAGCTTGATAAAGTGAAGGAGCCCCTTGATAATGCTCCACTTGATGCGCTCCTTTGATTGCTGGATGTGGATGGCTCTCCAATGTTGTGCACAAATGGAATGGATTTGAAAAATGATAAGGATGAGATGATCAAGTTGCCAAGATGATTTCCTGGGCTCAAAAGGGCAGCATAAGCTTACTGGATTTCAAGATGTTTTGAATGAAGGGATGGAGCCCTATTTTATAGGAAGAGGAGAGGAAAACGGATGGCTAGGATGAATTTGAGATCAAGGGCTAAGATTTACTTGTGAGCTCACACAAGGTCCAAGAGAAGGTGTGGAGACCAAGAAATATGCCTTAAAGGCATTTCGTATCTCCACACTCCACAAGATGCATTGGAGGAATTAAAAATTCTCCAAAAAAGGATATCATGGGGATTGGAGGAATAAAAAGGAATCAAAAAATTCCTTGGGAGAGGGGATGCCTAGATGAATGTGTGATTTCGAAAATCTTAGATTCACCTAGGAAAAGAGCATTTAAAGCTAGTGGCTGGATGAAAAGGACAAAGAGTTGACTTTGTGGCTAATCATGATGATTAACCATTAACGACTCATTAGGAAGGGGATTAGAGGAAATGTTAGGTGGGATTAATATTTGTAGGAGAATTTGACTAGGAGAGAGAATGAGTGGAGGGAATAAAAAATTAGAAGAATAATGTTAAGTGAGTTTAGGGAGTTTCTAGAAGTATGAATTAAGAAGATGATTTGTAGGAATCATGTAGGTTAACTAATTAATTGAAATTAATTAGCTAAGAGAAAGATTTATGAGGATTTGATTTTTTTAGAAGAATAAAGAAAGGGACTGATTTATTAAATAAATCAATCATATGCTATAGTGACAATATTAATTATATTTAATTAATATTGAGAGGAATTTGAATTAACATAATTAATTAATTAATTATGTGAGGAATTAAAAATAATTAAAATAATTATTTTTAAGTGTCTACACCTTGCATCCATTTTTGAGAGAATAATTATAGTGAAGAACACTAGCTAGAGAGGCTTACTAACTATGAATTTTAGCTCGTGAAATCAAAATTTGGAAAGAGACTTAAATGACTAAATGAGACAAGCTATATTTAAGGCACTAATTCATAGCTAGAATATAAGCACATGAATTCGGATTGATCATATGAATACTTCCTTGTCATCTTACATTCCTATGATAACAATGTGCTACATGTGTTTACATGAGGAACAAAGAGGATAGACCACCATAAGCCTATTAAAGAAAATATTTTTACTTAATCATCTAATACTTCATTTATATAATTAAATCTTAAGTGAGAAACTTGGGTATGACTTATGAAAAGTGTTGTCCTCGATTTCGACGAGGCCTAAATTAGAGGCAACCCTACGAAACACATTTGTTTCGTACCTCACATCCTTCGAGAAAGGCTAATCGACCTTGTCGATTTATCACTTTTTGTTTTGCGTCTTTGTGGTTAGGTGTTTCTGAGTTTTTAGTTTTCTTTGTTTTTTAACTTACAAGTCGAGTTTTAAAACTCGATGTGTCGGTTTGATCTTGTCAACACATCAGACTTTAAAGTCCAATGTGCTAATTGGCCTAACTGACAGGTCGGACTTTAAAGTCTGATCTGCAATTATTTTTTGTTGACAGGTCGGACTTAAAGTCCGACCTGTCAACACGAGTTGCATTTATTGCAACTCGTGTTATCTTTTTGTTTAGTTATAAATCAGTTTTGGTTCGTCATTTGAGCATTCTAAGTTATTTCTTCTGTCGAGGCGTCTCTTGCTCTGTTCTTCCTCCTCCTTGTGCATTTCAGCGATTCACCATCGGATTTTTTCATTTCATCAAACACATTCACCGCTAGCAATATCTTTGCAAATATCCAAGTCATCTGCAAGCAAATCAAAGGCCTCTCCCATTCATACAGATCCATCACTGAGCAAACTTGTATACAAAAAAATGAAGTACAAGTATGATAAGTACTTGAATATGTTCTTTGAAAGCTCAGTGGACTCTAATGTCGCAAAGACCGAAGATACTGAAATTGGGCATGTGGATATGAAGGAGTTTGAAAACAGATGCAAGAAGGCTCCATCCCATATGACAAATTTGATGAGGTCAAAATTGCACAAATATGCATCTTTTCCTGTTCTATCTCATGATCCAGAATTTGTATTGGCTGTGGCAGAACACTTTGACCCGAACACTTGGCAGGTGAAAGATGCTAACAAGAATATGGTGATGACACTTGATAGTGTGTTTTTCAACAGTCTTTTCAAAATTCTAAAGGAAGTTGAAGTTGTTGATATAACCATGGATAATGCACAAGCATATTATGAGAAGCACATAGATAAGTGCAAGAAAACAATCAACACATTGTTTTTATCAACTTCACATGATTCAACTGTCACTAGATGGAGAGATTCCCACTACTTCCAAGAATGGATGTGTTACTACATGAAAGTCATCAAAAAAGGGACAACCAAGATCGATTGGGAAGAGCAAATCAGTGATGCTCTCTGTATTCAGCTAAAGGAAGTCAAAACATCATTGAAATTTTATATGACTTCATATCTTGTGTATGCATTCACCTCAATGAGGCAATATCCAAGACTGTCTACCAAAGGAGATAGAAGGTTGTTACCTGTTTGGGATTATTATGATCAACTAACCATCAATAATCAGGGATCTCATTTCTGAAGAGTCAATGATGCTTTCTTCGCAGTGTGGAGATGTTTGTTCAACAAGAATCTACATAATGAGAGAATTTCAGAAGCAGCATATGACTTGGTGTCTTCTTTTGGCTGTGTGTTCTTAAAATTTCCTACTTTTACATATATCCGCATTGGATGCTTCACAAGTGAACCATTCATGTTGCCTCGATACCCATTAGATAAGATTGTCCTCATGGAACTGTGTCGTCAATTGGTACATGTACATGCCAGACAAGCTCTTGCTCATAAGACAAGTCTCAAATGGCCTAAGTCTATTATCTGATATTTAGTGCTTATCATGCCCAAGGCCAAGAATATGAATAATAAAATGTTATGGGTCACAATGAGGAGGTTTAAAGCTCGAGAGAAAGTTGATTTTCGCAACATGAGAGGCAAAATCAAGAGGAGTTATGTGCATATACATAGGCTTGAAGATGTTTGGGCGGATTGTAAAAGTGATGAAGATGTAAAAAGGATGGACTATAGTCATCTTACATTAGAGAAAATAGAGAACTTGGACTTGGCTAAGAATCCAGATACCATGGAGGATACAAATGATATAGTGGATCCTGTCTACTATGAGCAGAAAAATTGTTGATACTCCTTTACCTCCAATTCAATGGTCAAAGAAAGAAAGCAAATCAATTTCAAAGAGGTTTGCACCTATTATGGCTAATACAAACCAATGGCTACTGAAAAATGGAATCCAAATGAAACCACTTCCTGCTAGCTCTGGTGAGGACGATAATGATGGTCTAGTGGGGAAGATTTCAGAGTTAAGAACCAAGAATAAAGAAGACACTTAGGTAACCCCACCATCAGTTTCACCAGCATAATCTAAGGGAAAGGCACCAAAATTCAAATTCACAGTTAAAGGCCCGAAGAAAGGGGAATCCTCCTCCATGGTCGTGCAACAGGAATCAACCCAAGGGCCTAATCAAACCGAGGAAGAAGAAAAAGAACAAGAAGAGGGAGAAATTCCTCATGCTGGAGATGAAAAAGAATAAGGAGAAAGTTCTACTCCAACCACCTCTCAGACATCATCACCTATTCATGTTGAGATTCATTCTATTGACTTTGATTCTGATGAAGAAGCGCAAGAACATGATGAAGTGAGAGAATATATTGAGTTGGATGATGAACAAGGTCAAGAAGGGGGCAATGAAGAATTTGTTACTCTTTCTAGCATTCCTAGCTTTGATGACATTCCAACTTCCATGATTGAGTCATCAATCTTAGATTTTAATGAAGCCATGGAACACATTACTCAAGATCAACATTTAGTAAATCTGCCTACTTCTGCTGCCATGATAGAAACTCCACCCCTGGTGAGCATAATTGTCATTTCTGCAACAACTTTTGTTATTACATCAACGCTACCAATAGATACAACAGTTGGGACAGTTAATGTCTTACAAACTTCTATGTCACTACCACCAGCAGTATCAGTGTCTACAATTCCAGTTGTGACTACTTCTATGATGCCTATTACTACAATGGCCTTAGTACAAGTGGGACCATCAGCAACAACAATATCTTCTAGTCAGCCACCTACTAGTTTACCTACAGTTACCCAAGTGGAGGTCACTACTCCAACCACGCAATCAGTCTTACCTCCTTGGTTGGACATAGTGGCACCAAAAAGGAAGAAGCAAGTTGTCCCACCAGATGACTTCGACTTTGAACAGTTAGCTCCTTCGAAGGCAAAGGCGACCAAGAAGTCAAAGACAATATCAAGGGTGTTGGTTGATCCTGTAAGTAAAATAAAATATGCCAAAGTGATTGTGCCAGCTACAGGCAAAACCAAAGAGAACATTCAATCGACAGATTATATAGTTCAAGTTGTCGAGCTTGGGGAAGAAACTCATGAGAGCATGAAGTAGGATTCAAGAGCTGCGAATGAGGCTATCATGAGACGACTTGATGAAGAACGTGCTGAAAAGCTGAAATTGAAGGAAAAGTGTGAGCAACTAACCAATGTTTTGATCAAAGTGACCCAGACCTCTCAATAGGTAGAACCAATTGTTTCATCCATCGATACAAAAGCACTCAAAAGAATGGAACAAGTGGGGGTTAAGGGTCAAGTGGTAGATCAATGGATTGAAAGGTTGAAATTTGAAGGCTCCCTCCTCCTAGATTCAACCATCAAGTTGTTGAAAGACTTTGAAATCATGTAAAGTCAAGTACAAGGAATCAAAACTACTTTCACACAAGAGATAGACGAGAATGAAAGGAACTTGCAGTTGTGGAGAAAGATGGAGGACTTCAACATTGATTTCCTTGTAGAGAATAAAGTGCTAGAAACAAGAGGAAAGTATGTTCAAGTTTTGTCTTTACTAGCACATAGAAATGAATTGATCAAGCATATGGTCACAGATCTTGAAGGTGAGATTAAGGGTTGTGATAATGATATTGATCAAATTTCAGCAAGAATAGTTGATGTCCCTTGCTTCTTTTATGGTAAGTATAATCAACAATTGGTCACAAATGATACCATCATCCAGGAATTCCACTCTCTAATCTCATGCTGGGCAGAGCAAGATTTCACTCTGAACGCTTTTGATAAGCTTCTTAAAATACAGGTTGGTTTAGAGTTGCCTCTTTGCTCAAGGATGGAAATAAGCAGCATTTGAAGACCGGAGATGCTATATTCTGGATCAATGCTATATCAAGTTCCATCGCCCTACTAGATGAAGCTTAGATGAAATCCATTTTGGCTAAATTTGAAGAATTTAAATCCAATGAGGAGGAGAGAGATGAATAAAGTGTCCCCTTTTTGACACTTAGTTTTTCATGTAGATGCATTTTTAATGTAGTTGCATTTTTAGATGTTGTAAGTTTTCTCACAGCTGCATGTTCCCTTTATGTTGTAGTTGTAGTCAAGTGGGATTGTGTAGTTGAATTAGTCAACTATGCCCACATTTTTCTCCTTCTCTCTCCTATATATAGAGGAGCCTCATTTGTAAATATTTATCTATTATTATGCTAAGCAAGACTACCGAATTTTTGCCTCAACTAAGACTTTGAGCTTTTTGTTGTGAAGATTCAATCAAGCAAATAAAGAAATCAATTCCATTTGATCTCAAACTTTGTGTTGTGTCAAAGATTGTTTATATGAGTTAATGTTCCCATGTTCATTGCTTATATATGTTTTTTAATTCCTTGATATTGGTGATATTGTTTATGTGAGTAAGAGAGCTTTCCAATTTTGATAAGTAGACTTTGTGCTATTTGCATATTTGGGAAATTTTATGATGTTAAGTGATTAGTGGTAGGATTTGTATTGCTGCTATTGGGTAAATGCACAAAGTTGGGTCCCAATCCCGTGGAAGTCCGCGGGTTGGGAAAAGAGTCCACTAGAAACGGGTGCCCGATTTTTACAAATTGGGCACCTGTTTAGCTTCGGGTGCCTGAGCCATTAAGAAATGGGCGCACGTTTAGCAGCAGGTGCCCAAAGCTAAACGGGTGCCCGTTTCTTTCAAATTGGGCGCCCGATTTGAAAAAAACGGGTGCCCGTTTTTGAAATGTATTTTTTTTTTTTAAACCATTTTCCATCATTTTCATTGTTTGGAAAACGAGTAGACGTTTATGAGGAGCACGGGTACCCATTTTTTTCACCCCAGCTGACCCCCCAAATCATTTTTACCTCCTTCCAGGTATTTAGTTTTATTTTTTATATTCTGTTTTATTTATTTTTATTATTTTTCATAAAAAAATGTTAATGTATTGTTATTTTTTAATTTTTATGTTTTAAAGTTTGAAAATCGTCTTTTATTTTATTTTATTGCATGTTTAAAATAGTTTTTAGTTTTTAAATATTGCAAAAAACATGAATAGTAAAAACCGTAGGAAAAAAACAAAAAACATGAATAGTATTTGAACTGTAGGAAAAAAACAAAAAACAAAAACGTAAACGAACAATAAACATTAGACACAAAAAATAGACAATAAAACCTGAACGGAAAAACGAACACTAAACCCTAAATAGAAAAAAACGAACGATAAAGCATAGAAAATAAACGAACAACAAACCCTAAATAACAAACAATAAAGCCTAGATGAAAATCAACAATAAACCCCCCTTCTCTCACACACACACACGTACACGTTACCATCTATGTTATTACTCTCTCTCTCTCACACACACACACACTCACTCTCTCTCTCTCTCTCTCTCTCTCTCTCTCTCTCTCTCTCTCTCTCTCTCTCTCACACACACACACACACACACACATTACCCCCCTCTCTTTCTTTCACACGTTACACTCTCTCTATCATTACCTACTCTCTATCTCTCAAATTATATATTCTCTTTCTAACTCATTGTATCTCAAATTACCTACTCTCCCTCTCTCTCTCTCTATTTTAATCATGCCTAAAAGTCTAAATGTATAAATTTATATTTCTAAATGTTGTATTTAATTATAGGATTCTTTTGTAAAAGTTAGATGTTTAATTTATGTTTAAATTGAACTTTAAAATGATAATGAATATGAATATGTTTTTTTTTGTGTGTGAAAAATAGGTTTCTTAAATTTGATAATACTCTAACTATCACTATTAATCCTCACTACTTCCTAACTTAGCCCAATCATGAAAGAGGATATCAATATCCTCAAAATAATATTTAACATATGTAATTCTAAACTCCTCAAACAAGGATAATATATTCAAAAGATATGAATCCCTAGTGGTCATGTTTAGAAGGTGATTAATGCCATGTAGACTAAATCAATTGGGTTTATGGAATTGGTGATAATAATATAAAATAATAAAAACCATTTAAGATGGATATTAGTTCTTGATAGGATGAGTACCTGAAGAATGAGACAAGCCTCTAAATTGTCAAAACATGCAAGACCTATGATATAATAAATTTCCTCTTAAGTATCACCATCGAAGGGTATGTGATCTTCATCTACAAAGGGAATGAAACAATCTACAATAGGATCCTCTAGGAATTGAGAGATATGAGGGTCTCCATGGATCTCCTAAAGTCTATTCCAAAGTGTGTGGGGGAAATCAATATCCAATGCAATACACATAGAATCATGATCTTGATACTAGATCAAATCACTCCTACATGGTCAATGATGTTACACCAAGATTATATAATTTCTAGTATTTCTAGTTTAGGTATGACTCCATACATAAAAGGAAAATGATTACAACACCTAAAACTTATCAAGATACCATTATACAAAAGAATCATAGTTATCCCTTTCTAATTTTACCACAAAAGGATGAATAGAGAAACCTATGATACTCCTCAAATAAAAACTTAAAAGATCAATAAAATCAATACATATATAAAACATATCAAACAAATTCATCTCATGATGGTCATTTTCAAGTGCCAAGATGTCCAAGTAAATGACTAGAATGTGAAATCACAAAAAATAAAATATAAAATATGAGGAAATATTCTAGAAAATAATTGTGTGATCTATGAAGATTTATGAACCACCTTTTCAATGCCACATGAAGCATGAAAAAATAAGCCCTCTATCAAAAGTTACGAGGCTTTAAATTTACATAGCTTGATTTAAGTTAAGAGGACAATAAATCACACTAGTGGCAGATTTAATAAAAATAAGAATCAAATATAGATCAATATTGGAATCACATTTTGTTGGTTGCGACTTTGAACAAGAAAATACCAATATAAAATTGAATATAAAAAAAATATAGTTTCTTCTTGTTTTAACTCTTCCAAGAGTAAAGAACCTACTATTTATTCAAGCTTCAACTTAGTGTAGTACTACTAGTTGCGATCACTAAATCATCCAATGATTCTAGCTAAGAACACAACAAAGTAGTACATGTATTGACAAGTTCATAGATATAACTTGTGACTTTAATGAATTTAGTTAATTTAACCAAAAGAGAGTAGTTGAATCGAATCCTATCAAGTTGAAAATATAAAGTGGTAGCCTAATTGACGATAATGTTAAATATTGCAAGGGTACTATAATGTAATTCCATGGAAGTTACCTTCATTATCTAAATCAATGGAGTCATTTATTCATTATCTATTATCTCTCTCTCATGATTATTTTTGTGATTTTGATGGAACTTATACTAATTCATCTTTAGATGTTAAAAAGTATTGTTTGAGTTGCATGGGCATTATGATGTTTTATTTTGTAGAATATTTCTTGTAGTCACATAAATCCGTCCACTTAATTAAATGAATATTTAGTATTTATTTGATTATTTAACCATCAATCGATAATTAATTAAATTCATCTTAACCCTCTTCTCCTATTAATTAAATAAATTATTCAATTTATTTGATTTAATTCACTTAACCAAATTCAGACTATTAATTAAATAAATAAATCATATTTATTTAATTAAATCTTCTCTCACATTTAAATAAATTAATATTTATTTAAATTCCCCCAAAATCTCACCTCTCACATTTAAATAAATTAACATTTATTTAATTCACCTTTATCCTCCACCCACTTGCATTTTCCTACAAATGCAAGTTGCACAACTATTTTAAATAAATTATTTATTTAAATCACCTTTATCTTCCACCCACTTGTATTTTCCTACAAATGCAAGTTGCACAACTATTTTAAATAAATTATTTATTTAAAATCTTATTTATCCTCACCCACTTGAAACCTTTAATGGTTTCCCTTAAAGTCTTCAAACTCAATGGCTTCCTTCTATAGTCTTCTTAAGCCTTTAATGGTTTCCCTTAAAGTCTTCAAACTTAATGACTTCCCTTAAAGTCTTCAAACTTAATGTCTTATTTCTATAGTCTTCTTAAGCCTTTAATGGTTTCCCTCAAAGTCTTCAAGCATTTAAATGCTTTATCTTCCTTTTTCTCATGTAAATAAATTAAGATTTATTTAAATCCAAAATTCACATTCACATTAATTATATTTATTTAAATATCTATCCAAATGAAAATTACACCATTTAATTGAAATAAATAATTTTATTTTAAATTGAAAATCCCAAAATTCCTCCCACTTGCATTCTCCTACAAAACCCACTTACAATCCTAACCCCCTTCTAGATTCTTCTAGCCCCTTCCTAATTAGCCTAATCCATCCCCTAAATATTGTCACATTCCTAAGCAACTTGGAGTCACTTCTCAAAGCCCTCAAAGTCTTTGAAAGACATTTAAGGCTTTAAGTCTTCAAATGGTTAACCTCTAAAGTCTTCCAAACCATTAAAGGCTCTTACATAACCATTTATGGTTAACTCACCTTTTACCTTTGGTTAGAGACTTTCCTCTAACTTAACCATCCTTTTGACTCATGGGTCTCTTCAAAGCATTTATTTCTTTGACTAGGGTAGCCATCATGTCCCCTCAAGCATTTAATGCTCATTATCTCTCCTCTCAAGCCTCCTCATGGTGACACTTGTCAACATGGGATTGGGTTGAAAGTCTCACGTGGATTGAATATCTTTCAATCCTAACCCTTGTTAAGATTGTTCAATCTTAACCCTTCATTTCCCCATTTCTTCTATAAATAGAACCCTTCTCCTCAAGCAAAAAGGAAGCATTAGAGTATTGTTGTTATACTGGTATTAGCATAGAGCTTTTTCATAGCATCACTATCTACACTTGCATAGCATTTGTTTATCATATTCAACCATCTTGAATCTCCATATGGCATCCATGGCTAGTGCTAAAAGCTGAGAGCTACACTCATGTGGAACTTGGAGAGGAGAGGAACAAGGGAGGAGCAACTATGAGCATCTTGATTAGCATTTGGAGGAGTATAGTTTATCTATTCTATGTTTGTATGCTTTCTATTTCATGTTTAATATCTCTCTTGATATGCCTATTTAGGATATCTTTTGTTGCTAACACTAACGTTTGTTTCTTGTGCTCTTGTGTGTGTTGCCATCAAGCAGATTTTCTAATCCTTTTTGCAGAGCATCATTTCTTATACTTTGATTTAAGTGGATAATATTTCTTAAATGATGCTTATTATTACCCACCTATTAATAATATTATAGATCTATGTGAGTTTCCTGTTTTTATATTTAAGTTGCTAAATTGTTTTTAATTATAAGTTTTTTTGGAAGGTGAAATGTAAATTAAACAGTTTGTAATTGTAATTGTAAATTTTCATGTTTGTAATTGTAATTGTAAATTTTTATGTTTGTATATATATGCAAATTATTTTCACATAATGGATGAGTTTGAGATAGATGAGCTATTAGGTCTAGCACCACCTCCACCTCCACCTCCACCCGATCAGTTGAGACAGACAATTAAGACGAATATTGATTCTTTGATTAGAGATATTCATACTATTAGGTGCGAGCCTCATCCACCTCCCCAGTTGTTACGCCTTGCAGATAGTATGCAAGGCATTGTACAGTCTGTGCAGGCATTAGATAGCAAGCTAGATAGCTATCGTAGTTGGCGTGAGGGATTGCGTGCATTTTACGCTGATGGCCTCACATACAAACAAGTTAATGAATTAAAAATAACAAAAATGGATTTGAAAAAATATTTTTTGAACCCTAAGATGGGTGAAGTGATAGATCCGAAGAAGCCACAGATCTCTATTTGATGGTGTAGGCACCCAGGCATTGCTAGACACTTTTCGGAGCGGTGGTGGATGGTCTGACCATCCACCACACTCCAATCATGAGGTCCTGATGTATTTTTTGAAGAAATTATGGGCCGAATTTGAATTGGGCAAAAAACCCAATTACTTTGATATTAGATCATTCCAGGGGGTTGGGAGAGGCATGCCCTAGGATAGGCCAGGAGCAAAATTGAGCGACAGGGTTAGAAACTGTGTGTGCGATGATCCATTGGTTCCTCTTCCATCACCAGTTGTTCCAGCACCTACCCATCATCGAGCAGTGGATTATTCTCTAGGTTCATTGAGTGCCTTGTTAGGCAATTTGGTACAACAGTTGCGCGAGGTGAGGGCTGCCCCCAGCTTAGCACATGTTTGCACGAGCTGTGGGGATGTATGTACGGGTCCATAGAGTGAGGCTGCCCCTAGGGGAGATGGTGATTTTGATGATGTTGATGCTGCCCATGGTGGTTATGATGATGTCAAGGAGGCTGCACATGCTAATGCCATCTCTTCATATGTTGATCTCCTATGGGCAGACGATGATCAACCTACAGAGGTAAAAGTTTATTTATATAATTTACAGTGCAATATTAAATTCTTTATATATACACATATGAACCATAACATGAGTCATTTTTTTCTGAATAGAGGATGGATCATACCACGTCATTGAGGAACCAACGTCATGTTACCTCAGTACCTAGAGATGTTGGTGCCCCATTTACGGTATGCATTTTCGCCTAGATACATTGTATTGATATGTACATTTAAAATAAATAATAATTTTTTTAATGTAATGATGTGTATGATATGTTTTTTCAATTTTGTAGGGTGCTTCATGTAGCACTGAGGTGGGTAGTTCTTCACGTGACTCGTGGACCACTGAGGCTCAGCCTCATATACCACTAGTATGTTTTTCATCCATTAATTTGAAGTGTTTATATGCTTACTATAAATTTATGTACAACTTTGATTCATGTTCGTTATTTTTTGCAATTGTAGGCTTCTGGATTGTTTGATGGTGCATCACATGTACGCCTTCTACCATCAGTTACTTTGCCTGCATCACATGTATGCTTTTATATGATAATCTTGTAGTCTATATATATACTTTATAATTTATGTATATATACAAGTTTGATTCATGCTTTATATATGTTGTTCAGGTTGATACCACTACCAGTATTGGTATGGCTATGGGATTGAGCCAGATCCAACCATCCACATTGTCATTTGAGGTGATGATTAGAAAAATAATTTCTAATTTGTTATACTATGTACCTAGCATTTATAGGGATTATCAAAATTGATGTACAATGTTTTTTTTTGTAGGACTTGACTACGACCACTTTTCTTGTTCATGATAGTGGACCTCCACGTACCAATGAGGGCATTGTAGAGCACGGTCGTATGGTAATTTATTTTAAATTTTTAGTATTTAATTACTTTATAAGTGAATTATGCAAGTAACTTCTTCTCATGTTAAATCTTCTTCTCATGTAAAATCTTTTAATAATGTACAGGAGGGTGCCAACACTGATACTGCACATGAGGGTGGAGTCACTGATACTGTACAAGAGGGTGGAGACACTAATATTGCACAGACATAGGATGGTGCATCTCAGGACCACGTGCAGCAGGATGATTCATCTCAGTCACCTTCACGTGGAGTGAAGAGGACTGCAGATGAGATGCATGCGAGTTCTTAGATTGTATATTTTAGATCATGCCATGTTATTGTATTATGGACTTTTTATGATGACACTTGTTATGTTATCCTGGGACTTGTTATTATGTGATTATATATAGGACTCGTTGTTATGTGATTATATAGGACTTTTTATTATGTCATTTCCTTGCTATTATGATATCAGGTCGTGATATGTGATTTGGCGCACTCTAGTGATTATATATGTGATACATTGTTTTGTTATTATGTTATTTGGACTTGTTTTAATGTCATTTCCTTATTATTATTTTTTCAAGACTAGTTATTATGTCATCAGGAATTGTTATGTGATTGTCTATAGGACTTTTTATTTATGACTTGTTATGCGATCTATTTATGACTTTATATTTTAACATTGTGATTGATCATCTTATAGTGCAACAGTTTATAATTCAATAAAATAATTATCCCAATTTACAATAACATCCTATTCTTAAAATAATAATAAAATCTTTGAACTCACAATTAATCTATCAAGAGATTACGATAAAATAAATATATCATAAAAAATTATAATTCAGTTGTAACACAATTACAATGTGCACAAAATAACATTAAGAAGAAGATAACTAATACAATGTTGTTTATGAAACCAAAATTGTATCAAATGTAGACAAATACAATGTTAAAGGGACAAAGAAAAATAATTATCATGATTAAATATAAAAGAGTTCACACAAGTAACACAAACTTGCATGCATATAAATTTGATATGAAAATTATAAAAGGATTATTAATTATAAATTAATCTCATAGAGGAATCCAATAGATTGATGGAACTAAGGCTAACCAAATTATTAGGAAGGTTTGAAGAACATTATTCAATGATTTGAAAGGAAGTAGACATAGATTCTTTCTTGTCAATTTCTTTTTGATATGCATAATTCTTTTGACATTTTGAAGGGTTGGAATAAGTAAAGGAAGCCCTGCTATATGGAATAATTACATTGAAAGATGGTAGGTGAACATTGTGACCTCCTTTTCCATAATATAATTCATTTATATAGCTATAACAAAGCCATTGGGAAAGGAGTGTGTAACAACTTCGAATGTAAAATGTGTAATAGAGTAAGAGCTACAAACATAGTATCGACTTTCCTCTTAAGTTGACCACACTACTTTACTAGTGTATTGAAGGTTTATAAGTGCGGGTCTAGTAGTGGTATGAAAAGCATGGATAGAATGGTACTAAAATAAAAAAGCACACTATAAATATAGATTTGTCATACAAAGATAAATATAGAGTTGTCATATTTAAGACATAATTCTATCTTTGAACTTACAATTAATCTATGAAGAGATTACGATAAAATAAATATATCATAAAAAATTAGAATTCAATTGTAACACAATTACAATGTGCACAAAATAACATTAAGAAGAAGATAACTAATACAATGTTGTTTATGAAACCAAAATTGTATCAAATGTAGACAAATACAATGTTAAAGGGACAAAGAAAAATAATTATCATGATTAAATATAAAAGAGTTCACACAAGTAACGCAAACTTACATGCATATAAATTTGATTCAACCTAATGTACCATCTGCATCCTCTCTCTTCTGCAATGCATCTATGATTGTCTCATGCTCTTCTACTGAAAGTGTCCACAATACCTTATTAGCAGGTCTACCTTTGTATCTTTCTAATTTGATGTTTGTTGCCACCACCAAATGAGAATAGTGTATAATCTTCTTTTTTGATTGGTAGTCTTCATAAGCTAGTAAGCCATTCCTTCTTGTTAAGTATTTGTGTAGCCATGTACCAACTACCACAACAGACCCAATTGGATACTGAAAACTATCATCATCTACTTGATCACATATCAACTTTTTGTTAGGTTCTACACATCTAGCTAGCCAATACTCAGCCTGCTCATCATTATCCTCAGGTGCAACAACAACATACACATGTCCTAGAAAACAAATTTAAGTACATGTAGAAATAAAACTTGTTAGAATTTATAATTCAAATATGTAATCATAAATTATATGACAATACATAAAAATATATAATTTAAAGTTATAAACAATAAATTGAATTAAATTACTAGGTTGTATGAGGTCTGAAACACAAACATAATCTTCTGATGCAAATGCATGATCGACGTCTTCATTTCTTCTAACATCTTCATATTGTGTCTCAGTAGGTGTTAAGGATTTGTGTTGTCGATCTTCGACCCATTCCGTATTCTCGCATTCTTCCCATTCACTTGCAACACAAAATTGACAAAAACATGCAAGCTCTCTAGTCCATATAGTCCAAGTGTTAGAATTAGAACTCTTAAATGAGTGCCATCTAGCTGACCCATTGATTGTATCACAATCATATCTTGGAAGGATATTCTCCTCTTTAACTAGCCAAAAGAAACGTCTAATTGTAGAGTTCTGACTTGATCCTGTGGATAAATTTGCACTACACCAATTCACAATTGCACTTGCATTTTTAAATTTAGCCTTTTCCTCGATTTTGAATTGCTCTCTGCAAAGGGCTCTCTTAACACATGCACCGGCACTGTCATGTTCTCCTTTCTCGTGTCTAGCTTCAAAAAAACTCCACATGTGTTCGATATTAGTTTTCTTATGAATCCTACTCAACAGATAAAATTCTCTAGCATTCTTGAATTGCCCTGTGCAATTATCAGACCATATTAGATGTTGTGTCATCTGAATTTCTCTCTCCCTCAAATTCTAAAAAAAGGTCTTGAAGAAAAACTGGACAAACTCAGATCCGTGTAATTTATTATTACTCATATAGAAATGATACTCTCTCAAAATTTTGTGATCCTTTTCTGTACTATATGGTGCATGCCTATAGACAATATGGACAAAAATCGATACTTGCACTGAATTATAGTATTGTGATTGAACCTCATCTTGTGGTGCAAGTGTGTAGTTCTTTGCAAAGTCAACAACCGAAAGTATACTACCAACAGGAAAATGTATCCTTACATATTCGAAACTGACCATCGAACCATCTTGCATTTTGAGTGTGTTTAACATATTTAGGTATGATGTTACTCTTGAATTCATTCATAAATGTATGAACACTAACTTTTTCAGTGATTAGATCGCATCGTTTTCCAACCTTTCCATCCTTTAGTGGATACTCAACAGTTTTAAATCTTTTAACATCAACTAATTGTTGTCCAAAATCATTTGAAATATTTTCATGCAAACATTCATCCAACAATGCAAGATTGCCACATATATCACATACACCAGAAACACATACATTGAAAAGAAAATTTTGTTCATTTAGTGGGTTGCAAAACAAACTTGAAATAAACTCATTTATAGTTTCAGGTGGTATATTTATACCACATTCTTGGAACATTCCATTACTATGCATGGGAACACGTATATATCAAAATACATCATAATGGTAGCGAAATTGAACATGAGTTTTGCAACAACATGTGACTCTTTCCTTGTTAATTCGAACATACCAAGGTTTACACTTTTCAAAAGACCTTTGACAAATGCTAATAGTCAACACCTTATCATCCAAAAATAAATTATACAATTCAGTTTGAGTCATGTTCAATAGGTGTTTTGGATGTGGATCACGAATTTTTGACCCAACTCTTAATTTAAGAACATCTCTAACATTAGGTGATACTCTCGTATTATCGTGCCACAATTTTTCGATCAAATTTTTGACTTCACTAGTAAGTTTCATATTAGACCTTGGTAGTCTACCACTAAAAGTACACAATTTGTTTGCCGGATCACTTTCAAAATTAACTCTTCTTTTTACAGCTCTGGACAAAGTTTTGCGATGAATATTAAGATATCCACTTATGTTACTCATCATTCTTTTATTAGAAGTTGTTTGGCTTACTAAAGTTGTTGTTATTGTCCGTTGTGCTGCATTTTTATCTTTAGAACGACTTTTCTTTCCAATTGTATCAAAGGCGCTAGCAATAGTCGATACAACTTGTTTTAAAGACTCGTCCTTCTTCTTGGGTTTGACATAAAAGCCTAACTTCTTCATCACTTTTCGCATTTTAGTCATTTTAATTAGTTGTACCATTAATTGACATTGAAACCCAAATTTCTTATTATAAAAAAAAATGTCTAAACAATCTATTTTCATGTGTCCTAATCTGTCTCCATGAAACCAAGCCAGGAAGGTTGTCTAGTACATCACTTTTAATTTCAAATTTTCATTCATTTGATTATCATTCAAACATGTTTCATTTTCAATTGGTGTTTCCATGTCTACATACACATTATTGGTTTTAGTTGCAGGTGGATTTTCAATTTCATTTGGAGTTTCAAATTCGGTTTCAATTTCAGTTTCAAGTTGAGATCTAGTTTCATTTGGGGTTTCAATTTGGATTTCAACTTGAGTTCTAATTTCATTTGGGGTTTGATTTTCAATTAGAATTTCATTTAATAAGTAACCTGCTTCTACTAAATCACCAATTTCTTCATGAGAATAAACATAGGGTTGTGAAGACATACATGTATCCAATAATGGATTAGAAGATGCACCTGAATTAAATGGTTCTATTGTGTTTCCTTCGTCAGCATTTATGGTCTCATTGATGTTCTCCTCTTCTAAAACGATTGTGGAACTTGAAGCTCCTTATCTCATTCTTGATCTTCTCTCTCGTTGATGCATTGCCTCCTTCTCCCTATTTGTTGCAATCTCCTTAGTTGTCAGAACCTTCCTTTGCCTCTTCCTGCGTTGATTTGATCCTATGGCTACACCAAAATTTGAATTCGAATCGATCTCCTTACCAAATCAACAATATGACAAACAAAGAGAATGATTAATCAAAACATTCTCGTACCTGTTAGGCAATGATTGAAAAATCATTCAATTATTGGGATTTGTGCTTGTCGACCAGATTCTGGCCCAATGGATCTTTTCAGAAGCGGGCGCTCATTATTGAATGAAACGGGTGCCCGTTTTTTAAAACGGGCGCCCATTTGTTAAAATTAGGGGCGGGAAACAACCCTTAGCTTTGTTTTTTGCTTCGAGATAGGCTTGGTCCCACCAAGCCTATGCTTGGACCTCCAAAAAAATGACTAAGGTAAAACGACATCAGATTTCTACCTTGGCCTAATTTTTTGAGGGCCTTTCTGATTGAATTTTTTGACAAAACGAAAACCCATTAGAGTTTTCAGCGTCGTGATTTCAGAAATGTAAATTTCATGGTGATAAGATTACTTTTACTATTTTTGTATTATTTATTAATCAAAAGTGGAACCTAAACCTAAAATACCAAGGCTCACTAAAACTTTAATAACTTTTTTGTTTTTAGGATTTTAGAAAAATAAATTATATGACATCAATCTACATACAATTCTTTTGAATATTAAAAAAAAAAATGAAAAATATGAATTTTTCATCAAATTATGGTGGTCGTACACCCGATATTTTGAAAATATACTTTATTGTCTGTTAAAAATTAATTAAAAAAAATACATTCAATAAAAAAATAAGCAAAAATATTCTCATCAATATTTGGTGTCTCAAATTTGAGTCATCATCCATCTCTGAAGTAGTGAATGTATGCAGTCAATGACAGGGTTTGATAATATGTATAAAACATGAAGTTTTTATTTTTATAAATTGTCTTCACTTACTAACGCACAAAAAAAGAGAGGATTAGGTCAATACCATGTAATGATGCAAGCCTTGGAATATCCCAAGTGCTCACTATGGTCGAGTCAGTCGAACCAACTTATTGTTGATATATACTCCACGCAAGTGGGGAATGAATGATAGGAATGGAGTTTGATTTAGTTCATCACAGAAATGCGATCTCATAACAAAGTATGTGAATGGTCTAAACTTACCAACGTTATCTTCTGATGTACTGTTTAAATATCCACGGAGTGATTAGTTATATCAGTCACAACCATTGAGGAAGGGTCATTTCCAGCTATTGTTGCAACTATTGAATATGAAACGAATTTCCAAATCTCTAAAGTTCTAAATGACACATACATAATCAATTGGCCTTTGTCCATGTCTATGAAATTGAGGGACATTGTGTTTATAGGAATATATCAAATTTTATCTAATTGTTTGATGGAATATCATGTTCTCCTAAAAACTTATTTTCTTCCAAGTGTGACAACTGTAGATGTGAATAGATCCAATAGTGACTATGTACCATCATTTTATCGATTCTCATTTAATCGGTTTGTTCAATGTTATCACTATACCAATAGAGCTTGTATATACTCTAGGAGATGGTGTCATCATATTATTTTTCTCAGTGTTCATATTTCCATACCATCCATCAAATATCACTCTAGAACAATTACTATATTGGTAGCCAAATTTTGTTGTTACATTTCTTAATGTTTATTGGTAAATTTTATGAAATTTTTTAAAATATAATTAATTTTTAAATAATTTTACTTCTTTCTATGTGAATATAAGTTAACCTCACTTTCTTTTCTTAATTTGATATATTTGTTAACATCAAGTATGAATTGAACATTAAATCATATATCTTCTAGCTTATAACATACTTAGTCTAGATTATTATTATTATTATTATTATTATTATTATATTACACTTGCAATCTTGTCCTCTAAACTGAATCACATCCTTTAACTCCCTAATATTTAAAGTTTATGTTGAAAAAAGAAACAATTACCATGAAAACCTTTCAAATATCACCTATAAAAATAATGATAATCATTTCCTAATTTGGACAAAGGTTATAATCTTACTATGGTATAAATATGAAGTTCTCAAGATTATGAACATGAATACATATGTACAATCTAAGATTTCAATAATGCCAATGAGAAAAATAGAAAACACAAAGTAAACATTTGGACAAAGGTTATAATCTAGGTCTTATATAACCAACTCCTGTAATTCCAAAGTTAGGGCAATAATGCTAGATATATACTAGGAGCATTTTTAGGACTAGTTAAAATGAAATTTCAAAACATAAAGGAAAATTTCAAAGGTAGGAAGGCATGATCATTAGGCTTTGATACCAAATGTAATGACACTTTTTAACCAAACTTAATTAATTATTTGCAGTGGAATTAATAGATTAAATTTTAATGTAAAATTTATTAATTAAAGGTAATTATCATTAAATTATATGTAAATGATAATAATTACAAAGAAAATTAATAACATAATAAATGGAATAACATAACACTTAATTCAACCATATTATTGGCAAATCATAAATAAACCATTCTCAATATCTTATAGCATCAAGGTTTTCCAATACTTATCCTAATCTTGAGCACTTGGAATAGTCATTCTCACTCCAAGAAGATTCTAGTGGCCTTGGGTACTTTATGGCTATGGCACCCCACGAAGGAAATCGGTTCTTACACAGAACCAACCATATTATCAACAATTCAAAGGAATGGTCACAGGTCTAGGCTCTTTTACGGAAAGTAAGCACAGGAGGACAAGTTCTTACACAAAACCTTGCATGCCTTTACAACACAAAATAAACACAACCCTGGTCAGGATACTCTAGAGTGTACACCGTACCCTAAGTTGGACACACGTTGTGTGCTCCTTCTCCAATGCCCATGCCAAGCAATGACCTTAACCTTCATTCCTTTGTGCCCTCTAAATTCCTATATTTCCTCCCATGCCCATAGCCCACCAAGCCACCTTCTTCTTCTTCCTTGAGTGATCTCCATGCCCCTTCCCAAGTCTCACATAAATGACTTATATAACCTTTTCAAGGGTAGTTTCCAAACCATCACACCCTTTCGAAAAGGTCACCTTTAGTTGTCCTTTAAAAATTATAATTATTCCTCTCTTAAGAGAGTTTGTCATAAACATTATTTATTAATATTTATTTAAACCAAAGGATTATAATATCTTTTTTTTAATCTCTCTTTTTAATTTTAAAAGGGTTATTTTATTACTTTAGGGTCAGTGCAAGAAGATGAGTCCACTTTTTGGCCAAAAAGTGGAAGTGTTTTCCTTGTTTTTCAGATATTGTCTCACTTGAGCTTAAATTTTGAAACACTTAGAGATTGAATCTTGGAAAAAGTTAGTAATATAAAAGATAGCTCTCTGAGTGTACTTTTCAAATATGTAATTTATTTTAATACCCACATAATAAAAAATAACTTTTTGAATGGAGTTCTAAAAACTATGTTTTAAAAATGCATGTTTCAGGACCATACCATGCATGTGTACGACCCACACTTTTTGACACAATTAAAATTATTTTCTCAAACCGTTTTGGGAAATGGTTTGTAACACACTGAAGATTGATGAGCATATTTTTCTGTTTTTTTTTTCAAATATTTTTTTTTTAATTAATTTTTTAATGGTCGTAATTATCTTTTTAAAAATTTGACGTGTATGACCCACATAATTTGACGTAAACTTAGCATTTTTTGAATTTTTTTTTTTTAAATTGAAAAGAATTTTGTGTAGATTGATGACATATAATTTTTTTTTCAAAATTCATTAAAATAAAAAAGTTATTAAATTAAGAAAATTAGTTAATATTTCAAATTTATGAACCCGATTTAGTATAAATTAAATGAAAAATAGTTAAAATAATCAATTTTTTAATTAATTTACATATTTAGAATCTAGACAGTATAATCTGAAATGGGTTTCAATTTCGTATAAAAATTCTCTGATTAGAGGCACGTAAACTATTTCATTTCATCATATTTGTGCTTTCATTCATGGAGCTTTGAATTTGCAGGTTCATGTCTCAGGTGTGGCCATCCCAGGCCTATCCCGGGCCTAATCCCGAGGCAAGTGGCGGGTTGTGAATTCAAATTTTGCATAACGGGCCTCCGTTTTATAAACAGGGGCCCGTTTCATTTTTTGCCCGTTGGATTTAACAATGGGCCCCCGTTTCTAAATAACCGTTACTGTAAAAAAAAGATAGATTGCATCGATTTACCACACTATCATTGAAATCCGTACTGACAAAGATTTTTTACATCATTTGGCAGTACTTTTTAATATTTTTTACACAATTTTTTGAAGAACTCAGTAAAAAGTTATTATTTTTTGAAGACGAGTTTGTAAAAATGGGTTCTAAGCAACGTCAAAAGAAAAAAAAGAGGACAATGACAGTGGACGAAATTCAAGCACAAAGAGAGAAGGAGGCAAAACGCCAAAGAGATCGAAGATCACAACAACGACAATTGAATAACACTTCTGAAGCATCTAGTTCAGTGCTCATTGTAGATGAGACCATTGAAGACATCATGATGGATGCAAGAAATGTAGAACCACACACGGGTATGACTGTTGATGCAAATGTTGATGTGGATGCGAATCCTGGTATGTTTTTAAATCCTGATGACTATGATGCCAATCAAATTGCTGATTTAAATGAAGCTGGATATAAATTTCATACAACAATACGAAAAGAAATAAAAATTGAAAATATTACACCACCCTCTCTAAAAGAAAATGAATGTAATTTGTTTACTATTGATAGCAATGTGCTAGATAATCTTAATGGGTTAGTTTCTTGGAGACAAATCAGAACACATGCAAATAGATTATATAAACAATTTTTATATAATAAAAAGTTAGGATTCCAATGTCAATTAATGCTACAGTTAATAAAAATGTTAAAAATGCGTAAAGTCATGAAAAAAATAGGTATTTATGCAAAACCAGAAAGAAAAGATGAATCATATAAGCAAGTTGTATCTACTGTTGCTAGTGCCATCGATTCTATAGGAAAAACAAGTCGATCTAAAGATAAGAATGCAGCACGTAGAGTTATAACAACTGTTATAGTTGACAAAATGATTGTTAGTAAAAGAATGTTAAGTGATATAAGTGGCTATTTGAACTTACATCGCAGAACCTTGTCAAGAGCGGCCAAAAGAAGAGACACAATTGAAATCGATCCACTAAACCATTGTTGGAGTTTTAGTGGTAGACTTCAAAGGTCGGACATGAAATTAAATGATGAAACTAAACAATTAATTGCAAAATTTTGGCATGATAACACTAGAGTTTCATCAAATGGTAGAGATGTTTTAAAGTTAAGGGTGGGATCAAAAATTCGTGATCCTCATCCAAAACATCTTCTTGACATGACTCAAAAATTCTTTAAAAAATTTAGTGATGAATCTGTGTTAATGAATTTACGAATTAGTCAAAGATCATTTGAAAAATGCAAACCCTGGTATGTTAAAATCAATAAACAAAGAATATCTTGTTGTTGTAAAACTCATGTCCAGTTTCGTTACTATTATGATGTTTTTCGATATATTCGTTGTATGTTGCATGGTAATGATCTTGTGCAGGATTGTGGTGTTTATGTTCCACCTGAAACTATAAAAGATTTTATTGGAAGTTTATTTTGTAAACCACCTAATGAACAATTATTTCTTTCCAGTTCATGCATTTATGGTCTTTGCAATTTATGTGGGAACTATTCTTCGATAGGTGAATGTTTGCATGAACATGTTTCATCTGAGTTTGGACAAAAAATGGTTGATGTTAGGAGATTTAAAAATATAGAATACCCTCTAAAGGATGGAAAGATGGGGAAACGTTTAGAATTGATTACAGAACAGAATAGTGTGAATGCATTTATTAGTGAGTTTAAAACTCATATTGTTCCAAAATATGTGAAACATTCCCAACATGCCCGATGGCTTGATGGATAGTTTCGCATATGCAAGAACACATTTCCAGTTGGAACAATAGTATCAGTTGTGGATTTTGCAGAAAATTATACTCTAAAACCACAAGAGGAAACTCAATCACAATACTACAACTCAGTGCAAGTGGCCATATTTGTGCACATTATATATAGACATGACCATGACAGTACAGAAGATAACAGAAAATTTTTGAGGGAGTATCATTTCTATGTTAGCGATAATCGATTACACTCTTCAGAGTTTGTCCAACATTGCTTCGAGGTATTTTATGATAATCTTAAGGAAAGAGAAATTGACATGAAACAACATATGATATGGTCAGATAACTGCACTGGACAATTCAAAAATGCAAGAATGTTTTATTGGCTATGCAAAGTTCACAAGATAACCAATGTCCAACATTTATGGAGTTTTTTTGAAGCGGGACATGGTAAGGGGGAACACGATGGAGCCAATGCCTGTATAAAAAGAGCTCTTGCTAGAGAACAATTGAAATTCGAGGATGCAGTGAAATTCAGAGATGCTCATGCAGTTGTAGATTGGTACAATTCAAAGTTGTCAAAAGGATCAACTGAAAACTCTGCAATTCGACGTTTCTTCTGGTTGATAGAGGAAGATAGTATTCCTATTCGACATGATTGTAATACCATCATTGGATCAGCTAAATGGCATTCGTTTAAGAGTTCTAATTCAAACACATGGACTATATTCACAAGGCAACTTGCTTGCTTTTGTCAATTTTGTGTTTCTGGAGATTGGGAATTTTGTGAGAATAAAGAATGGGTTGAAGAATGGCAACAAAGATCATTGACACCCATAGATGCAAATGATCCGCATGAAAGAACTGATGAAGATATGGATCAAATGTTTGCATCAAATGACTATGATCGCATTTCAGATCTTATACAACAAGGTAAAATTATTTTTGAAATTTGTTTTGATTTATTAAATAGTACATAAATTTATGAAATCTTACAGTGTATATTTTTGTTTTTATTTCTCATTAAATATTAAAATAAAATTGTTTTGTGCACAGGACATGTCTATGTTGTTGTTGCACCAGAGGACAATGAAGAGGGGACAGAGTATTGGTTGGCTCGATGTGTAGAGCCAAAACATAAGCTAACTACTCCTTGAGTAGATGATGATGGTTATGACTATCCAACAGGATCTGTGGTTGTTGTTGGCACTTGGCTACGCAAATATCTAACAAGAAAGAATGGATTGCCCGCATTTGAAGATTATGAATTAGAGAAGAAGATTATACATTACTCGCATTTGGTAGTGGCAACTAATATAAAATTGGATAGATATCGTGGCAGGCCTGCTAATAAACAATTATGGACTCTTTCTATGGAAGAGAACGAGACAATTATAGATGCTTTGCAAAAGAGAGAGGATGCAAATGGTATAACGGAATGAATATAGTAAAATTTTGTTTCAGGTCTACCACAAGTAGAAGGCATCAATGAAAACAAAGTTATTTAAATAGACTGTTTATTTTATTTTAGATATGTCTTCTTGATTACATTTTGTGTACAATATACATAAATGAGAGACTATTGGTCAAATTTATGAATGAGATAATTATGTTTTAATCAAGTTCTATTCATTATATTTGTTAAATGATACTTTTTAATTTAGAATATGTTCTAATTATAAGATATGTTTCGATACTTAGTTCATGATGTATGCACATTTAGTTTATCTAATCACAAGAACTATTTAAATGAAATTCCAAAAATAAAATTACAAGTCCACATAATGCCTATAAAGTTGTTTAAGCACAACTTCCATAAATAAAATTTCAAGTCCACATAAAATATAAAGTATGCACAAAATTTCAAGTCCACATAATTTCAAGTCAATATATATGATCTAATGTGCACATAATTTCAAGTCCACATAATATCTAATGGGCACAATACACATAAAGTATGCACATAATATATATGATCTAATCCTATTATGAAACTATCCATATATATAAAGTATGTGTGTGCACATGTAAACAAATATGTAAAGCCCGTAAAATAGTACATATCAGAGCCAAATAAACAGTAAAATTTCAAGTCCACATAATCCATATAATATCTAATCCATATATATGTCTAGATGGTAACATGATGTTCACTCCACATAATATCTAATGTGCACAAAATATATAAAGTATGCACAAAATATATATGATCTAATCCTATTATGCAACTATCCATATATATAAAGTATGTGCACGTGTAAACAAATGTGTAAAGTCCATAAAAAAGTACATATCAAAGCCAACTAAATAGTAAAATCTAAGTGCTATCATCAATAACATCTCGTGGTCTCTTGTCCCCGGGACGTGGTCCAGATCCACCTGTCTCATGCTGTATAATAAAAATAATAATATTAAAATATTACTTGAAATTAACTATTAAAAGAATCATTTATCAAATATAGTAGAATTCATAAATTAAGTTACAAACTTACCATATGCTCATCAAATCCTCTAGCAGTATCTCTCTTGTCCCCGAGACATGGTCCAGATCCACCTGTCTCATGCTGTACAATAAAAAAATAATAGTAAAATATTACTTGAAATTAACTATTAAAAGAATCATTTATCAAATATAGTAGAATTCATAAATTAAGTTACAAACTTACCATATGCTCATCAGATCCTCTAGCAGTATCTCTCTTGTCCCCGGGACGTGGTCCAGATCCACCTGTCTCATGCTGTACAATAAAAAAATAATATTAAAATATTACTTGAAATTAACTATTAAAAGAATCATTTATCAAATATAGTAGAATTCATAAATTAAGTTACAAACTTACCATATGCTCATCAGATCCTCTAGCAGTATCTCCTCTAGCAGTATCTTGTGCAGTATCAACACCAAATGTAGTGCTAGCTAACTCCTGTACAAGGTCAAATTCAAAGTGTCCAATTAAATCTTAAATTAAGAGTCAAAATAAGATCAAATTAAGTATTACATATTAATATCTCAAAGGATGTCGATGTGCATTCAAATTGGCTCTGATCAAAATTATGAGGATAACCTATCCTAATGGTAGTGTCCACCTGCATACATGCATTTAATGAAATCATATTTAGTGAACATATATATGTGTACTAAATAATTTCAAGTTAAGTTACAATATTGTAAGAGTTCATATTTAATTTAAGAATTATAAGATACATACCATAGATGGTGTCACAATAGTCAGACCCTCTTCTCGATGTGATGTAGAGGGTCCCTCATGACTTGAATCCTGGAGAAAGAAGCATTCAATGTATCAACATGAAAATTTATATAGTATACGATGATAACATATTAACTTAAAAAGATCTAGTACAATGTCTAGATAGAAATTTATACTATACCCCATAAGGTGTGTCGAGTTGTGTTCCAGTAGATGCAATATTGACTCTAATATTAGGTGTAGTCCTTATCTACATAAACAAAATTTATTTAATGAAGTATTAGATTGTATAAAAAAAGAGATGCACTTAGTTTATACCTATATTTAATGAAGTATAAAAAAATTGACATGTACATGTATATATATCTATACCTGGTCAAGATGAACATCTGAGCAAAGAAAATCCATATAAGATGTCATCATACTATCATCTGCTGCATCATGCTCATCTGGAACTGAAGTAGATCCTGCAGCAGTAGTAGGACCTACACACGTCTCATGACAACTCGAACACATATGTGGCATCCATCGAGGAGCAGATGCCATGTGAGCAGCTTGCTCACTCAGGTTACTTGTGAGGGAAGTCAAAGCATCTAATGTCGAAATGAATGATGTATTTTGGACATCTGCAGGAATCGATGGAGCAACAAGTGGAACTATGGGTGGATCCGGTAGGGGATTATTACTTCGTGCCCCTAATCTATGCTGTGGCATTCCACGACCAACACTCTGGAATGACTTAATATCAAAATAATTTGGTTTTTGGTTCATTACAAACTCACAGTATAATTTCTTCAAAAAATAAAAAGGGACCTCATAATTACGATGTGGTGGATAATCAAAAACCATCGTAATTTCTGGATGCACACACCACCTAATTGAAATTCTTTTCTGGTTAGGTTGCATTGGTTCTCTTGTTTTTGGGTTGGTAAAATATGGACATAAATGAGCTTTGGTTATTTTCAAATTAGTGATTTGCCTATAAGTTAAACCATCGGCATAAAAATCATGCAACTCTTGTCGTCGTCTATGAAATTGATCTAATTGAGAATCAACAGATCTAACTGACTCAACAAAAGTTTGCATTGATTTTGCAAAGTCTACAAGATGGGGTGGCGTGACTTGCTCATTTTGGATAGCAGCAATGTTTTGTTCAATCACTTGTAGGTTTTCATTAATTCGTTCTCTTAAAAGAATTTCATCCAATCTAGGGGGTTGTGGTGGTGGTGGTGGTGGTGGAGGTGGAGGTGGAGGTGGAGGAGGAGGGGGTTGTGGTGGGGGATTTTCACCTAATAGTTCATCTATGTCAAAGACATCTGTGATAACAAAGAACTCTTGCATATATAAAGATATACATGAATTATATACAACTCTATGTCAAAGAAGAATCTATTTTACTAAATTAAAAAAAAACATTTATAAATAGTAACATTTCTATGTTGTTGAATGAGATACACATGAAATATATAATATAATATTGAACTTAAAAAAATATACATGTACATACTATTGAATCTTGAAATATAAAATTTGCGCACAAAACTTAATAAAAACTTTCAATGAAACATCATAAATCTATTATATATTCAATTTAATAAATTCATTTCTTGTAAAATGCATCAACTATTAAAATCAATATAAAATATTTCATACATAAGATCAATAAAGAAGTGAGAAATAAGATGATCCTCCTTCTAGTGTAAGAATATATAGCATGGAAACAATATTACTAAGACAACATAATATTTTGTTAACTTTAACTTAAAGTTATTTTGAAAAATGCACGTGTGTGTTTGGATGCTCCATATTTCTAGTGTTTTATGTACATGATAATTTATTAGAATTCAATTACATAGTTTTGAGATAATTGCCATCAATTCATATTACATTGATTAGTCTTCAGACAATCTTAAAAAAAAACTAATCTCCCATGACTATAAATGACATACTTAAAACATATTATATTCTAAGTGGTTGTCATGTAAAGACAAAACATCAAAACTTTTGAAGAGTTAAGCATATTTCACCATTAAATTTCTCCCATAATCAAATCTACACAAGATTATAATTTACAAAACCTTCAAAAAATATTATTTTCTATAAATCATTTATTATAAAACTCCGCAAGCATTTGTTTTCATATATAATCTTTCTATAAAATTTAAGATATCAATTCATACACAAATTCTCTTACAAAGTTGAATAAGAAATGAAACTCTTACATAAAAATCAACACAACATGCCAACAATTAAAAACAAAATTAACCTTGCAATATTTACTTTTAAAATAATCAATTTCAACAATTTTTTACACATGCATTTATAATTATCAACTAGAATATTATTTTGACTAACATTCCAAATAAAATTCCTAACATACTATATGATCCTCATTCCTAAATTCCACTATCATACTTGCAAGCACTTAATTATTAAGTCAATGAACAAACTACAACTCAATGAAGCTAAAAAAGTGATGCAAGCCTATTTTTAAATATCCCAATTCCTTTCGCTGACCTAATACTTTTAGTGGCAACCATTTTAAAATTTCGTATTAATCAAAGAGAATATTTTAGGGAAAAAATGCAGTGTTGGCACTTTATGAAAATAAAGGTTTTTAAGACTCTAGAGACTTGTTCATCACAATATTTTATTGTTTAATATGCAAAATTTTGAAAGATTTTGATATGTACAGACAAATTAAATTTTTCATATAATTAGAGGTGAAATCAATTTTGAATTCTACCTCAATGATTGAGGGGATCTTACAATTTTGACTTTAAATATAGCTTCATTTATACTCTTTCATAAATAAACTAAATCAGAAGCTATAAAGAATTGCTAAATTCTAGCAATATATGTGTATGCAAGCAAGCATAAAAAATCAATAAAGGACTTAAACTATGAATTTCAAACCATTATGCTATGCATAAGTACCACCTTTAGATCGAGTTAAAGGATAATGTATAAAAGATGAAAGACAATAGTATCTCAGAAAGAAAACTCTTGTTGTAGCTAAAGGTTGATGGCTTCAAGATGGATTTGTGACCAAGATAGGATGTAAGGTGCTTAAACTGGCAACATAACATTGCATTACAAGAGTTCTTGAAAATAGCTCATATAATGATTTATTTATAGTCATGAAGGATAGAGGATTAAAGACTAAGATTGTTTTGAGAGATCAATGGAGTAGATTGATTGAAAGGATTGTGTGCACTAGAAGCTTCCAAGTGGCAACTTATGTTTGGTGCACATGAGGAGTTCATGATCCAAGAAATTTTTGAGGAAAAGGTCTTCTTAGGGGCGTATACACCAAGATGTTGTAAAAAAAGGTAGCCAAATGACCAAAAAAAGATAAACACGAGTGCGTTATTGGGAAATTCATTTAACGCATTTGAGGTCTTTTTTGTAGTGATTTTTTCTTACACTATCCTAGGCTTGTTTACACTATCATAGGTTCATTAGGACTATCCTAGGTTCATTAGGATTGTCCCAAGTTCATTATGGCTTTCTTAGGCTCATTAGGACTTTCTTAGGTTCATTAAGACTGCCCTACATTCATTAGGATCATTTGAGGCTCATTGGGACTATCATATGTTCATTGTGATTGTCCTAGGTTCATTAATTTAATTCGTGTATTCATTAGGACTATCTCATGTTCTCAAATAGCTTCAACTAATATCTTAAATTAACTATTTAAAAAAAAAATAGCTCCTTAACAATTTAATATTATATACAATCGAATATGATTTCAACTTCAAACCTTGTGCACCTTTTAAAACCAAAAGATGTTGTTAAAACCATTCTTCTAATATTAGCTTAATCATAACATAATCTAATAAATCTTCCTCAAAATATCTACCAACTTCAATTCATATATCAAATCTTTTATAATATAAATTGCATTCTAGATATACCAATATACTTCTAAAGATATTCAAAATACTTCTTGGGAATTATATTTTTCAAATCTTTCGGATGTATATATAATTAGCACCCCATTTAGAAAACTCATTATCAATCAACATTATAAATCAAGAATATTTTTTATTTTGTATTAATGAATTATATATTTGGCATATTAGCTTCCTTTATGAACCTATGTAAACCAAACTCCAATTTTAGTAACTTATCTAGCTTTGCTCTAAAATTGTGTCCATAATTGATCCTTTTATACCATCACATGACATAATAGGACCTTTATGCCATGACATGGCATAAACCTAAGCCTAAACTTTCATATCTAAAATTTGAAGAGTAATGTTAATTACTTTTAAGGTTATACTAATTTAGTGGTAACTTTTGTATTGCCTAATGAGGATTAAGAACAATCTAGGTACATATGTTCGGTTTTATTTCAATTTCATTTTCGAACGTTTTTGTTTTTGTTTCCATTTCATTTTCGATTTTTTGTTTGTGTCGATTTCGTTTTGTTAATTATCTAGGTTTGGTTTTGGTTTCTAAATTTGTTGATTACGGTTTAGGGTTAACTGTTCAAAAATATTTTAGATCAAAATCAAGAATTTATAAATATAAAAAATAATTTATTTATATGCTACTATAAAAAAAAACTAAAATAATAAAAAAAAAACTAAATAATACACAAAAAAACAAGAAAAATATACAAGAAAATTATGAAATGTGAAAATAGATGACTGAATGTACCTGGGATAGTGGTGGAGGCTTGAAGTAGAAACCACAGCACGGGGGCCCGTTTTTGATCTCTTCTTGTCAACTCACTGTCACGGTGAAAATGAAAAATTGTCCAAAAAAATGGTAAAAATAGAATTTCAAAACGGGGGCCCATTTTTTAAAAACGAGCCCCCGTTTTGTTTATAAACGGGGACCCATTTTGTTTATAAACGGGGGCCCGTTTTGTGACAAAATGGGGGCCCGTTTTATTTAGCTTCGGCACCCCGTGACCTTTCGGCTCGGGAGGTTGAACCATTAACGGGCCCCCGGTTTGTGGAGTGCGTTTTCCAATGTGCAGACTTCCGCAAATTTGTGACTCATTAGCTTGCACATACCCTTTATCTCCTCTTGGAGAAATAGTCATATAACATGAAGAACACCACTGAAGCATGAAGCTACAAACACTATCGAATTGAAGAACCTCCACTAAAATAGAAGATGATCAGGTAGAGAAGACTATAATTTGCATGAGTGCCCTTAAATAACACTATTCGAATCAGATGGAAAACAAAGGCAAACAACTGAACTCGAAGATACATATGGCAAAAACACCAAATTCTGAAGAGTTGATCAATCGAAGATGGAAGGTTGCCTCCAAAAATAGGAATGAAAGAGTGTCCATATGGTAAATGATCTATCTCACCGAAATGCATAGGTAACCAGCCACTGCACCCGCCTAGTACATAGGAACAAATACTGAATACATAGCTCACTCGAATGAACCAAGGAAGCATTAGAACCAACAACCAACAGGAGAACCCCCCCCCCATAATGTTGACAAGGGAGAGGTGACAGGTACCCTGAAACTGAATGCCAAGAAAAACTGCATGACGAAGAACCAGGAACATCAAAAGTGCAACAAAAAGTATAAACATAAATAAAGGCTAGTGTCGTGGAAGGAACACTCACTTGACACACATCATGAGACTAATGTCATGGAACGAACACTCACGTGACAAAGGTAGATGGTCAACAAAGGCAAACATCAAAACCCCCATGACACTTTATAATGGAGTGCGAGTACAATAAGGCACAAGATGTGCAAGATCCCAAGCATGCAAGGCATAGTGGCACTTTATCTCTATGTGTTTGCAAAAAGGAAAATGCTTACAAAATGATGTATACAATACTCAAAGAAGACAAAAGGCTGGAAATACATAAATAATAGCCAAAGATGAGTTATCCCACACAAAGAAAAGGATCTCAAGAGCTGAAACATCCAAGATATTCACCAGAGTGCATAAATGCAAAAGATTGAATAAAATGTACCTAGAGTAGAATCTAGAAAGAAGACCCATACCAATGGAAAGCGCACAAAACCATCTTTCCAACGATATCTCGTGTGCCAAAAACGGAGTCTGGATGCTCAAGATATGCCTTCTGGAGTGCAAAAAAGAACTTATGGCTTTGACATCAAAACAACAAAAAAGAAGATTAAACCTCCAAATCTGAAGAGAACTCAGAAAGAGCTTTCCCACGCCTATTTGTTTGCCAAAATCCGACTCTGTTTGCCCAAGTTATGGCAAAAAAATGACCCCCTATCAAAAAAGACTTTCAAGAGGAGCCAGGAGTGGTGACTAGGCGGAGGTGGCAGGTGGGCCAAGCGGTGGTGTTGGTTGGGCAGAGGTGTGGCGATCACTGCTGGTGGACAGCTAGCTGCGGTTGCGGAGACCGCTAGCGGTCTGCATTCCGCAACGACTGCAGCAAGGCGCAGACCGTTGGAGCAGCTACTAGTCACGGTGACTAAGAAATTGATGGCGACAGCTGCTTAGCGGTGGCTATGATCATCGCTACGCTTTAATAACCACCCAGTCTGGGCAAAGCCCAAAAAAGGCAAAAACCCAAAAAAAATCCAAAGACCAAAGTTGTCCAAATTGGACAAATTTTATATGAAAATGGAGGTTTTGGGGTGTTCTAAGCTCAACGGTAAGGTTGGTTTGAGCCCAAAATGCCCATAAACAAAGAAGCACCCCAGATTCAAATAAAAAATTCTCAAAAACTTGAAACCCTAGCCTCCAAAAATCTTCTAAAAAATCAAGAACAAGTAGCAGCAAATGGAGGCTCATACCATGAAGAAGTTGAGAAATACAACTTCAGAGATCCCAAGAACACCTAGAAGCAAAATACATGTCACAAGAGAAGAATGGAGACAAAAAAACAATAATAGCTTTGAAGAAAAAGATTATCATTTAGAGAGGGAATGAATAAAGAAATACAATACAATCCTTATAAAAGGAGATTATGCAACCCTAAAGAAACCCTAAAGGGATATTATTAAATACCTACAATATCATTAAATGCCTAAGTTTAGCTTAAGTGTAGAGGATAATAGACTAATAATTAAATAAATAATTATTATCTAATACATGATAACTCTAACACTTTCTTAATCAATATATTTAAATTGAAAAGGATTTACAATGGTTTGGTATGTCTCATTCTTCTTATAATTTATTAATTCCTCGTGTGTGTCTTCATTGTTTACTTTACTCCTTGCTAGAGAGAATGCTTGCATAGTTATTCTAATATTTTCACCTACAATGGCCACTCATTGCGAGGTCTTATTAATCCATGTATATTTTTTAATGATACAAAATTTTAGATACCCACATTGATTATACATGTAGAACTCTATCATGATATCTTCTTATGTCCATTTCGATCATTTTAGGATGATGTACATGCAGTTGATTATCACTCTATTAAATATTTTTCAATGCTCCTTTGAATGCATCACATTAGAGTTCCAAATATTAATAATCATGGACATTTCCAAATTGAGGAAGTTATGCATTACACACCCATTGATGTTTCTAATAGTGTTCTCAATTCTTGTAACAATGAGTTAGAATTATTTAATCCTCTTTAATGTATTTTTATTTTGCTTATATTGGAATAGATTAAATTTTCTCCAATGACTCTCTTTAAAATAGTTTTAACTTTCTAATAGATTCAAATTTTAAGAAATCAAAAGAACTACCAAATTTAATTAAACACTCCTAACAATGATGTATATATATATATATAGACACAAAATCACCTTTAATTGTGTATGATGACATGAATGGTCACGAACATTCCTTTTGTAACATGGGCTCATTTTCTTTGTATTATATTTATTTGTGTGTGGTTTCCTATGAATTTGGGATGGAGAACAGTAATAAATATACCAACACAATTCCATTCATGTTTACCAAACAAATTTAGGATTTTTTTTGTTGTATTTAATAGTACCTAATGACCTTTTTTTTTGTTGATCCATAATTTATGTCCATTGAAATTTTCTTTCCTTGCATAATTGGCTTGACCTTATGCTTATTGTTTGTTTGTCGTGATTCCTTTCTTTCACTTTTTACTTCTTTTTTTTTTGTCTCTTTTTCACTTATGGCACATTCCACATCATTTTACGACTTTGTCAACTGTGGGATCTTATGGACATTTTTTGTCCAAGTTATTCTTACTCTCCCTTTAGTATATAATAAGTAAAAATATTACAATTATTAATCACTCCTTTACATTCTTACATCCCATATGATATATTTTTTTTTGTAGGTATGTACATGAACACTAAGCTTGTAGTCCTTCAATATTTATATCTTATACCGCTTCTTTGTATAATACTTCATTACATGAGCAAATTAAAGATGACATGTTTATATTATTGTATTTAGATAATGTTATCTTTTTCACAACTGCTTAGCTTAAACTTGTAACATGGTTACATTTGTCGTGAGATCATCTTAGCATCACATTCTTCTTCAAGGAATGGACAATGGTGGAGAATTTTTCTATATGGAGTTTGAGATTCAGTAAGGAAAATTTTCAAGTGGAAATTTTTAAAAATATAAAATATATTTTAAAAAACAATCCATTTAAGCGATTACAAATAATAATAAATAATAACAAACACAGCAATTATCATCTGCTATAGTCCTGCTTTCGCAAATGACTGTGTATGAAAAATTGTTTATTGATTTAAATAATAAATGAATAAAAGAATCGTATACAACAATTTTCGAAAACTGTTACGACTGATTCAGACCAAGGTCTTGCAGGATCGTGAGGTGGGATCCCACATTGCCAGTAGAAGGAACGTGCGGCCGTTGACGCCATGAGCGTTGTAACTGGCACCTGTCGTCTCGTCCACAAATAGTTTCCCAGCATAACCGGGATAAGCTCCGCTTCCATACATGCCCGGACACGCTGAGACCGCTTCCAACGGAGCAGCGGCATCGCCCTGAAAGTATCCTGACTTAAACGGATTCGTCACTGCTCCTACAATCGTCGCCGCAATGTTGATGATCATACCGTCAATGCCCACATCGCCATTGGGAGGCAGCAGAGGAGGGCTCTGCGGGCCGTAAATTGGCTGATGAAATGGCCACGCGCACTGCCCCGTGCACTGCCTTGCTGAGTTCCCTACCCACGCATACGCGTAGTCAATGCCTGCTTTGCTGCTGCCATGGAATCCGCAAGAGCTACTGCAGAAGTTCTCCACCATAACATCCTCAGATGTGAGCACCAAATACAACTCCACCTCGCCATTGCTTTTCTTCTTCTGGGGTGGAGGCAGAGCTCTGGACTGGATAGCACTCTTCACCAGGACGGCAATGCCACTCCTTTTCAAGGACTTTCCGAGAGAATAAGCTTCGTCCAGCTTCTGCTTCCCCAGCCTTCGGGTTAAAGGCTGAGCTTGGTTTAAATGGGAAGGCCCAGAGCCTCTGTAAGCGTCTGTTGTTTTCCACCAGCTGAACACAGAGGGAGAACTCTGCCTGCCGCTTTCCGTTCCCAATGACTGCACAAAATCGGCGACAATGGCACGCTGCGCTGAAGTGAAATTGCCGTACCAGATGAGATGAAGATTGAGAGTGGGTGTTGTGGTAAGAAGAGGGCCATTGTGGTATTTCAGAACAAGAGGCTCTTCTTCTACCAGAGCAGAGAGCTTTCTCCACTGAAAAAGGGGCCGAGCAGCGGCATCCACTGTGGACAATGCCGCCATACATACTATCATTAGATGCATCACAATCCTCTGATACCTTAGAACAGCCATTTTAAGTGGGATTTTTCAGCAGGGGAACACAGATTTGAAAGATTTGAACTGTAGTGACGAAAGAGTATGGTTTATGGATAAGCAAGAGAAGAATGGGTTTAAATAGGCAGAGGGGGCTAAGTGAAAGGTGGATGAAAGGGATTGAGAACAAGGCTTACACCGCTGGCAGTCACATGTGCCGATAACAAATGAGCAATTTGCAGTGGGGCTTACTGGGAAATTGTACCGTTGAAGCGGCGGGCTTCCCCAAAAGACAGCTCTCTTCTGCCTGGCTGGATGCTACGCATTGCGCGTGATTGAAATAATTATTGATCAGTATGGAGTAAAAGATCGAGGGTAAATGGAACCGTTGTGCTTTGCTGGCGAATAATAGAGTGTCGTGTCAAAGAGGCAATTTTGTGAGCTTCGGTCTGAAAGGATAGAATTAGTTGACCTAAAATTCTAGAAAAACAACTGTTGCAGCAAAATTCAAAGCAGGGGCACGCCGCACGTTTGAGACAGCACTTCTTACGCTGCAAGAAAGCATAAATGAGGAAATTACGAACAGATGCGTTGTCTCTGTCTTCACATTCATTTTGAACCACTTTTGTTTGTTGTAATTTATAATAGACTTTGCACAAGTAGGTTTATTTTTTAAATTAGTTAAATAGTTATTATTAATTTTTTTTTAATTAGAGACAAGAATTTAGAATTAAATATGCTCGAGTTGGAATGGAATTCAAATCGATGATCTTTTAGGAAGTTTCAAAGCTTCATTTAGGTGCAATGAGTATTAAGTGAACATTCATATTAATAAGAGTTACGTTCTTTGAATTATTACTCAAAATTGAATCAATGAGATTGACTCACAAACTATACAATTGATTTTGATGTAACATTTAAATTATTAAGACGTTGTATGATTCTATATATTTAAAATTTTATTTTATGTCAAGAAACTTTAATTCCAAGATTGAGCACTTAAATTGCGATAGAAATCAACATTTAATTGTCACATTCTCAACCTAGAGAATTACTTTTGAAAAATATAGTTTGTATTTGTAAATGGTGTGACACGATTGGGGTTTTTTTATTTGTAGAAATAATTTTAGGATGCTTAATCAAAAAGTCATCTAAGATTTTGAGGTTTTTTTGTTGTGGAAATAATTTTAATTTTTTTAGAGAGGAAAGATGCATTTTACTCTCTTTCCTTCACTTATTTTTTATTTTGACATAAATTCATTGTCATAACATTTGGTTTAATGTGTTATGTATATAAGTTGACATGAAACTTATCAACTTATTAGCCAGCCTTAGTCATGAATGGTTTGAACTAACTCCTATTACAACTATTCCTATATCCTAGACTCAACCACAACACTCTCTCCAATAATTTGACTATTACCCATCAACTTGCATGCTAAAACACTTTGAATTGATCACCAAGGGTCTTATATGTAAGGATAACACTTAGATCATTAGTTCATTTAATTGTCACATTATCAACCTAGAGAATTACTTTTCAAAAATCTAGTTTGTATTTGTAAATGGTGTGACATGGTCGGGGTTTTATTTATTTGTAGAAATTATTTTAAGATGTTCAATCAAAAAGTCATCTAAGATTTTGAGGATTTTTAGCTGTGGAAATAATTTTAAAATTTTGAGAGAGGAAAGATGTATTTTACTCTCTTTCCTTCACTTATTTTTTAGTTTTACATAAATTCATTGTCACAACACTTAGTTTAATGTGTTAGGTATATAAGTTGACATGAAACCTATCAACTTATTAGCCTTTCTTAGTCATGAATGGTTTTCTATTCCTATATCTTGGACTCAACCACAACCGCAGATGCAACAATTGAGTAACAACACCCTCAAGATCTTGTCTCCTAATTTAGATTTATTTTCTTGCATTCCTAAGCACACTATGTTTAATAATTTGACTATTATCTATCAACTTGCATGCTAAAACACTTTGAATTGATCACTAAGGACCTTATATCTAAGGACAAGGCTCAAATCATTAGTTCATATCAGATCTTAACATTTTAATCTTGTTCGAAAGCATCAAACCTTGCAACAAAATTTGCATTATGGATACTACAAATTTGACTTATCATTTGAACATGTGTGCATCTTTTGTGTTATGTTTTTTCAACCTTGTTTATGTGCAATGGGGGTTAAGTAGCAATTCGGTAATTTTTATGTGATGATGCTCCAATGTCTCATAATAGACTGCTTTGTGTTCTTTTTATAATACACATATTATTAGAAATTCAATGATTAGTGGATTTAGTAAAAATAAAGATACACATTTATGTATGTCAAATAATTTTCTTTTGTATTACAATCACATACATGATATGCTTTCTTAATCAATATGTTTAAATTGAAAACGATTTACAATGGTTTGGTATGTCTCATTCTTCTTATAATTTATTAACTCCTTTTGTGTGTGTCTTCATTGTTTACTTTACTCGTTGCTGGAGAGAATGCTTGCATAGTTATTCTAATGTTTTCACCTACAATGGCCACTCATTACAAGGTCTTATCAATCCATGTATATTGTTTAATGATACAAAATTTTAGATGCCCACATTGATTATACATGTAGAACTCTATCATGATATCTTCTTGTTTCCATTTCAATCATTTTAGGATGATGTACATACAGTTGATTATCACTCTATTAATATTATTAAATATTAATAATCATGGGCATTTCCAAATTGAGGAAGTTATGCATTACACACCCATTGATGTTTCTAAAAGTGTTCTCAATTCTTATAACAATGAATTAGAATTATTTAATCCTCTTTAATGTATTTTTTATTTTGCTTATATTGGAATAGATTAAAGTTTCTCCAATGACTCTTTAAAATAGTTTTAACTTTCTAATAGATTCAACTTTTAAGAAATCAAAAGAAGTACCAAATTTAATAAAACACTCCTAACAATGATATAGATATTTAATTGTGTATGACGACACGAGTGGTCACAAACATTCCTTTTGTAGCATGTTCTCTTTTTTTTTGTATTATATTTACTTGTGTGTAGTTTCCTATGAATTTGGGATGGAGAAAAGTAATAAATATACCAACACAATTACATTCATGTTTACCCAAAAAAATTGTATTTTTTTTTTTATATTTAATATTACCCAATGACCTTTTTTTGTTGATCCATAATTTATGTCCTTTGAAATTTTATTTCCTTACATAATTGGCTTGACCTTTTGCTTATTGTTTGTTTGTCCTAATTCCTTTCTTTCACCTTCACAATTTTTTTTTTCTTTTTCTTTTTTTCCTCTTTTTCACTTATGATACATTCCACATCATTTTACTCAACTTCCTCAATGTGAGATCCTATGAGCATTTTTGTCCAAGTTATTCTTACTCTCCCTTTAGTGAATAATAAGTAAAAATATTACATTTATTAATCACTCCTTTACATTCTTACATCCCATATGATATTTTTTTTATGTAAGTGTGTACATGAAATCTTTTGTGTATGACACTACGCTTGTGGTCCTTCAATAGTTATTTCTTATACCACTTTTTTGTATAATACTTACATTACATGAGCAAATTAAAGATGACATGTTTTATATTATTGCATTTAGATAATGTTATCTTTTTCACAACTACTTAGCTCACGCTTGTCGCATGGTTACATTTGTCGTGAGATCTTCTTACCATCACATTCTTCTTCAAGGAATGGACAATGGTGGAGAATTTTTCTATATGGAGTTTGCGATTCATTATAAGTAAATTTTTTAAGTGGAAATTTTAAAAAATATAAAATATATTTTAAAACACAATCCATTTAAAGCGATTACAAAGAATAATAAATAATAACAAACACAGCAATTATCATCTACTACAGGTCCTGCTTTCGCAAATGACTCTATGAAAAATTGTTTATTGATTTAAATAATAAATGAATAAAAGAATCGTATACAACAATTTTCAAAACCTGTTACGACTGAATCAGACCAAGGTCTTGCAGGATCGTGAGGTGGGATCCCACATTGCCGGTAGAAGGAACGTGCGGCCGTTGACACCATGAGCGTTGTAACTGGCACCTGTCGTCTCGTCCACCAACAGTTTCCCAGCATAACCAGGATAAGCTCCGCTTCCATACATGCCCGGACACGCTGAGACCGCTTCCAACGGAGCAGCGGCATCGCCCTGAAAGTATCCTGACTTAAACGGATTCGTCACTGCTCCCGCAATCGTCGCCGCAATGTTGATGATCACACCGTCAATGCCCACATCGCCATTGGGAGGCAGCAGAGGAGGGCTCTGCGGGCCGTAAATTGGCTGATGAAATGGCCATGCGCACTGCCCCGGGCACTGCGTTGCCGAGTTCCCCACCCACGCGTAAGCGTATTCAATGCCCGATTTGCTGCTATCATGGAATCCGCACGAGCTACTGCAGAAGTTCTCCACCATAACATCCTCAGATGTCAGCACCAAATACAACTCTACCTCACCATTGCTTTTCTTCTTCTGGGGTGGAGGCAGAGCTCTGGACTGGATAGCACTCTTCACCAGGACAGCAATGTCACTTCTTTTCAGTGACTTTCCGAGAGAATAAGCTCCGTCCAGCTTCTGCTTCCCCAGCCGTCGGGTTAAAGGTTGAGCTTGGTTTATTTGGGAAGGAGCAGAACCTCTGTAGGCCTCTGTTGTCTTCCACCAGGTGAAAACAGAGGGAGAACCCTGCTCGCCTCTTTCCATTCCCAATGACTGCACAAAATCGGCGACAATGGCACGCTGCGCTGAAGTGAAATTGCCGTACCAGATGAGATGAAGATTGAGAGTGGGTGTTGTGGTAAGAAGAGGGCCATTGTGGTATTTAAGCACAAGAGGCTCTTCTTGTACCAGAGTAGAAAGCTTTCTCCAGTGAAAAAGGGGCCGAGCGGCGGCATCCACTGTGGACAATGCCGCCATACATACTAGCATGAAATGCATCACGATCCTCTGATACCTTAGAACAGCCATTTTAAGTGGGATTTTTCAGCAGAGGAACACAGCTTTGAAAGATTTGAACTGTAGTGAAGAAAGAGTATGGTTTATCGAAAAGCAACAGAAGAATGGGTTTAAATAGGCAGACACGGCTAAGTGAAAGCGCGATGAAAGGGATTGACAACAGGGCTTACACCGCTGGCAGTCACAGGTGCCGATAACAAATGAGCAATTTGCAATGGGCTTACTGGGAAATTGTACAGTTGAAGCGGCGGTCTTCCCCAAAAGACGGCTCTCTTCTGCCTGGCTAGATGCTACGCATTGCGCGTGATTGAAATAATTATTCATTGGTAAGAAGCAAAAGGTCGAGAGTAAATGTTAACAGTTGTGCTTTGCTGGCGGAGAATTGAGTGTCGTGTCAAAGAGGCAATTTTGTGAGCTTCGGTCTGAAATGATAGAATTAGTTGACCTAAAATCCATTTAAAAACAACCGTTGCAGCAAAATTCAAAGCAGGGGCACGCCGCACGTTTGAGACAGCACTTCTTACGCTGCAAGAAAGCATAAATGAGGAAATTACGAACAGATGCGTTGTATCATCTCTTCACATTCATTTGGAACCACTTTTGTTTGATATAATTTATGATTATAATTTATGATGGATTTTGTACAAGTGTCTATTCCGGTTCCAAAAAGTGGTACGGTGCGATTAATACGTGATGTTAGTCGTAAATGTCAACTGTAGATTTTTATCCAACGACGGAGAATGCATAACACGTCTTGTCAGTCTGATAGATTCGTCTTTTTTTGAGCCAAAATAGACACAGCCTTGCAGAAGTAAGCTTTTTTCTAAATTAATAATAAATAGTTATTATTAATTATTATTTTTATTAGAGAAAGAAAACTAATTTTTAAATATATTCGAGTTGGAATGGAATTCAAATAGATGATCTTTTAGGAAGTCAAAAAGTTTCATTTAGATACAATGAGTATTAAGTGAACTATTCATATTCAAAAGAGTTAGATTCTTGTGAACCACTACTCAAAATCGAATCAATGAGCTTGACTTACAAACTAGACAATTGAATTTTGATAAATATTTAAACAATTTAGACGTTGCATGATTCTATATATTAAAATTTTATATAAATGCCAAGAAACTTAATTACAAGATTGAGCACTTACATTGAGATAGAACTCAACATTTAATTGTCACATATCAACCTAGAGAATTACTTTTCTAAAATATAGTTGTTGTTTTTGTAAATTGGATGATATGGTTGGGCTTTTTCCTTTTTTAAGAATAATTTTAAGATGTTCAATTAAAAAGTTGTCTAAGATTTTGAGGATTTTTAGTTGTGGAAATAATTTTAAAATTTTGAGAGAGGAAAGATGTATTTTATTCTCTTTCCTTAACTTAATTTTTATTTTGACATAAATTCATTGTCATAACACTTGGTTTATTGTGTTATGTATATAAGTTGACTTGAAACTTATGAACTTATTAGCCTTTTTTAGTCATGAATGGTTTGAACCAATTCCTATTACAACTACTCCAATATCTTGGACTCGACCACAACCACAGATGTAACCATCGAGTAACAACACCCTCATGATCTTGTCTCTTGATTGAGATTTATTTTCTCACATTACTAAGCATACCATGTGAAATAATTTGACTATTGCCCATCAACTTACATGCTAAAACACCTTGAGTTGATCACCAAGGATCTTATATGTAAGGACAAGGCTTAGATTATTAGTTCATATTAGATCTTTGCATTTTAATCTTGTTAGAAAGCATCAAATCTTGCAACAACATTTGCATTATGGATACTACAGATTTGACTTATCATTTGAACATGTGTGCATCTTTTGTGTTGTGTGTTTTTCAACCTTGTTTATGTGCAATGGGGGTTAAGTAGTAAACAAGCAATTTTTATGTGACGATGCTCCAATGTCTCATAATAGACTAGTTCGTGTTCTTTTTATAATACATATATTATTATAAATTCAATGATTATTGGATTTAGTAAAACTAAAGATGCACATTTGTGTATGTCAAATAAATTTCTTTTGTATTACAATCACATACATGGTAGCACTTTCCTAATCAATATATTTAAATTGAAAAGGATTTACAATGGTTTGGTATGTCTCATACTTCTTAGAATTTTTTGATTCCTCGTGTGTGTGTCTTCATTGTTTACTTCACTCCTTGCTTGAGAGAATGCTTGCATAGTTATTCTAATATTTTCACCTACAATGACCACTCATTACAATGTCTTATTAATCCATATATATTTTTTAATGACAAAATTTTTTAGATGCCCACATTTATTATACTATGGAACACTATCTACCTTTTCATAATGTGTCAGCTTTTAACAACCATAGTGTACATGATTATCACACAATTCTCTATACATATCCCGTTATCCAATATACACAAATTGATAGTTAAAAATAAATGAAGAACTCTATCGTTATATCTTCTTTAATTTGGATGATTTCAAGATGATGTACATGTAGTTGATGATCAATGCATTAAATATTTTTCAATGCTCCTTAGAATGCATTACACACCCATTGATGTTTTTAGAGGTGTTCTCAATTCCTGTACAACAATGAGCTAGAATTATTTAATCCTCTTTTATGTATTTTTTTTTTTGCTTATATTGAAATAGATTCAAGTTTCTCCAATGACTCTCTTTACAATAGTTTTAACTTTCTAATAGATTGGTCTATTAATGGGCTTGTCCAAGTTGATCTAGATCCCAAGGTGAAGTTTGGTGATGAATATATGATGCCTGAAATAAATTGGGTGAAAGTCAACATTGACAAGGTGTTGAAAGGGAACCTGGGACCTCTAAGAGTAGGATTTGTAGCAAGAGATTGGGATGACAATGTTCTTGCCTCTAGAGAAAAAAGGCTAAAGAAGGGCATGAATAATGAAGCCAAAATCTAAGTGACATTACTAGCAATCTGGATGACCAAAAGAATGTCGATGGCAAATTTGTATTTAGAAGAAGATTCTCAAATTATTATTAATGCAATAATAAGGGGTGAATGTCCTACTTGGAATTTAAATAAAATTATCAAAATGATCATAAATCTTTTAATTTCCTTTAAATAAATTAAATCTTATGTAATGAGAAATGGTAATAAGGTGGTGGACAGATTGTCAAAGTGGGCGGTGTCATTAATGGAGGACCAAACAAAATTTTATTGGGAAGATTTACGAGGGATCCCAATCACTGATCTATGACGGGGGGTGAACTCACAAAGTTGGTTCCCACTTTTTGGTACGTCCTTATTTTTGCTGAAATCATAAATTTTTTTAAAAAAATAATGATTTAAGCTTTAAGAGGTCACATTTTAAGTAATTAATTAAAGAGAGTTCAATCAAAGGCTCTTAGATCAAAATTTCTTGGATAGAACCTCTCTACTTCTAAATCATACTTGCAATGGAGTCTCCTTTGCATCTATCAAATGCTGATAAAAAACCAATTTTACCTTAGCCTTTGGGAGGTCAAATTAATTCATTTAAAAGTTTTTTTTTAAAGTATTTAGTCCTTATTATAAGATTTCCAAATAGTATAACAATTAATATATTTAATTTCATTAATATATTTTTATTTTATTTCTTATGAATGTAGGTTTTTCACCGAACATGAACTTCTTTGTTCAATGCATTGGGAAAAATAGTAAACTAATTCAAAAAAAATCTAAAAAATATCTATGCACTAGGTATTGATGTTTTCTTTCTAGCAAAAAAAAGAAAATTGAATTTTGATATATATAGAACAAGTTATGTGTTCAAACGTACACCTATATCTAAATTATAATTAGTCAAACTTCAAAACTTAATAAAATGAAAAATATTCAACATATCATTATCAAACCAACAGCATGCCCTGGGTATTGATGTTACAAACCAAAATTCAAAAGAATTAAGTTTTGATCATTTATAGAAAAAAAATTATGCGTTTCGGGATACACATCACTCTTAAAAAATGTTGTTTGCTGTAAAAAACTACTTTTTGAGGGAGATGTAAAAATCAATAAAATTTTATTCAAACAAATTTGAAAAAAATATACTTAGAATCTACAAACAAGATGTTAAAAATCACTAGTTTATATCATCTTCAAATTCTTAACGGTTTAAAAGTTACAGGTGTCGGAAAGTGAAGGTTTTTTTCAAAATATTCATATAAGTGTCAAAGTTGGTCAAAAAGTGGGAACCAATATTGTGAGTTCACCCCGGGTCGTACATTGCCAAAAATAGATACAATCATGGGAAGGTGTGTAGGTTTAATGCGATGGGATGTGGGTCTATTTCATTGTCGACATTAAGGTTTCATTTGATACAATATGAGTTGGTAGCGACGTAGGTTGGCAGGAAACAGACTTGTGGTGAAGCAAGGCAAAATGGAAGAAAACTTCACCCTAGTCACTCCCAAACAATAACTTTCCTTCTTGGGCTGAATTTTAGAGAAGATACTCCATAGTGTTTTTTAATTTTGATGACCCTCTATTCATGCAAATTCTAGACATGCTATTTAGAGAAGAATTCATGAGAATGGAGCATAGCTATCAAACAAATATTGATATTATCTCAATATTGGTGGTGTGGGGGATGGAGTTGGGAAGTAAGGAAGACATCTAATGGGTCATCAAGGAGTGTGTGGAAAAAGATCGGATGATGGATTGATGCCAATTCTGGGGTGGGAATGACTTGGGGAAGGCCTTCTAGTTGTAGAAGGAGATTGGATGAAAATTGACGACCAACCATCACAGCTCCAACCTTTAATTGTTTGAGTTCGGCGAGCAATGTGGATTAGAGGAAGGGATAAGCATACATTAGGTGGGAGGCCTTGAAGGACTATCTTTATGAATGGGGCTTGGACCGTGAGGAGGTTGGTGCAAAGAGGGGCAAGAAGGGTAAAGCTTGTGCAGAACAAGAGCATGAGGATGATGGGGTGACGAAGGAGCTAAAGGGTAAAGCTCGAGCAACACTCAATTTTGAAGAATATTGGGTCAATGAACCCCTCATGCACGAAATAGGTTTTTTGAAGAATAGTTTTATGTGAATTTTGTAAGAATGGGATGTTTGTGGTCTATTTTTTGTGGATAAGTATAATTTTTGTATGAAAGGTGAATACAGTAATGGCTCTTTAGCATATATTATGTATATATGTATAGGGGTCAAGAGTATCAGATGGTGTTTTGTTAAAAAATAGTATGATGATATATGCTAGTAGGGTGGTTAGAGTTTTTGTAGTTGGTGTTGTCTTAGACTTTAATGTCAATGTAAATTTAAATTTAAGCATTGATAAAATTACTATATTGTCAATAAAAAAAGATTTCTAATAGATTTAACTATCAAGAAACCAAAAGAGTATATATATATATAACTTATTTTAATTTTTCGTGTTTTCTTCCTTATGTTCACAACTATTATGTGAATGACACAAAATCACCTTTAATGGTCCATGATGGCATAAGTGGTCATGAACATTCCTTTTGTAACATTGGCTCTTTTTCTTTGTATTGTATTTTCTCATGTGTGGTTTCCTATGGATTTGAGATGGTGAAAAGTAATAAATATCCCCAACACAGTTTCATTCATGGTTACCAAAAATATTTAGCTCTTTTTTATTATTTAGATTACTTAATGACCTTTTTTATTGATCCATAATTTATGTCCTTTGAAATTTTCTTTTCTTATATGATTTGCTTGACCTTTGGCTTATTGATTGTTTGTTTGGATTCCTTCCTTTCACCTTCACACTTATTTTTGTATTTTTTTTACTTATGGCACATTCCACATCATTTTACTTGGCTTCCTCAATTGTGGGATCCTATGGACATTTCTTTATCTGAAAAATTGTTACTCTCCCAAGTTAGTAAATAAAAATAAACACATTACATTATTAATCGATCCTTTACATTCTAACATCTCATACAATATTTTTTATGTATGTGTGTACATGAAATATTTTGTGTATGGCACTACTCTTGGGGTCCTTCCATGCTTATATTATATTCCACTTTCTTATATCATGTACTTACATTACATGAGAGAATTAGAGATGACATGTTTATATTTTTTTTTAATGTCACAGCCGAAGCAATATTTTTAGCTTTTTCCTTGGAGCTAAGAACTAGTTGAGTAGACTCGAACCCAAGACCTCCCATGTAGGAGGTTCACAGCTAACCACTGCATTGTGGGGTCATCCCCCGAGATGACATGTTTATATTATTGCATTTAGCTAATGATATATTTTTCACAACTCACACTTGCATAGCTATATTTGTTATGAGATCATCTTACAATCACATTCTTCTTCAAGGAGTGGATAATGGTGGAAAAATTTTCTCAATGGAGTTTGAGATTCATTATAAGAACAATGCTATAGCTATATATAAGACAAATCCATACACCCCTTGGTAAAACTGAGTTGTAGAAAGGACAAACATGATGCTAATAGAAAAATCTACAAGTATTCTTAGTATGGACGATCTGGATAAGAATTTTTAGGTGGAAGTAGTTAGTATTTTTTATTATTTTATCTACACATCTCCTACAACAATACTTGTTGATAGGAACCTAGAAGAGGTTTGAATGGGTAAGAATTCATCTCTTAGTCATCTTATCATTTTTGTTGTGATGCATATGAGTATGTACCCAAGAGAAGAGGTTTAAGTTAGACCTCAAAGTGGAGAAGTGTATCTTCATTGGTTATAATGATTGAGTGAAAAGATACAAGATTTGGAATTATGAAACAAGGCAATATATAATCATAATATGGTTTTAAAGAAATCAATTCTTCTCCTATTGAACAATCTAGAGATGAAGAGAGAGAATTGTGGCATAATTTGAGCCAAATATAAAGAAATAAGCATTTGAGGATGAGCATGATGTTCATGATGGACAAAATAAGTATATGGATCATTAGTTTTGAGGAGAAAGAAGATCACGTTACTCCACATGTAAGAAGGTGCACACAACAAGGAAGATAACCCATGATGTATGATCCACCTATTTTTTGTCAAATATTTGTATTCTCTACTATTGATGATGAAACAAGAACTAATAAAGAGGAATTACAAGCAAAGGAGTGTAAGTCTCGAAAAGGGGCCATGAATTAAGAGATGGTATCCATAGAGAGGAATAGAATGGGTTTTCTAAAAGAAGGAAACTTGATGGTTGTAAATGGGTCTTCAAGAAGAAGTCCAATTCTACTTGGGTATGATTAAAAATATGATGGTGGCTAAGGGTTATTCCTAGGTTGAAGCATTAAGTTTTGGTGATATTTTCTTTCATGTTGTAAACTTACCTTTTATTAGATTTTTGTTATATATCACTACTATATATTACCTAGAGATCAAGAAAATGACTTCAAGACATAATTTTTACGTGGTGATTTGGAGGAGAAAATATGCATTAGATAGCGTAAGAACTTCATAAAAAGGTAAAGATTATTTCATTTATATGTTAAGAAGTCTCTTTAAGGTTTGAATTTGTCTCCAACAATGTGATATTAAAAGTTTAATGCTTATGTTTTGAAATTAGAATTTTTTATAACAAACTCTAATTATTGTATCTATTTAAAGCAAGTACAAGATTAATTCGTTGTCATTATTCTTTAATTTGATGGCATGCTCCTTATTTTGAACAAAAAAAAATAAATCTTATCTTTCACTTCAATTTGATATGAAGCATTTAGGAGCTCATAAGTCCATCTCAGGCATGGAGATTGGGAGAGATGGAGCTAATGAAAATATTTCGTTAAGTAAAAGAAAGTGTGTTGGTTATATGTTATACAAAGATTCACAATTAAGGATTGAATGTTCACACCCTTATGGGAGTAAATTTATTAATGTAATAGTGTCCCATGAAACTTGATGAAATTTGGTTAAGTCAAAGAAAGTGTGTTGGTTATATGTTATACAAAGATTCACAATTAAGGATTGAATGTTCATACCCTTATGGGAGTAAATTTATTAATGGAATAGTGTCCCATGAAACTTGATGATATAAAAGATGGTCATGTTCTAAATATGATGTGGGATACACTAGACTAGACATGACTAGAGCAATGATAGTTCTAAATAAATGTTTCCAATCTAGGGAAAGATAATTATATATGATTAAGAGGGCCTTTAGATATATTTTTAACCCTTAAAGTATTCTATTGCTACCAAGGATGATAAATTTTGAGTGGAAAATGAGATATTCAGGGCTTTGTTGATATCGATTGAACAAGTGATGTTGAAATTGAAAGATCTAGTCTAGTGGTTATGTGTTTAACTTGTTTGGTGGTTAAATCAATTAGATGAAAAAGAGATAGACTATGGTTTCTCTTTTGACTATAAAAAATGAGTACATGAAAGATACCCATGATTGTAAAAAGGTAATGTGGCTTTAGAGATTGTGTTCAGATGTTATCCTAAGATGGGAGTCAATGTGTGTTGATTGTGATAGTCAAATTGTTATTAGTTTGACCAAAAACCCTAAATGTTTATACATGAACAAATCACATCGATATATAATATTATTTGGTTCATGATATTGTGGAGGAGAAGAGGGTATTGATAGAAAAGTGTGAAAAATTTAGAGAATATTACAGATTGTTTGACAATATTGATGAGCACAAATAAGTTCTTGTGGTGCAGAACTACTATGGGGAAGTCCCCCCTTAGCAACTACTTTATCTATGTGTGTCCCTTTATCTAATGTATATAATAAGTGGTTGAATGTTATAGAATGTGAACTATACACCTTGCATAAAATATATATTATTTTATAAAGTTGTAGGATGCCACATTTTGAGTAGAGCAATAGTTTATTAAGAAGTGATGTGTAAAGCTAGGAAAATACTTATATTGTATATTATGGGGTCACAATGAAGACACGCCATCCTACAAAATAAAGAAAAATCAATGGAAGGTGAAAATTCAATTTGGGTGCCTAGACTGGAAGAGCTTTTTAGTTTACCTTGAAAGTTGAAAAGGCTCTTGGTTGTAATGACTTAGTTTTTATGGTAAGTTTTCTCAACGTTGTCTTGCCTATTTATAGAGCACTTGAGATGGGACGGAAAAGATGAACTAATAGGAAGACATGAATATATCATTGTAATAACTCCAAGAAGTGATTTGAATATATGTTTAATAACATGAGAAGAAATCTCTGATTGTATCATAATTTTGTTACTACAAATAGAAGAAGAGTGGTGTTATTTATCGGTGAGATTTTTTCAAAAGGGTTTCCCAAGTTAAGTCTTGTGCCATGTGTATTTTCTCTTCTAAAATATTTGATATTTTTATTATGTGGCATTCTTTTGTTAAGATTAGTGTTATTTTGTTTCATGAAGTACTAGTCTCCATAAAATAAATTATTGTGTCAACATACTATAAAAAAACACCAATCACACACATTAAGTACTATTGCATTTTTATTGAAATTTAATTTAAAAAACATAAAGTAAATCATTGTTTATTTAATAAGATACACCTTAGGAAGAATATAAAAATAGAAAGACAATAAGTTAATGAAGAAAATGGACTCATCTCAAGCAATGATTATTGGATTAATTAAAAATAAAGATGCATGTTTGTGTATATCAAATTATTTTCTTTTGTATTACAATCACATACATGGTAACACTTTTCTAATCAATATGTTTAAATTGAAAAGGATATACAATGGTTTGGTATGTCTCATACTTCTTATAATTTGTTGATTCCTCTTGCGTGTGTCTTGATTGTTTACTTTAATCCTTGCTTGAGAGAATGCTTGCATAGCTATTCAAATATTTTCACCTCCAGTGGCCACTCATTACGAGGTCTTATTAATCCATGTATATTTTTTAATGATAAAAATTTTTAGATGCCCACATTGATTATACTATGGAACATTATCTACCTTTTCATAATGTGTCAACTTTTGACGACCATAGTGTACATGATTATCATACAATTCTCTATACATATCCCATTATCCAACATAGGTAAATTGATAGTTAGAAATAAATGAAGAACTCTATTCTGATATCTTCATACTTTCATTTGGATAATTCCAAGATGATGTACATGCAACTAATGATCATTGCATTAAATATTTTTCAATGCTCTTTAAAATGCATAACAATACATTTCCAAATATTAATAATCATGGACATTTCCAAGTTGAGGAACTTATGCATTACACACCCATTGATGTTGCTACAAGTGTTCTGAATTCCCGTACAACAATGAGCTAGAATTCTTCAATCCTCTTTTATGTATTTTTTATTTTGCTTATATTGAAATAGATTCAAGTTTCTCTAATGAAACTCTCTAGAATAATTTTAAATTTATAATAGATTTCTTTATTAATAGGCTTGTATAGGTTGAGCTAGACCCCAAGGTGAAGTATGGCGATGAATGGATGAAGCTTGAAACAGATTAGGTGAAAGTCAACTTTGACGGGGTGTCAAAAGGAAACTCGAGACCTTTAGGAGTAGGGTTTGTAGCAAGAGATTGAGACAACAATGTTCTTGCCTCTAGAGCAAAAAGGATAAAGGAGGGCATGAATAATGAAGCTGAAATCTAAGTTGCATTATTAGCAATCAGGATGGCCAAGAGAATGTTGGTAGTGAATTTGTATTTGGAAGGAGATTCTCAAATTATTATTAATGTAATAATAAGGGGTGAATGTCTTGCTTGGAATTTAAATAAAATTATCAAAATTATTAGAAATCTTCTAATTTCCTTTAAAAAAAAATTAAAAATCGTGTACCAAGAAACAATGTTAAGGTGGCAGATAGGTTGTCAAAATGGGTAGTGTCATTAATGGAGGATCAAGCAAAATTTTATTGGGAAGATTTACGAGGATCCCAATCACTAATCTATGACAAGTCATGAGCTACCAAAAATAGATACAATCATGGGACGGTGTGCACACTTAATGCAATGGGATGGGGGTCTATTTCATATTCAACATCAAGTTTTGATTTGGTCCAATATGAATTGGTAGTGGAGTAAGTTGGCATGCAACAAATTGGTGGTGAAGCAAGGAAAAATGGAAGCAAAATAAACCCTAGTCACTCCCAAACAACAACTTGCTTTCTTGGGCCAAATTTCAGAGAAGAGACCCCACAATGTTTTTAAGTTTGATGACCCTTTGTTCATGCAAATTTTAGACATACTATTTGGAGAAGATATCATGAGAACAAAGCATGGGTATCAACAAAATATTGATATTGTCTCAATATTGGTGGCATGGGGGATGGAGTTGGGAAGTAAGGAGGACCATCCAATGGGTCCTCAAGGACTGTGTGGAAGAAGACTAGATTTATGGATTGAGGCCAATTCGGGAGTGGGTGTGACTGAGTGAAGATCTTCTAGTTGCAGAACGAGATTGGCTAAAAATTAGTGATCTGTAATGCCCCGCCAGGAACCCTAAAGGATAGCAACACAACAAGGCAACTGAAAGGAGCAATAATTTTTTTTTTTTAAAGATTAAATGAATTAATCATAACTTTGCACAATAAAACATAAGCGGAAGACTATCATTTACGTCCTAAAGGGTTACCAACGAAGATTACTTCTAATTAAAACTACATCACAATATTAATCCAATTATCCATCTAAAATAGGGAAAGTCAATAACGATTAAATAACTCAAATTCATAAATTGATCTCCAAAGGATAGGTTTAAAGAATTACAACATATATACTTCCAATGATTCATTTATACATAATAAGAAAGATAATTGAAACAACATATATCCCATGAACTTAAATTACAACATTCCATAAATTACATGGCTTCCATAGAACAATAAAGTACTAAGGTTACAAGTTGCTGATACAATGACCACACGGGCCTCAAAAGTACAATATCAAGACATGAGTTGCTACACGAAGCAAGAACCAAGATACACCGGCGAAGCCAATCCTCGCAAGAAGGTAGGAGCAAAATATCCGATGGGAAGTGGCACTACCACCCGACCATGTGATCCCATAATGGAACCACCCCACCGTGCTAGGAGATAGCAGAAGACCCTCAAGCAAGCAAGATAAGTACAACAGTTCACATGACTCCGCAGTACACAAGTGACTCAACTCACAAAACACTAGCGACCCTAAAGAGAGAGTGTCATCACATGGCTTAAGATGGTTACCCTAGGTAGGTCTCCATAGGTCCCGGCCCCCATCTTGGGTTATCCTGGTAACCTCTCCCGAACCCCCAGCTCCATCTAAGCATCATGCAAACCCTACCATCCTTTCGTGAGGACAAGGTGGTAGGTTTGCCATTCCAGGCCTTCCCAAACACCTTGAGCCTATACAAGCACTCAACCGTGTACGGGGTACATTATCTTAATTAAATTAATAACTACCCAACCCCTAATCAAATTATTAGGTTATCACTTAATAGCTGACTTTCGAGGGGTTATCCTGCCATCCACTTCAGGTGCGGCCCCCGCCCGAAAGCCACTCTCTCTACTAGGACACTAACTGGATAAGACTCTCTATGAGAACTCTATGGTGGGACTGACAACCATAAATAATCCAGACATAACACAGGTGAAGGACTCACAGTCACAAACCTAGGGTTGACCATTAGGGACATAACACATAATGGCTCACATCCTCAAGGTTTAAACATCGACACCTGACCAAGGGGTAAACATCAACGACATAATGCAACGACATTTAAACAACTAGACTGCAAATTTTGAAACACAAGATCCTACACAAGCAATCTTTCTTTAAACAGTCAACAGCATAAAATGCTCGCAATAAGGATTTTTGGAAATAAAGACATCGCATCTATTTAACATAAAGAAATGATGAAGTCACATGTCTAAAAAGGTTGAATTGGAACCACATTTACAATTTTAAACCCCCAACCAGTTGATGATGATAAAATTACAAATTACCCAATTCGACTATAACCAAGTCAACATTTAAATCAAATAAACAGATGTATACATAAGCTAATATAAAATAATTCCAATATGATACCTATTCAGCGAACATGATACCATATGATTATATTACATTACTTGGATAACGAAAATTAATATTAAATTTAACCCAATCTCTCCTTTATTCCAAACGTTAATACTAACCTCCATATCATTTTATTTATTTTCAAAATGCAAGGCAAATAATTCTAATCACTAAATCGAAGAATTGTTAATTAACCTTAATATCATTATAATCTAACAATTAACTTAATATTATTATTTAATATTAAATAATAACATATTATTATTATTGTTTAAATAACAATATATTATTATTTAATATTAAAAAAGATAACTTTATTTATTATATTTTACAACTAACAATTATTATATCATTATTTTTTTTTAAACTAAAAAAAATATATAAAAAAAATTTACAAAACCTACGTGGGGCCCAAAGCACCCACGGCAGCAAGTGCTACTATCCCCAGACTTGGGGAAGCAGCGCTGCTGCTAACCCCAAGCTGGGGGAAGGTAGCGTTAGCTGCAGGGAGGGGGTGCGTGGGCTGGGTTGAGCCCAGCTCCCCGCCACCGCCCCCAATCCCAAACTATAATTTTTTTTTTGGTTTTAATAAATTTAAATTCTGTTTTTTTTTATGAAAACGTCTGAGACAAAAGGTTAAAACAAACAGAAATAAGAGATGAAAATCTCTGTAAAAAAAAAAAATAACAATTAATTTCCCCAGCCAATAACCTCCCTTTTTTTTTTAAACATTTAAACAGATAGATAAATTATAAAAAAAAATCACTGGTAATAACAATTTTGCCAGCAATAAACATCTGAGACAAAACAGAGGCAAGAAAACTTCACCCAAATCAGCCCAGTTCATTCTTAAAATTAAATTACATGGGAATAAGCTTAATCTCTAATCCCCAATTGGTTTTTCTTTGCTCCAAACAAGCATGGACAAGAGAAAATTAACTCATAATCATTATTTTTAAACTGAAAATTACCAGGGAGAACTATTTTATAAATGCTTGGCAAAATTTTGCCAGCATAACACTACTAAAACCCAAAAACAATATTTCCAATTACAACAGCAAAAGCCATGAATTTCTTGCACAAGCAAAAATGAAGAGCATAATTAAATTATGAAACTACTTGGAGAGAGTTTGAGTTTGAATTTTGATAACAAATTTGATAGAATTCTTCTTCAACAATCCCATGGCAAGCAAAGACTCAAAACCCAAAACTCATAAACCAAGCTTTAAACATTAAACAGAGAATTGGAAGAAAGCAAGGATTTTTGTTAAAAATAAACAAGGATTCAACCAACCTCTAGAGTTCCCAAGAAGGAGTTGTATGCTTCAGCAGAATTCCCAGCTAGTTCAAGACCCAAATCCACCTTTCAAGAAATTTTTCCAGAATTTCTTTTTCTCCTCCAAACAAGCATATCTTTCCCCAAAATCTTCTCCAAGGTAAAATAGTAAAACAATGTTGATGCTCTACAAAAAGGATTAGGTTAGTCATTGATAACACAACACCAATAAGAAGAAAAGCCAAGTTGTTAGTGTTAGAAATCATAAACCAAACACTTTCCTACACAAGCATATCAAAAGAGATACAAAAAGCATGATAGAATGTCTAACTAGGAAGATAAATACGATGAGGCATCTCCAAATGCCTCCTAACATGCTCTTGGCTTCTTCTCCCTTGTTCCTCTCCTCTCCAAGTTCCAAAATAGTGTAGCTCTCAGCAGCTTTTTGCACTATGGATGCTTATGGAGGATTGAGATTGTAGTATTGAGCTTTGAATGTGAAATAAAAAGCTATACTATGCTAATGATGCTAACATGATATATTTTAACCAAAATGATAAGATGTTAGATTGATTATGCTAAGAATGCTCTCTAAAATGTCTATAGCTTAGATGCATACAAGTTTGCAGGATCTGGATTATGAAGGAATGGGCTCTATTTATAGGAAAAATGGAGCAATGGATGGCCAAGATTGAAGGGTTTAATCAAGGGTCAAGCTTGAAAGTTGGGGATCCATGTGCACAATTGGCACCAATTAAATGGTGACAAGTGTCAACATAGGGTTGGGTTGAAAGAAAGGGGTTGGAGGCCTTGAATGCCTGAGAAGACTTCATGGTTATCTAAAGGCTAAGGGTCAAGTCTAAATTAAGATTACCCATTGGATTAAGAGTTAATCCAAGGATAAACCTTTGTGCAAATGATTAAGAGATAATCATGGTCAAAGCATTAAAGGCCTGATGAGACCCTTGGGTTGGGTAGAGGTTGAGTCAAAACAAATGTTTTAACCATGTGGGAGGGTTTGAGTTAACCATTAATGGTTATTGGAGACTTTGGGGATTAAGTGGTTGAAAGTTGGAAGCCTTTAATGGCTATCAAAGACTTTGAGGATTTAGTGGTTGAAGGTTGAAAGCCTTTAATGGTTATCCAAGACTTTGAGGATTTGAGAAGTGACTTCCCTTTGCTTATGAATGTGACAAAGTTTAGAGGATGGATTAGGCTAATTAGGAAGGGGTTTAGAAGAATCTAGAAGGGGATTAGATTTTGCAAGTGGATTTGGTGGGTGAGGGAAAATAAGATTTTATTTAAAATAAAAATTCATTTATTTCAAAATGTGTGCAAGTTGCATTTGTAGGAAAATGCAAGTGGGGTGGGGATAATGATTTAAATAAATGTTTTATTTAATTTATTTAAAAGAGGAATAGGGGGATATAATTAAATAAATTGATTTTATTTATTTAATTGAATGGAATTTGATTTAATGAATTAATTAAAATAAATTGAATAATTTATTTAATTAATAGAAGAATGTTTGGAGATGAATTAATTAAATATTAATTTAATTAACTGATGGCTAGTGGATTTTTAATCAAATAAATACGAAATATTCATTTAATTAAAATGGACAGATTTGTGTGACTACAAATGTTTTAACCTAATTTTCTAGGTTGCAATATTTTTCTATTTAAAACCATTAAAATAAAACAATTGACTTTTTTTTCTTTTTCATATTCCTCTAAAATAAATGAGAATTCCCTTTTTTTGAAAATTACATTTCTCATATATAGCAATTAAATCAACTTTTCAACTAAAAAGGAAAACAATGAGTTAGCTTTATTTGTATATATTAAAAGCAATTAACTCTATTTATTCTACTTCTTCCGTTGGATCTAAACATGATTACTTTTCCAAAATAAACAACTATAGGTTAAAATCTAATAAACTAATCAATTAAGCTTGGTTCAAGACATAAAGGCATAATAAAGAATAAATCGCTCAAACCAACAAAGAATGACAACTTAAACTTTAAATAAATAACCGAACCACTATGGCACGCAAATCGAGGAAAAGCAAGAAGACTCGAAATTCGAACAAAAGGGATGGACGACCGACTGACGACACTCACAAGAATAGACTGAGGTAAGGACTAGGGTCAATAGCTATCTCCTCCACTCCCATCGGACATATAAGGCACGCTCAGACCTGTGAAGCAAGGTGGAGATGATACCCCGTACCTACCCGGTACTTGTACCTGCAATATCCTGCATCATCGAATCACACATGCATGCATATAAATATAGAATACACGGCACGCACACCGATGAAGGAGAATCGCGACGTTCCTTGTCTCATCGAAATGAGTGAAGGAAAATCGTCCCCTTGCATCCAATACAATAGCAAACACGCAACATATATATGACACATCGCCTAGATAAAGTAAGATGTCAGTACAAAGCAATAATCCATGAAATACTAGAAATCACCAATACTGAAATACTGAAAATAACTCATGCATCTAATATCCAGATAAACAGGAAATAATATCAAATACGTTTGCAAAATGTCGAGCAATAAAGTGTCAACTGAATAGTAAACTGCAACATAAAATCAGTCTAATAAGTCTGATCGAGAAGGGGTACTACAGATCAGCCATTAAAAATCCATTTCATTCGATGGAGTTTGGTGAGCAATGTGGACAAGAGGAAGGCAAAATCATACATTAGGTGGGAGACCTGCAAGGACTATCTATGTGAGTGATGCTTGGGCCATGAAGATGTTGGTATGAAGAGGGAGTAGAAGAGGAAAGCTTGTGCAGAACAAGAGCATGAGGATGATGGGCCAGCAAAGGAGTCAAAGGGTAAAGCTCAAGCAAGGCTCAATTTTGAAGACCATTGGGTCAATGGAGCCCTCATGCACGAAATAAGTTTTTTTAAGAGTAGTTTTCTGTGAATTTTGTAAGAATGCGATGTTTATTTTCTATTATTTGTGGATAACTATAATCTTTGTATGAAAGCCAAATACAGTAATAGCTCTTTAGAATTTATTATGTATAGTTGTATAGGGATCGAGTATCAGATGGAGTTATATTAAAAAATAGTATGATGATATATGATGGTAGGGTTGTTAGGGTTTCTATATTTGGTGTTGTCTCGGGATTTAATATCAATGTAAATTTAAATTCAAGCATTAATAAAATTATTATAATACTGATAAAAAAATCTTTCTAATAAATTCGACAATCAAGAAACAAAAAGAACCATCAAAGTTAATAAAACACTTGCTACTCAATTCCTAACAATGATATATATTTTACTTATTTTTATTTTCCTTGTTTTATTCCTTACATTCACAACTATTATGGGGATGACACAAAATCACATTTAATGGTCCATGATGGCATAAGTGGTCATGAACATTCCTTTTGTAACAGAGGCTTTTTTTCTTTGTATTGTATTTTCTCATGTGTGGTTTCCTATGGATTCAAGATTGTTAAAAGTAATTAATATCCCCAACATTTTCATTCATGGTTACCAAAAATATTTAGCCCTTTTTTCTTTTCTATTTAGTATTACTTAATGACTTTTCATGTTCATCCATAATTGATGTCCTCCTTTGAATTTTTCTTTTATTGCATAATTTACTTGACCTTTTGCTTTTTTCTTTTTTTTTTTACCCTTTCTTTCATATTCACACTTATTTTTGTCTCTTTTTCACTTAGGTAACATTCCACATCATTTTACTTTCCCTCCTCAACTGTGGGATCCTCTGGACTTTTTTCTATCTAGAAAATTCTTACTCACCCTTCAGTAAATAAAAAATTAACATATTACATTTATTTATCACTCTATTACATTCTTACATCTCATATGATATTTTTTATGTAGGTGTGTACATGAAATATTTGTGTATGGCACTACTATTATGGTCCTCCCATGCTTATATCTTATACCACTTTCTTGTATCATACTTACATTACATGAGAAAATTAGAGATGACATGTTTATATTATTGCATTTAGATAATGATATATTTTTCACAAATCACACTAACATGGCTATATTTGTCATGAGATCATCTTACCATCATATTTTCCTTCAAGGAATGGACAATGGTAGAGAATTTTTCTCCATGGTTTTAGATTCATTTTAAGAACAATGCTATAGTTAGATATAAGACAAGTCCACACACCCTTTCGTAATACTGAGTTGTAGAAAGGACGAACATGACACTAATAGAAAAATCTACAAGTATTCTTAGTAGGGATGATCTGGATAAGAATTTTTGGGTAGAAGTAGTTAGTATTTTTTATGTGGTGATTTGTGTTGGCTGAATTTTTTGCAAATTGGGGAAGTTTACAAAATTGTAGTTTCAGCCACAGTATGCGAGATGAAATCTCTCCTAATTTATAAGGGAAGGCTCCTCCTTTTTTTACTACTCTATTTTAGAATACAATACACACTATGATTTATAATCTAAACATGGGTGGTACATCATCCTATTCTCTCTTTAGAATATATGTTATTCTCTCCTCTCTTTTTTAGGAAATAATTTATAATGTAGAGCAATAATGATTAATAAAACTTCAAAGTTATAAATAAATAACTTAGAGCATATGAATGAAAAAAAAGAGTAAAGTTTCCTTAAAGGCTCAAAGTCGTATGTTGCTTCTTCGAGACAAGAAAATAGTGCTTAAGCTCAAAGTCTTACAAATCACTATTATCCTATCAACCTTTCTTCAAATAACTTATGTAACCCACTGTGTCAACTAAGATAATCAAAGCAAAGCATAAAGTCTTTATCTTGATCCCTTATTACAACTTTTGATAATCTTTTCTCGTAATAACAATATGAAGTGCAAAGCCTTCAAGATATTATCTCCTTCTACCAAGATGACAAAATGAAGCATGAAGTCTTTGAAATGCTATCTTATTATGATTCAGCTAACTTTTCTCAAAATAAAAAGATGAAGATCAAAGTCTTTAAAATGTTATCTCTTTCACTAATTACTAATCCTAATAATCAAGAGCTCAAATATGACACAAAGTTCACAAACCAACACTTATTCTACTCTTTAATGATATTTTCCCACAACACCTTTACTTAATCAAAACAAGATTCAATAAGAATGCAAAAGATATCTTCATATTTGATCAAGTTTGCAAAATAACAATAGTAACACAAAGTTTTGTTGCATAAGATTAAAGATGCTAATTACAATAAGAAACTTCATATATATAGGTGAGGTGCGATGAGATAATCTAGGAAAAACTATGACTAAATCAAAGAAGAGTCCTATTTGACTTAGAACTCGTGCATACTCTAGATGTAAAAACTTAGATACAAAATGACACCTGAGGTGTCAAAGTCTTATTACAAAAATGCATCTACAACTTCTAAAATGTGAAAAATAATAAGTGTCGCCAGACACTCCATTTTGGTCTTGCTTCATCAAATCCTCAAATTTCTATAGAATTACCTTCGTATATTCTTCATCGGGTCCTTTGGTGTGGCTTGTAATGACTTTGACCTGAGTGATGGAATCTCCAAGGCTCATGTAGCATTTCTTGTGTTTCTTGAGAAGAGAATCCAAATCATCCAGATTGACTTGGATGTCTATTAATTTATCAATAGAAGATAATGAGAAAACCTCCTTGTCCACCTCTTGTCCAACAAGTAAACTGAATTCTTTGATAATAATATCTTCATGAAGAGGATTTTGATTTTTTTTAAGGAATGTACAAGGAACTGCTGATATCTTTTCAATTATGTCCTTTCCTGTATCATTACATTCATTTTGAGCTTTTCTCATATCTTTGACAAGCATTTTTAGGGTGTTCATTTGATGTTCCAGTACCTCCCTTTGTTCAATATACATGTCTTTTGAAGGAAGTTCTCCATTGTCAACCAGAACATTTAATTGGAAATCTTCTAACTTCAACCAAGAGTCAAAATTATTCTCATGTGTCTCCACTTCATTTGAGAATAGATCCAAAGTCTTATCTATTTTAAACTTTACATCCTCTAGATTATTGATCAAGTTAACTACTGAACAAAAGAGATGTGTACCTTGACTCAATAACTTGTCCATCCACTCACCAACTGATCTCTCACGTGAATTGACCTGTTCAACTTGCTTGATGATTTGTTCATCCACTGATGAGGTGATTGGTTGAATTACCTTTGATGACTTGGTTATTTTGATCAAGACATTAGTGAATTGATCCACCTGTTTTTTCAATTTATCCTTCTTTACCTTTTCTTCATTAAACATTTCCATAAGATACTCAAAGGATGCTTGAGCATCTTCCATTGCTCCTTCATGTGTTTGCTTGCTTAGGTGAATCCTATTGATGACATAATCAGTGGGTTGCACTTTATCCAAATCTGTATCTAGAGGAGGAATTGCCATCTCAACATACTAATTATTTTCTTTATCTACCTTCACCCTAGATAAAGTATTGGCCTTCTTTGTACCTTTAGACTTAACATGAACCAATTGACTAAAATTAAAATTCATCTATAGAGATGGATTGCTTTTTTTCTCTTGGGAGTGTTAGAAACTAGTCAAGGTTGCAAAGATCTATTATCATCCACTCTTGCGGTTAACACTTGAGATGCTAGTTATTGGGATTTAATGCTTGTGGTAACTATTGGTGGAGTGGAGGTAACAATGGTAGGTAGATTTTGAGAAACAAAAACCTTAGGAGGAATCTAAGTTTTTTATATAAATTTATCAAAATCTTCCAATATGGAAGAAGTTACCTTAGATAGATTACGAAGAAAAACACCTTCAATGTTATCATGAGGTGTGTCAAGGGTGGACTCACTAGTAGTTGCAGAAGGGATGATATGAATCATAGGATCTTGAGATGAATATGAGATAGTATAACCAAAAGGAACAATGTCATAAATTGAAACTAAAGTAGTACCTATAATATCACATGATGTAGGAGGAACACCCTCTTTTTTCTCTTGAGACTGGGAAGTACTTGGGATTTCTTGTAATGCCTCCTCATCAAATTCTTCTTCTTGTTCCTTTTCTGTGTCTTGTTCTTCCTCTTGTTCACCTTCATCATATTCTTAATCAGCTCCATCACAAGCTTGAGTCTCTTGGGTAGATGTTTCCCCTTGACTCTTACCTTTCCCTACTGTGAACTTAAACTTGGGAGCCTTCAGAGTTGTCGTGTCATGTCTATTCTTTGTTCAAAACTCAAAAGTCTTTCCCATAGGTCCTATGATGTGAAAAGGATTCAATTGAATATCATGCTGAGTTGGCAAAACATTGGTATTAGCAAGAATGTTTTGGAACTTGCTCCTTACTGAACGGTTTTCCTTTTCAGACCATTGAATCAAAGGCAAGGGTGAATCAAAAACCTTGTTCTTCTCATACATAGGATCCAAAACATCACCATCATCTCAAAATCTTTAGGGGTATCAGCAAGATCTGTGTTCTCAATATGTTCTACTATTAGACGACACACATCTTCAACCCGATGGACATGAGTTTAACTTAAATCTTGATTTTATTCTTCATACCTTTATAGTTAAAATGTTTTCTGGCCTTAAAGAATTTCATTATCACTCTCCTCATTTATTCTTCCATGGCTCTGAATTTGTAGATGGAATTGATAGAATATCTCCCAATTGTGATGGAGAGCTTGAGACCACTCTTGTGAGCACTGGATTAGCATTCATGCACTGCTATCATCTAACAAGCCAACTCCATGAGAGTAATTTTGGCAGATGGATACCTAGGAAGCATGAAAGGCTTACCATCGAAGCATCCAATCCTGAGATATGTGAATGTTGGGAATTGCAAGAAGATACATCCATATTTGTTAGCTACATTCCAGGCTTCATTTGATACTCTCTTCTTTTAAAATTCTTTGTCAAACATACACATGTACTGAGCGAAGAAGGCATCATTGACTCACCTAAAATGATGCAAACTCTCCTTGAGAGTCAATTGTGTAAAATATTGATAAACGGGAACTTGAATCCTCTCTCATGTGGTAGATAATCCTAGAAAATGCCTCATTGAGGCAGCTGCATATACAAGATATGAAGTCATGTAGAACTTCAAGGTGGTGGGTACTTTTGTAAACTGTTCACATAATGCATCAACAATCTATTTACCCTAGTATATTTTCTTCTTATTTTGTCAGATTATATAAATGTAGTGATACATCCACTTATGATAAGTGTATGATACTAGAAGTCCCTTTGCTCTACTAAGAAGAGTAATCAAATCATTTACCTCCTCAATGAAGTCATTTCGGTGAATAGTCTAAGGCCATCTTGCAATTTTGCACCTTGGAGTCTTCAACCAATTCTCATTAATGTTTCTTATGTATTTGTTTGAATTGTTATCATAGTAGGTTATTGATGTTTGCATATCAATATTGGCATATTGATCTATATGCAGACACTTGAAAGTAGTGTCAAAGAAATCATCATCTAACTTGATGAGGGTCTTCTTTCCCTCTGCGTCATTTATTGAAATGCTCACTAGATCATACCGGTTAGCTAAGGCTAACACAAAATCAAGTTTATGTGCCGACATAGGAAAGGCCGCAACTAAATGAATTCTATTGTTGATAGTAGGCTCCATTTTGTATGATACAGATGGATATTTAATCCTTTTCAAGAATTCATCTAGATCAATGTGCCCTAATTCTGTGTCCTTAATGTTTTCAATGTTTGACGACATGGATGAAGGAGGAAGACCAGATGTGGGTTTTGCTTCTTGAACTTCATTGCTCTTTTGCTTGGTGATGGCTCTATCATTGAATATGATTGCACTATAATATTTGAAAAGATCATCACAGTATTTGAGCCAATTTGCCTCCTTACAAGGATTATAAATTCCCAATTGATAGAACAAAAGTATCTAATTGCGTGAAAAAATATTTTATATTATCAATTTGCAAGTGTGTGCACTTAGTGCAAATCAAACTTATAAGTCTGATTAGCACCTAAAACTAGTGAAAAATGCAAAGAAGTGCATATTGGACTTATAAGTTCGATCTGTACTTTTAGGGAAGTTCAAAAATCTCAAAGGAATGCATATCAAGCTTTATAACCCTGATATGCAATTGAGGAAAGCAAACAAAAATATAGGTGCATATCGAGGTTATAAGCCTGATATGCACTATGACAAAAACATAGAATAAACTACACAAGGTGCTAGTCAGTGTTATATCCTTGACTTTGACTTTGGAAGGGATCATGGTGTGAGACAGGGATACAACCCCGACTAACACCTATGCAAAGCACTTAGCAAAGGCAACACATAGAGGAAAGGTGTATGATAGGACTATGACCCCGACATGCACCATTGAACAAAGCTCTAGTGCATGGCGGGGTCACGACCCCACCATCAATCACTTGGGAAAGGAATCAGAAAGAAGTGATGTGAGTCGGGGGTAAACCCAACATACATCGAAGCTAGGGCTTCGGTGTGTGTCGATTTTACAACCCCAACTCACACCGAACTAGGGCATCAAAAGGAACATAAACGACGGTGGACGGCTGAATGAATAATTGACATACACCTAAATATATCTTGGGTGTATGTTGGGATTATCATCCTGATCTTCACTCAACTTAAATCCAATAAAGCCTAAGTTGAAAATAGCAAAAGTGAATTGCGAAATCATGAAAAAAGAAATAAAATACGTATTCAGTGAAGGATGGTTTTGACCTCACAACTAATCTTCATAGTCTCACATGAAAAGAAAAGGAATAATAAGGAAGAATAACTAAAATTGAAGAATAATGAGAAAGAAAACCCAAATAAAAAGAGACTCTTGCAAGAAATAAATGTGAAATCATTCATAATAATGGTGTAATTTGAACTTGCAAGTGCGATTTGCACCATTAGACCAAAATGAGGTGTAAGTCAAACTTACAAGTTTGAATTACACCTAATTTGGACTGCTTAATGCACTGTTAGGTTTTAGGTCCGACTTTGCACCTAACTAGCCTAAGATGGTGTAAAATCGGGTTTAGAATCCGATTTTGCACCAAAACAGGAAAAACTTATTTTAAGTTAAAATTTTGAATTTTAACTAAAAAACAATAATTTAAGATTGAATACAAAGTATTCAAAAGACCAATGATGCGACGAAAATGCCTCAAAAAACTAACTCTTAGAGAAATGAAGACGAATTTAACAAAAATGAAGACGAATTTAACAAAAATTCGTAGGGGGTTTATCTTGTTTTCACCTAAAACTAAAACAAGGATAACAACTGGCTCTGACTAGGAAGCATCTTCTAATAATTTGAAAGAATAATTAATAGGTGTAGAACCTCAGATCTCCAAGTGTCTTCCTCTGTTCCATTGGGCTACATAGTCAAGTGAATAAAAATACAAAACAAAAACAAGAAATAAAAGAAAATAAAAGCAAAATTCTACAAGGATTTACAACAGCTTGAAACTTCACTAAGTAAACAATTTGAGATGTTGTCCACTATGAGGTAGTGCAAATGGAGTGTCATCCTAGTATGCAAGTAGATAACTTGACTCTCCACACACTTGATATATTCTAAAAGGACTAGTCCATAGGGAATCAAATTTTCCATGCATTCCTTTCGGCCCAAATCTCTTATCCCGGAGAAGTACCAGATCACCAAATTTGAAATCTCTTTCCCTTGTTTTCTTATCAAAGAGAGTTTTAACCTGCTTTTGATGTTCTACAAGAGAATCCACTACCTGTGCACCTTGTTCTTCCAGTTGAGTAAGAAACATGATTCTTTTATCCATAGCATTTAAGTCTCATCTTCAGGAGACCTTGCCAACTTTAGACCAGGTAACTCTAAAGTAATAGGAATTTCAACATCAAGTCCATACGGTAACTGAAAAGGAGACATACAAATAGCCCTCTTTGGAGTAATACGATCAGCCCACAACCCTTCAAATAAAGCCTCATGTCACAACCTTTAATTATCATCAACAAGCTTCCTAATGATATTCATCAGGTTCTTGTTACTAGATTCGGCCTGACCATTACCTTGAGGATAATAATAAGACGAATGTGCAAGAGTGATTCCATATTCAAAAAAAAATTGAGTTACTTCATAAGAAGAAAATATAGCTACATTGTTTACCACAATATTATTAGGAATACCAAACCTATAGATTATATTCTCCTTCAAGAACCGACATACCACCTCTGAAGCAACATGACTCATTGGAATGGATTCAACCCACTTAGTGAAATAATATGTCGTTGTAAGAATATAAGTATGTCCTACTCTAGAAGATGGGTTAATAACGCCAATGAAATCAATTCCCCATTGCTTGAAAGGTTCATCAATTACAACTGGCTTAAGAGGAAGATTTGTTATCTTTTGTTTCCCAACAAACTACTAGCAAATATCACATTTGCGTACCCATTTGTACGCATCCTGGAAAAGCGTAGGCCAATAGTATCTTTCCCTTAGAATATTCTCGGTTGTCACAGGTGCAAAGAAATGTCCACGACAAGCCAAGCTATGAAATGATTCCAGCAACTTCACTTGTTGTTCTTTATCAACACACCTTAAAAAGGTGCCATCAATATTTTTCTTATACAAACAGTTGTCCCAAATGACAAAGTTTGCAGCTTTGAGTTTAATATTTCCCTTTTCTTTGTAACTCAAATAGGAAGGACATTCACCATAAGTGAGAAAATGAGCAATATTAGAATACCACTCCTTAGTAGTGTTGACAAACAACACAATAGGCAAACTTTCTAAAGTTCCATCAGTTTCTTTACCTAAATGAGTTGAATTATTTTCAGCTATTAACTGACACAAACCTTTTCCATGAAAAATCTTTGTGGGTTTGATCTCGAGATCATATTCCTGAATCTTGACAATCCAGTTACCTTGCTTGGTACCAAACTCTTGTTGAGTAAGAATTGATTTAACTGTTGTATCTGGAACCAAGACAAATGTATGAGAATTGAAAATATAGAACCTAAAGTACTTAACTGATTTAACCACATCATAAGCATTCTTTTTCATTTGGGAGTACTTCAATTCATGTGACTTCAAAGGAAACTCATGAAATCAATAGGAGATTCTATCCCCTTTTGATTCTTCTGCATTAGGATGGCAAGCATTATATGCTCTGAAGCATAACTGTACATAATAAAATATTTCGTATAATTTGGATAGACCAAAACTAGAGCATGAGCAATAGCTTCCTTAATCTCATTGAAAGCAACTTTCCCTTCAACATTCCATTGGAAGACATCTTTGCCTTTCATCATGTAAACAATATGATGAGCCTTTTTAGGGAAGTCTGGAATAGAATCTTCGAAGAAAATTTACCTTCCCAAAGAAAGAATGAACTTTTGTCTTACTGGTGGGTAGACAAAGACTTTGGATAGACTTAACCCTTTCAAGATCAATGTGTCCCAAAAGCTTCCCTTCTATCACCCAAAAAAATGACTTCTTGGGATTGAGGGAAATGTCATGCTTATGACATCTCTTGAGCACTTCTTGTAGATGATAAAGGTGATTCTCATGATCCTTGGAGAAAAATGTGAGATCATCAAGATAAACAACAATGAACCTACCAATAATACCACGGGAAGCCAAATCCATAGCTCTTTTAAAACTGGCACTGACATTTATCAATCCAAAAGGCATTTTGGGATACTCAAAAGTTCCCCATGGAGTAGTAAAGGAAGTTTTATGTTGATCAAATTTACTAATTCAATTTGGTTGTAACCAAAAAAGCCATCAAGCATAGACATTATTTGAGAGCCATTGACTGTCTGTAAAACTTGATCCATCACTGGCAAAGGGTAATTATCTTTTAAAGACAATTGATTCAGGTTTCTGAAATCCACACATATGTGAATTTCACCATTATTCTTGTGTATTGGAACTATATTAGCTATCCATGCTTAATGATGAATAGGGAAAATAATTTGATCATTCAACATTTTCTGAATTTCTAAAATAATGGTACCTAAATTTTTTGGGTTATACAACCACTGCTTTTGCCTGAAAGGAGCCGCACCAGCTTTGAGTGGGATATCATGTTGCAACTCTTTTGGTTGGAAAGATTTAAGATCATCATATGAATAGACCAACACATCAATGTGCTAGTGTAACAACTAAATGAACTAATGCCTCTCTTTTGGAGTAAATCTATTACCAATGTTTACAATTTTTGGATCATCTTTTGATCCAATGGTGTATCTTTCATATCCTATTGAGGAATCTAGACTCACCTGTTGTCTTTTGATATAATGGTCATGTTTATCAAACAACTTTTTGAGTGGAAAAAGTCCTTTGGGAATTTTATTACCTTTTAATTACAAAACTTCTTCATCTTGTTCAAATTCTTTATCAGAATCCAAATCTAAAGAAGAACAATTGCTACCCTCAAAGTAAATATTATTGAAATAATCTTTAACTTCAAGGAAATTAATGATATGCTTGTCATAATTAAAAATTTTCCAATGATCCCAATTGTCTGGAACACTTGGCCTTGAAACCGATTCAATAGTATACCTTTCTTAGCTAAAATATTTATGCGGAATCAAAAGAGTGGCAGAGGCAACAAGGGAATCCACCTTGTCATTAAAATCTCGTAGAACCACAGAAATGTTGAAAGCATCGAATCCTTAAATGCTATCCCAAACAAGATTATGATAATGCTTAAGCCTATCATTTCTTGGTTGATATATATTTCTCACTTGGAACACTACTAACTCAACATCACCTTGGGCATGAAGATTTTTAATCCCTCTTGTGTGCAACTTCAATACCCATCAACAATGACTCATATTTAGTCATGTTATTGGTATTATAAAATTGTAATTTAAAGGAATAGGGAAAAAATTCTTTTTGAGGGGAAATGAGTACAACACCTACATTGAAACCAACTAAGGTGCAACTACCATCACAGTCCAAAGTCCAGACATCATTGGAAGTATCATTAATAGGACTCATGGGCACATCTTCATCACAAGGAAAAGGAATTTCGCCTTCATTGGAGCAGCTATTACCCTTATCAATCATGACAAAGGACTTACAAGAAATCACAACTGAAACTTGGTCTTCACATGCATCAACAAACTTATCAATATGTGATATGTGTGAAGATTTGGATCCTTCATTGTCATCACTACTATAAAATTCGGATGTCTCTAGTTCATAAACTTCTACCCAATCTTTGGCAAACTCAGAAACTTCATCAATGTGTAGATAATAGTCTCCCATGCCTATTGATTCAAAAATAATATGTGCATGAGGATCATCCAATTTCACCTAGTATATTTGGTTTCTCTTTCAAGTAGGAGATTTTGCATGACTCCCTTTATGAGAATTTTAGCTTGAGTCATGCTCATATGTAGCTCACCACCTACATCTTTACAAAAGTTATGTCTTAGTAGCATACCATATGAAGCAAGAACGGTCATCTTGATTTTTTTTTCAAGGAAGGATATGAATGCAAATTGTACATCCTTGATTTGCTCCACAAGTGGCACTTGCTTATTCTCCATGAAATAACAATGACCGAAAGTCTTGGTCAAAATCAAATCAATTGCATTAGCTACCTTGAGAGGCATGACATTATTTGAAGCTCTAGAATCAATAACACAATTACTTAGCTTGAAACCATTTATCAACAAAGAAATATAGAAAGGATATATTTTACTAGAACCGATGAATGAATGGTGACAAGGTTATTGGGAATATTCCCAAGCTCGAGAAATAAAGATTATTTTGGGAAGAACTTACAACAGGTTGTAGATCTCTATCCTTTACAAATTTGACCAACCTATCTAATTGATTAGGATTAGATTGTAGGTACTCAACTTCCAACATTTGGATCTTATTCTTTTTTGCATGATCAATTATATCAAAAGGCTGATATGCACTAGGCAAAGAAGGCAAAGGTGTTTCTTGAGTTTTAGGATTATTGACATTGGTCTTTGGTATGTTTATAGAAACAACGAGAGGTTGAGTAGGAGTACTTACTTGATTGTCACTCGTTGTACTTTTGGGTAATACTGGAAGAGGAGTTCCCCTCTTTGCAATAGAAACGGATAGCTAAGGAGTAACCTTCTTCTTTGCCTCATCATCCCTAGGATGATTAGGCTGATTTCAAGAACGAGTGAGAACTACATTTATATTGGCATCCACCACCTCAGAGGATTCTTCAAAATGTATATAACCAATTGTAGAGTCACCAACAACCTCTTCTACACGCTCTTTGAAAAGAGTTGCAACATCTTCTTTAGAAGATATGAAATCACCTTACTTTGCTTCAAAATATCCCACTAATGATTTAGAAGGTGGAGCTTCAAGGGCCAAACTCTCAGGTGGAGGAGGAAGTTTAGCCTAGTTCTTTGCAGCATAGTTGCTAGCAGCATTTGGGTAGGTCCTTCATGGAACATCTTTATATGGAGCAGGATAAGATGTTTGTGAAATTTTATTTTTCAAAGCAACCACTTCATTTTCAAGCCTCTGCAACATGAGATAAGTGGTACTTGAAGAAGGAGAATTAGAATTTTCTAGAGTAGAAAAACTTACTTTAGCTTTGTTGGGATCCTTCTTAACTTTACCAGTAAGGATCAAGTGATCCTCAATTTCCACAGCTTGAGTTTGCATAACCGTTAAAGTTTGCGGGAGGTTTTCTTCTTAGTAAGAAGTTGACCTTAGGTAACTGAGCATTTATAAAGAAAAATTTGAGATTTTCCTCGGTTGAGAAGTGGTAGGAATTCTATTCTTCAACTTATTGAACTTAGCCACAAAATCCCTCATGGGTTCATGTGGTTCTTTTCTCATTGAAGTTAATTGGGCCAAAAGAGCAGGTGCATCTTCTATCGGCTTGAAGCATGCTTCAAATTGAGTTTTAAGAATGTCCCAGGTAGTGATAGTTTGAGGTGCCTAATGGTGGAACCAATTCTACTGCACCTTACAATGTCTCAACAAAAAGACGAATTACTACATCTTCATATACAATACCAAGAATTCTAGAGGCAATGTGAAATGTTGCAATATGTTCATCTGGGTGTTGTTTTCTATCTCCAAAGAACTCGGGAACATTCTTTTGTGAACCTTGCAGAAGAGGATGAAGAGGTGGGGTGAAATTAAGAGGACCAAAATTCTACCCCCATGGTCCTTGAGCAGTCATTGCTACTAGTTGTAGGGGTTGATATGGAGGAATTACAAACTTGTGTACTTGTGGAATTACAAACTTGTGTACTTGTGGAATTACCACAAACCTTAAAGCACTAGATGCTTGACTAGGAATAGGTGATCTTTCACTTATAAGAGGATAACTTTGTGTATGCTAGAATGGAGAAACCAATCTAGAAGGAAAATAATCAAAGTTGTTCTTTTGTAGCAACTCAAAAACAAGATCAACAATATCTTGATTTCACCTACCACGAGTATAACTTGGATCGACTAGATTAGCAACTTTGAAACTTGGTACAAGAAGAGATGCTTAAATATATACCACAAATGAGAGCACTATACTGTTGCAATCGAAATAAAAGAATTTGATTGTATGTTCTCCCCAGTAGAGTTGCCAAAAACCGTTGGTTGAAAATTTTGCAAATTGGGGAGGTTTACAAATAGTGGTTTCAGCCATAGTATACGAGATTAAATCTCTCCTAATTTATAAGGGAAGGCTCCCCCTTTTTTTAACTACTCTACTAATATAGAATACAATACACACTATGATTTCTAATCTAAACATGGGCAGTACATCATCCTATTCTCTCTTTAGAATAGATGTTATTCCCTCCTCTTTTTTCAGGAAATAGTTTACAATGCAAAGTAGTAACAATTAATAAAACTTGAAAGTTACAAAGAAATAAATTAGAGCATATGAATGAAAAAAATAAATAAACAAGCAAAGTTTCCTTAAAGGCTCAGAGTCCTCTGTTACTTCTTCGGGACAAGAAAATAGTGCTTAAGCTCAAAGTCTTATAAATCGCTATTATCCTATCAACCTTTCTTCAAATAACTTTTGTGACCTAGTGTGTCAACTAAGATAATCGAAGCAAAGCATAAAGTCTTTATCTTGATCCCTTATTACAACTTTTGATAATCTTTTCTCGAAATAACAATATGAAGCTCAAAGTATTCAAGCTATTATCTCCTTCTACCAAGATGAAAAAACAAAGCACAAAGTCTTTGAAATGCTATCTTATTATGATTCAGCTAACTTTTCTCAAAATAACAAGATGAAGCTCAAAGTCTTCAAAATGTTATCTCTTTCACTAATTACTAATCCTAATAATGAAGAGCTCAAATATGACACAAATTTTACAAACCAACACTTATTCTACTCTTTAATGATATTTTCCCACAACACCTTTACTTAAATAAAATAAGATTCAATAAAAATGCTCTCACCATAAACACAATGAATCAAACACAAAGTTTGAATGCCAAAGATATCTTCTTATTTGATCAAGTTTGCAAAATAACAATACGAACACAAAGTTTTACTTTTCCTCTTCACTTCGGTAGAGTTTTGTTGCATAAGATTAAAGATACTAATTACAATAAGAACCTCATATATATAGATGAGGTGCGATGAGATAATCTAGGCAAAACTATGACTAAATCAAAGAAGAGTCCTATTTGACTTAGAACTCATGCATAATCTAGATGTAAAAATATAGATATTGTAGACACCTAAAAGTTGCACAACAAATTAAGTGAATCTTATTCATTTAATTATCCCTAATTCTTTTGATTAATTAAATTAAGATTTAATTAATATCCCTATTCTTCTAATTATCCTATTAATCAAATTAAAGATTTGATTAATATTTCCCTTCTTCTATCTAAGCCATTTAATTAAATTTACATTTAATTAAATCCCCCCCCCCCCTCTAGCCATTTTAATTAAATTCACATTTAAATAAAAATCTCCATTTATCCCCTTTCCCCTTTTAATTAAACCCACATTTAATTAAAACCCCCTTTGCAAAAAAATAAATCAAAATTTATTTATAAAACCCCCACTTGCAAAAATTCAAAATTCGCATTTAAATATTTATCAATATTTATTTAAATCTATCAAATGCAAGTTGCAACCAACAATTGAAATAAATCAATTTTATTTTAAATAAATTTTGTTTTCCCTCGCCCACTTGTAAAATCCTACATATCCCACTTGCCTCCTAATTATCCTTCTAGAAACCTCCTAATCCCATCCTAATCATGTCCTTTCCCTAAATTTGAGGAGGTCACTTCTCAAGTTTGGAAGAAAGTCTTCTAAATGCATTAAAGACTTTATCTCTTCAACAAGTTAACTTGTTGAGTTCCCTAAATTTTGAGGGACTCTTAAAAATTTGTCCCCCAAAGTCCTATTAACCATTAATGGTTAATTCAACCTCCCCTCATGGTTAGAGACTTTCTCTCTAACTTAACCCTCATCTAACCAACAAGGGTCTCATCAAGAACTCATGGCTTTAACCCTAGTTATCCTATTAACCCTTGCATAAGAGTTTACCCCTTGGGTAGAGGCTTTATCCATTGGTTATCCACTAACCCAACCATAACCTTACCTCCTAAGGTAACAACCATGTCTCCTTAGGCATTTAATGCCTCTTACATCTCCTCTCAAACCCTCTCAAGGTGATATTTGTCAACTGGAGATTGGGTTGAATCCCTCACATGGATTGGCAACTTTCAATCCTAGCCCTTGTTGAGATTACTCAATCTCAACCATCCATTTCTCTATTTTCCCTATAAATAAAGCCCATTCCTTCTTCAAAAGAATCCAATCTCTTTGTGCATCTAAATTATAATCATCTTGTAGGTTAAGGAGCTCATTCAAGTCATCTTCAAGCATTAGTATTAGCATTATAGCATTTAGTATTTGCATCATGTTTTAGGACATCATCTAGTTTAAATGCATATCTTTTCTTAGCTTAATTAACTCATCTAGTATCATTTAATCTTTAATTTGGAATCAATCTAGTTTCATTATCTTCATCATCTTGAGCATTTAATCTTGCATCTTGCATCCTAGCTCTCATCCATCATCTTAGCATTCATTAGGATCTTAGTTGCATCCATTTTGATCCTAGATTCATTTAAATCTTGTTCTCTAGGTTGTCATCCAAGAGATCAAGTGCTCTTCCAAGTAAGGGCCACCTTGAATCTTGAGGATCTTTAGAGATAGAGGAGCATGGTACGATTTTAAAGAGTTTAGATTCACTACCTTGTTTTGTTGATTTCTAACCACTAATGCAATGTTCCATGTGTGTGTTTGAGTTGTTTTCCTTGCAATGCAGGTTGATCCCACATTTCCAGCACACATCTATACAAAATGGCACTTGAGGTGTCAAAGTCTTATTACAAAAATGCATCTACAACTTCTAAAATGTGAAAAATACTGAGTGTTGCCAAACACTCCATTTTTGTCTTGTTTTATGAACTCCTCAAAGTTATATAGAATTGTCTTCATATGTTCTTCATCAGGTCCTTTGGTATGGCTTTTAATGACTTTGACCTGAGTGATGAAATCTTCGAGGCTCATGTAGCATTTCTTGTGTTTCTTGAGAAGAGAAGCTAAATCATCTAGATTGAATTGGATGTCTATTTATTCATCAATAGAAGATAATGAGAAAACCTCCTTGTCCACCTCTTGTCCAATAAGTAGACTGAATTCTTTGATAATAATATGTTCATGAAGAGGCTTTTGATTTTCATCAAGGAATGTAAAAGGAAGTGTTGATATCTTTTCAATGATGTCCATTCCAAGTCTTATCTATTTCAGACTTTACATCCTCTAGATTATTGATCAGGGTAACTATTGAACATAAGATATGTGTACCTTGACTTGTTCTCCCATGTCAATTGACCTGTTCATATTTCTTGATGATCTATTCATCCACTGATGAGGTGATTGGTTCAATTACCTATGATGACTTGGTTATTTTGATCAAGACATTAGTGAGTTGATCCACCTGTTTTTTCAATTTACGCTTCTTTACCTTTTCTTCATTAAACATTGCCACAAGATACTCAAAAGATGCTTGAGAATCTTCCATTGCTCCTTCATGTGTTTGCTTTCCTAGGTCAATCCTATTGATGACATAGGTTGTGGGCTACACTTTATCCAAATCTGTATCAGGAGGAGGAATCCCCATCTCAACATACTTATTTTTTTCTTTATCTACCTTCATCCTGGATAAAGTCTTGGCCTTCTTTGTACCTTTGGGCTTAATAGGAACCAACTGACTAAAATTAAAGTCATCTGGAGAGATCGCTTCCTTTTGTCTCTTGGGAGTGTTAGACACTAGCCAAGGTGGTAAAGTCATATCATCATCACCTCTCGTGGTTATCACTTGATATGCTAGTTCTTGGGACTGAACGCTTGTGGTAACTATGGGTGGAGTGGAGGTAACAATGGCAAGTGGATTTTAAGCAACAAAAACCTTAGGAGGAAGTTGAGTTTTTGATATAAATTTATCATGAGTTGTATAAAGGGCGAAGTCACTGGTAGTTGTAGAAGGGATGATATAAATCATAGGAGCCTGAGATGAATATGAGATAGTAGAATCAAAAGGAACAATGTCAAATACTAAAATTGAAGTAGTACCTATAATATCACATGATGTAGGAGGAACATCCTCTTGTGTCTCTTGATACTGGGAAGTACTTGAGATTTCTTGTAATCCCTCCTCATCAAAGTATTCTTCTTGTTACTTTTCTATCTCTTCTTCTTCTTCTTCTTCACCTTCATCATATTCTTTATCAGGTCCATCATGAGCTTGAGTCTCTTGGGTAGATGTTTTCCCTTGACTCTTACCTTTCCCTACTATGAACTTAAACTTGGGAGCCTTCGGAGTTATTGTGTCATGTCTATTCTTTCTTCTCAACTCAAAAGTTTTTCCTATAGGTCCTGCAGTGTCATCTTCAGACCCGATGTGAAAAGGCTTCAACTGAATACCATGCTGAGTTAGCCAAACATTGGTATTGGCTTGCAAATGTTTTGGAACCTGGTCCTTACTGAATTGTTTTCCTTTTGGGACCATTGAATCAAAGTCAAGGGTGAATCAACAACCTTGTTCTTCTCATACATAGGATCCAAAACATCGCCATCATCCTCAAAATCTTCAGGGATATCAACAAGATTCAACTTCTCAATTTATTCTACTATCAGACGGGACACATCTTTAACCCGATGGACATGAGTTTAACTTTTCTTGATTTTATTCTTCATGCTTTTATAGTCAAAAAAAAAATTGGCCTTAAATAATTTCATTGTCACTTTCCTCATTTCTTCTTCCATGGCTGAGGCCTTATAGATGGAATTGATAGAATATCTCCCAATGATGATGGAGAACTTGAGACCAGTCTTGTGAGCACTAGATTGGTATTCATGCACTGCTATCATCTAACAATCCAATTCCATGAGAATAATTTTGTCAGATGGATACCTAGGAAGCATGAAAGGCTCACCATCGAAGCATTCAATCGTAAGATATGTGAATGTCAGGAATTGCAAGAAGATACATCCATATTGGTTAACTCTAGGCTTCATCTGATACTCTCTTCTTTTAAAGTTGTTTGTCAAATATGCACATGTACTAAGTGAAGAAAGCATCATTGACTCTCCTGAAATGATGCAAACTCTCCTTGAGAGTCAATTGTGTAAAATATTGATAAATAGGGACTTGACTCATGTCTCCTATGGTAGATAATCCTAGAAAATGCCTCATTGAAGCAGTTGCATAAACAAGATATGAAGTCATGTAGACCTTCAAGGTGGTGGGTACTTTGGTCAACTATTCACGTAATGCATCAATAATCTGTTTACCCAAGTAGATTTTCTTCTTATTTTATCAGATTATATGGATGTAGTGATACATCCACTGATGATAAGTGTCTCATACTGGAAGTCCCTTTACTCTACTAAGATGAGTAATCAAATCATTTACCACCTCAATGAAGTCACTTCGGTGAATAGTCTCATGCCATCTTGAAAATTTGGGCCTTGAAGTTTTCAACCAATTCTCATTAATGTTTCTTTTGCATTTGTTTGAAAAGTTATCATAGTAGGTTATTGCTGACTAAATATCAATATTGGCATACTAGTCTATATGCAAACACTTGAAAATAGTGTCAAAGAAATCATCATCTAACCTGATGAGGGTTTTATTTCCCTTTGCATCCTTTACTAACATGCTCATTGTATTATATCAGTTAACTAAGGCTAACACAAACTCAAGGTTCTATGCCGACATAGGAAAGGCCACAACCAAAAGAATTCCACTATTGATACTAGGTTCCATTTTGAATGATACCAAGGGCTCTTTAACCCTTTTCAAGAATTCATCTAGTTCAGTGTGCCCTATTTTTGTGTCCATAATGTTGTCAATGTTTGATGACATTGATAAAGGAGGAAAGACCAAATGTGGTTCTTGTTTCTTGAACTTCATTGTTGTTTTGCTTGGTGATGGCTCTGTCATTTAAATATTATTGCATTGTAATATTTGAAGAGACCATCACAATATTTGAGCCAATTATCCTTCTTACAAGGATTGCAAAATCTCAACTGATAGAACAAAAGTCTCTGATTGAGTGTAAATGATTTTATACTATCAATTTTCAAGTGTGTGCAATCTGTGTAAATTGGATTTATAAGTCCAATTAGCACCTAAAACTAGTGAAAAATACAAAGAAGTGCATATTGGACTTATAAGTCTGATCTGCACTATAGGGAAGTTCAAAAATCTCAAAGGAGTTCATATCGGGCTTATAACTCCAATATGCACTTGAGGAAAGCAAACAAAAATATAGGTGCATATCGAGGTTATAAGCCTGATATGCGCTATGGAAAAAACATAGAATAAACTGCACAAGGTGCTAGTCAGGGTTGTATCCCTGACTTGCAGTTGGGAAGGGATCATGGTGCGAGTCAAGGATACAACCTTGACTAACACTTGCACAAAGCACTTAGCAAAGGCAACGTGTAATGCCCCGCTAGGAACCCCAAAGGAAAAACCACAACAAGGGTGAAACAATTTTTTTTTTTAAAGTATAAATCATAAAAAAGTGCATTAATTACAACGTTTGCACAGTAATAACACAAGCGGAAGTCTTACACCAGAATTCTTTAAGGGTTACCAACGAAGAATTAAACTAACAGTCAAATTCCACAATTACAATTAATCCACTTATTCATCAATTACTCAAAGAACATAATAAGCCATATGCAATAGTAGTTACACCATTGAAAGGATACAACATAATTTCTCTTCAATAAGCATTTACACGAATCATAAAGAAAGTTGATAAACAACATCCCAAACTTAGGATTACATTGATCTTCCAACACATGGCTCTCAAAATACATATAAAGTTACAACTTAACCTTATACAAGGTTACACAAGTTCCATTTATACAACTGACCACATAGGTCTCCAAAGAACAATAATCTCCAAACATGAGATAGAGCATGAGTCACGAACCACAGAAACACCTACAAAGCCAATCCTCGCATGAAGGTACAAACAATAACATCCGATGGGAAGTGGCACTACCACCCGACCATATAATTCCCATAATGGAATCACCCCACCGTGCTAGGAGATAGCAGAGGACCCTCAAGCAAGCAAAAGCATGACATGGTCGACAGAACAATACGACTCCATGACAACACAATACGACTCCACAATATTCCAGGTGAATCAACATCACAATACACAAGTGAACCTGAAGAGAGAGTGTCATCGCATAGCTTATGATGGTTACCATGGTCGACCTCCATAGGTCCCGACCCCCATCCTGGGTTATCCTAGTAACCTTTCCCGAACCTCCAGCTCCAACTAAGTCTCATGCGGACCCTACCAGCCTTTCGTGAAGACAAGGTGGCCAGTTTGCCTTTCTAGGCCTTCTCACTACATCATGAGCCCTTTACGAGCACTCAACCATGCACGAGGTACAATATCTTATATAATGTTATAAACTACCCACCTAATCATTTTATTAGAATATCACTTATTATCTGACTTTTGATGGGTTATCCAGCCATCCACTTTGGGCGCGACTCCCACTCGAAAGCCACTCTCTCAAAGGACACTAAACAAACATGGTCACTCCACGAGGACCTTATGGCGAAGCAGACAACCATAACACCACTATCCAAAAATAAGTGAATAAAACAAGGACACATTGACTCTTGGTTAAAAATAAGGCAAAGACACTACATGGTTAAGACAACGAGGTCATCATATATCACTTGGTCAAAATAGTCAAATATGCCACTACAAGATGACTAAACCAAAGACGATAAATAACACAAATATAACTCTTTGCAAGGAAAGCTAATTTCATTAAGTCTGCACTCAAACAATCTTTGAGAAAATCAGCATCATAAGCACTTGCAAATTCATTGATTGAAAACTAAAATAAAAACACCCTTTCATTCAGAAACTTCATTCATCGCTATATAATTTCCAATTCAATATTCCAACAAGAATAAAATCCACATTAAATATTCAACTGAATACAATATGAATTGATAATAGACTTTTTAATCCATTTATATAATACATCCAAATTTACCAATTTGAATTAATAATTCATGTCTTTATTTCAATAAATAAATTTATTAAATCAATATAATAAAAATCACTTTATAAATTACCATTTAAAATTTAACTTTAAAACCAACTTTACAAATTCATTGCATTTATAAAATAAAATAAATTAACGGCATATTATAAGTTGTACCGCAAAGGGTACAAGGCATGTGGGGGCCAAGCCTACCCGCGGTAGCGCTATTGTCGGAGCAGCAAAAACTACTTGTCGGTAGCAGGCCTACCGACCGGTAGTGCTGCTACCATGTAGAAGCCCTGCCGACCGGTAGTGTTGCTACCTGCGGGTAGTCAAACACTACCGACCCACGTGGTGGGGCTAGCCGCCACGGGGTAAGGTCGAACCAAAGAAATAATAAATTTCTTCTTCCTTTGTATTTTAAAATCAATTTAACATGAAATCAATTCATCCCCTGCTCATTTCATGGGCACACACACAGTGCCAAACTCCAGAATACAAGGGGATATTTACCAATAAGGCAAGTGGTGAATTAAAATCACACAAGAACCCAATAAATAAAGATTTAGGCAACAATAGAAGAATTTAACAGATAAGAGAAGGTTTAAGATAAATTTCCCCACTTCCATTACATAGGAAGAATTCCTTACATCTATCAAGAGGTAAACAGCCAATTTTTGCCAACATAAACCCCAAATCTTGGGCAAATAGATACTTGAGAACACACAACAAACTAAATCTATTCCTTCTTATTCCAAATAGAAGAGATAATTCAAGAATTTGATTTTGCATGAACAAATAACAAACAACAAATAGAGAAATGAACCATTCCTTTCCAATATGCAAACATTTGATATGAGTTCCACAAAATCAACAATAACAAGCACTCTTTCTTTTATTCCAACCATTCAACAAGGATTTACAAGAGATTTGCATTTTTCCAATACACAGGAAGCAACTAAAATATTCAAAATTAAATTTCAAACAAGAAGAGATTATCCAACCTTCAAGCAAACTAGCAAGCAAGATGATGGAAGAATCCCAGTCCTTGCAACCAAATCCTATTCCAGCTCCTCTTCCATAATGGTTTTCCAAATTTCTCTTTCAAAATTTATGCCTCCTCATTCTCGTAAACTCCCAAGAATATATGGGAAAATAATTTCAACCTAAACTTTCTAGGTTAAAAGTTTTCTCCACCAATCAGATTAAAATATTTTTAAAAAGTAAAAGCAATCATATTTACCTTTATCCAAAAACAATTCTTTTCCAACAAATAAAATACAAAAGTCAAATGGAAAGGTAAAAAGAAAAGCTTTTATTAATTTTCTATTTTCCAAGATACTTTCTTTCAACATTTAAATGGCAAGGCAAATACATATTTCCTTCCACAAAATGTTAATACAACTTTACACAATAAAATAAGCCATTTAACCATTTAATTTCAACAAATCATTAATTTAATTAAGTCAATAGACTTATGAGCATAACAATCAACTAATTATGCCAGCATAAAAATAGCATCATTCACTCAATTAAATAACCCTTCAAATGAAAGAAAGCATGCAAAACGAAGAATGATCAAATGACGACTCACAAATGACCAAACCAAAGCACTATGACTCGCATACGGGCCAGACGGGAAAGACAACCGACTGACAACACTCACACGAGTGTAACTGTGAGTCAAGTTAGGGTCCAACAACTATCTCCTCCACTCCCATTGGACAATAAGGCACGCTCAAACCTGTGAAACGAGGTGGAGTAGATACCCCGTACCTACCCAATACTAGTACCTGCAATGTCCTGCACCAAAGAACCACACGTGCATATAGACAAATATATAAACAGACATGACACGCACACCGATGAAGGAGAATCATGACGTTCCCTGTCTCACCGGATTGAGTGAAGGAAAATCATCCCCTCGCATCCCATACACATGCATACATGCAACATATAAATAATGCATCGCACATATAAGGTCAAAGTGTCAGTCCATGATAATGATCCATAAAAATAACATTAATCATAAGCACTGAGATACTACATAAAATCATACATCACAAATCCAGATAAAGCATGAAATAACATCACATAAAGTGTGAATCAATATACAATAATGTTCCACTAAATAGTCAACTAAAGTCAAACATAAATACAAAAAGAGTTTGATCGAGGAGGGGTACTACACAGCACACAAAGGAAAGGTGCATGATGAGACTGTGGCCCCGACATGCACCATTGAGAAAAGCTATGGTGCATAGTGGGGTCATGAACCTCCATCCACCGCTTGGGAAGGGCATTAGAAAGCAACGATGTGAGTCGGGGGTAAACCCGACATACAATGAATCTAGGGCTTTGGTGTGTGTCGGGTTTACAACCCCGTCTCACACCGAACTAGAGCATCAAAAAGAACATAAACAAAGTTGGATGATGGAATGAACAATCAGTTGACATACACCCAAATATATCTTGGGTGTATGTTGGGATAACCATCTCGATCTCCACTCAAGTGAAATCCAATAAAGCCTAAGCCGAAAATAGAAAAAGGGAGTTGTGAAAGCATGAAAAAAGAAATAAAATACATACCTAGTGAAGGTTGATTTCAACCTCACAACTAATCTTCACAGTCTCACACGAAAACCAAAGGAATAAGAGGGAAGAATGACTAAAATTAAAGAATAAAGAGAAAGAAAACCCAAATAAAAACGGATTCTGGCAAGAAATAAATGCAAAATTGTGCATAATAATGGTGTAATTCAGACTTGCAAGTCCGATTTGCACCATTAGACCAAAAAGAGGTCTAATTTGGACTTACAAATCCGAATTTCACCTAATTTAGATTGCCTAATGCACTGTCGGGTTTTAGGTCCGACTTTACACCTAACTAGCCTTAGATTGTGTAAATTCAGGTTTAGAATCCGATTTTGCACCAAAACAAGAGAAACTTGTTTTAAATTAAAATTTTGAATTTTAACTAACAAACAAGAATTTGAGATTGAATACCCCAAGTATTCAAAAGACCAATGAAGCGATGAAAATGCCTCAAAAAACTAACTCTTAGATAAACAAGGACAAATTTAACAAAAATTAGTAGGGGGTTATCTTGTTTTCACCTAAAACGAAAACAAGGACAACAATTTGGAAGAGGAAATCTACATTAGATAGCGTAAGAACTTCATAAAAAGGTAAAGATAATTTCATTTGTATGTTAATAAGTCTCTTTAAGGTTTGAATTTGTCTCCAAGAATGTGATATTAAAAGTTTAATGCTTATGTTCTACAACAAGTTTTTATAACAAACTCTAATTACTGTATTTTATTTGAAGTAAGTTCAAGATTAGTTCATTGTCACTATTCTTTAATTTGATGGCATGCTCCTTATTTTGAACAACAAACATATGATAAAAAAATTAAATCTTGTCTTTCACTTGAATTTGATATGAAGGATTTACGAGCTCATAAGTTCATCTTAGGCATGGATATTGGAAGAGATGGAGCTAATGAAACTATTAGGTTAAGTCAAAGAAGGTGTGTTGGCTATATGTTATACAGAGATTCATAATTAAGGATTGAATGTTCACCTCCCTATGGGAGTAAATTTATTAATGAAATGGTATCCCATGAAACTTGATGACATAAAAGATGGTCATGTTCTATATGTGATTGTCATTGTCAATTTGAAATATAATGTGGGCTACAATAGACTAGACATGACTATTGAAACGATAGTCCCAAACAAATGTGTCCAATCTAGGGAAAGAGAATTATATATGATTAAGAGGGACATTATATATATTTTTAACACTTCAAATTATTATATTGCTACCAAGGATGATCAATTTTAAGTAGAAAAGTAGATATTTAGGGCTTTATTGATACAAGTTTAGCAAGTGATGTTGAGATTGAAAGATCTACTAGTGGTTATGTGTTTAACTTGTTTGGTGGTTAAATAAATTGGATGAGAAAGAGATAGACTATTGTTTCTATTTTGACTATAATAAATGAGTACATGTGTTTTGGATGAAAATGGAATTGGATAGTATTAGGACCAAAATCCACTTTCACACAAACATTGGAATACGAAAGCACCTAGAGGAGTGATCGTACTTGACTAGAACTCCTGTGAAAGAGAGACAAGTGATACTTGTAGAATTTATATTCCTTCACTGCTATTAAAATAGATATGCAAAGTATGGGAGAATACAATACTATGATTAGAGTAAAAAGGAGAGTGAATACAAAGATAATATAGAAAGTTGACAGATAGCATAATTGAGATAGTAAACACAAAAATGAAAGGAGAGTCAAATTGTGTACCTTTGATCCAAATTTGAATTTGATTTGATGTGACCAGGGCACTCTAGTGCCTTGGTCTTTTTATTTGTGGTCTGAAAGTTTGAATATTGATGCAATCGAGATGATAACCCTAAAATATGGAGTAAAATTGGGAGGACTAGGGTGCTCTGGAATCTTGGGCCTAGGATAAGAGCACCCTAGTACCCTGGTCCCTGAGAAGTAGGCCCAATTTTGATAGCAGACCTATACCTACTTCTTGAAGTCTCTCGATGTCTTCCGACTTTATTAGATTCTTATAGTCACACTTGCAAGATAGAAAATGGTAGGGTTTTGACTATATAGGGGTTTTCCTTGGTCAATCACCTTGTTTTGGTGATTTCCGCCTCCACATATAGCCAGTATTGTAACTAGAAAGGTTGCTCTTGAATCTTAAGTATGTCTAATATTTCTATGAGATAAAATGCAAACTAGAGTCCTACTTAAATGTGTTCGAGAAAACCCTAAATGATTGTAATGAGAGTTCTTTAAACCATAATTAGGATGCAAATATAAAGCAATAAAGTAGGTATAAAAAATAATAGGATGTAGATCTGAAGCTCAATGTAGAGGCATAAGAACAACATAAAATCATACCAAGTCCTTAGGAGGAGGTGAAAGCCAATCAATAATCAATGATTCCCCTATTATCATCCAATGTCTCTTGAAACTTCCATGGTTGATGCAGACTTGATGATGGTTGAATTTGAATATTTGAGACTTCACTTAAAGTATAACTTTCACTTCACATGGATCTCCTCTTGAATTTCTAGATAGGATCCCCAAATGAGGAATTGACTTGCCTTATATATGAAACCCTAGATTTGAATGATGAAAAGGTGACCTAGAATTGATATATTTTGACATGGAGCATTATTTGAATTGAAAAAGGCCACCAAATTATCCTCCTAAAATATGGGGAAATAAGAGTGAGACCAAGTAGCTCCAATGACTTGGTCCTATCATCTCTTTTTCTGAATTTCTAGGGATGTGAGGTAATAGGGTTCTAATGTTGAATCCAACTCTGTGGCTCAAATAATAATGTGTAGCTATGTGACACATATGCGGGATGTGCTTTGAAGAATGAAATTAGGGTAAGATTAGGATTAAATCAAGATTAAATAGTAAAAAGGCACACCTAGGACCAAGGGCCCAGTTTTATTATATGTGGATTGCTAAGAGAGGACTTAGGTTTGATTAAATTATTAATTAAATTCCTAAAGAAGTCCTATAATGCATAATGCAATGGGACACACTAAGGTGAGTGCTAACTAAGCGTGGAATTGGACAACCTGATTAAGGGTGTACAATTTACGATGCTACAACATGAAAGATACTAATGATTGTAAAAAGGTAATGTGGATTTAGAGATTGTGTTTTGATGTTAGCCTAAGATGATAGTCAATGTTATGTTGATTGTGATATTTAAACTGTTATTATTTTGACCAAGAGCCCTAAATTTTTTATACATGAACAAATCACATTGATGAATAATATTATTTTGTTCATGATAATGTGGAGATAAGAGGGTATTGATAAAAAAGGTGTACAATTTGGAGAATATTATAGATTGTCTGACAATATCGATGAACACAAATAAGTTTTTGTGGTGTAGAGCTACTATGGGGAAGTATCCCCTTAGCAACTACTTTATAAATGTTTGGCCCTTTATCTAATGCATAAAATAAGTGTTTGAATGTTATAAAATGTGAACTATACACCTTGCATAAAATATCTATTTTTTTGTAATGTTATAGGACACCACATTTTGAGTAGAACAATTTTTTCCTAAGAATTTATGTGTAAAGTTGGGAAAATACATATATTGTATATTGTGGGGTCACAATGAAGACACGCCATCCTATAAAAATTTAAGAAAAAATAATGAAAGATGAAAATTAAATTTGGGTGCCTAGACTGGAAGAGCTTTTTAGTTTACCTTGAAAGTTGAAAAGGCTCTTGGTTGTAATGATTTAGTTTTTATCGTAAGTTTTCTCAATTTTGTCTTGCCTATTTATAGAGCGCTTGAGATGGGATGAAAAAGATGAATTGATAGGAAGACACAAGAATATCATTGTAATAACTCTAAGAGGTGAGTTGAATGTATGTTTAATAGCATGAGAATAATTCTCTGATTGTATTACAATTTTGTTACTACAAATACAAGAAGAGTGGTGCTATTTATAAGTGAGATTTTATCCAAAAGGGTTTCCCAAGTTAAGTCTTGTGTCATGTATTTTATATTTGATTATTTTATTATGTAGCATTCTTTTGTTAAGATTAGTGTTATTTTCTCTCATGAAGTACTGGTCTCCATAAAGTAAATTATTGTGACAACATACTATAAAAAAAGACCCATCACACACATTAAGTACTATTGCATTTTTATTGAAATTTAATTGAAAATACATAAAGTAAGATAATACTTATTTAGTAAGAAATACCTTAGGAAGAATATAAAATAGAAAGACAATAAGTTGATGAAGTTAGAAAGAACTCATCTCGAGCATCATGCATTTTGATCATGTCACGAGACAATCATATTTCTAATTAGCTACTAAAAATAAGAGAGTGGATGATAAATTAAGATATAATATTTGAAAATAAAATAAAATCCAAGTTAGATATCATGGCTCTTATATTTTTTAAACCAATAAGCATGCCATATTTGAATGAATTTAACAAAGTACATAGTCTATCTATACTTAAAAAGTAATTATTATATTTCCCTTATTAGAACCACCATTATGCTCATGCCCTTCACATTATATATTGTAATGGATGGTTGATTATTATTTAGCTTTTTTTTCAGTTACTAAATAGAAAACATATTTGAGTTAGTTGTCTATGTATAATAAGATATTGATTTACAAGATATTGATTTACAAGAGCAAAGAGAGATAACATAAATGCTTACAAGGCATGAGGCCTCCTCACATACCTCATGGAGGAAAGATAGTGCATACTCCATGACATCTATCTAAATTGTTTTAGATAAACAATATCCTTAAAGAGAAAGATAAATATATCAAAACTATGGCTTTAAGATGTGCGCACTTCAAATCAATTAATTAAATGATATCAAAAACATTAGCCTTAAAAAAAAACTATGTGTTTAAGCAACTAAGAAATATTTTCGGTTTCTAGAATTTAAATAGAAACACGCATACACCTCATATAATTAAAAAAATTATTCATATGCCACTTTTAGAGTATTCTTTATTACAATCCTTGATTATAGTTTATAGCCAAATTATAACCTATAATTGAAGTATTGATATGTGGTGACTAATCATGTTGTCAAACTTAAAATTTGGTGGTCCTTTGTCAACCTCGTTTTCCTCCTAAATCAATTCACAAAGTAAATTATTATTTTTGGTATGTAAATTGACCTTTGTAAACTACCATAAAGGCTTGATAAATAAGTGGTTACAAAATATGAAAAATCATCATATTGTAATTTAATCTTCATTGCATAACAAGCACAAAAAGCCATTGTTGACCATGGTTGACTTTTTTAGTGGCTTATGTGGATGGTTGATTCATTTTGATTGTGATGTTTTATTCCAGTATGATGTTTCAGAGTGTGATTTAGTGAATATGATTATGCATTATTGCTTATTGAGGAGTAGTTGTTAACTTTGTTTATGCATTGTATTTTATAAATGATGAAATGTTAATTTTATTCATGTGTTACTAACGATGGACTAACACATTTACTTCATGTGTGAATTTCTCTATGTATGTGTCGTCATGTCGTGTGGAAAGTGTATGGGGTGCGAGGAGATGATTTCCCATCACTCATTTCGGTGAGACATGGGAAGTCACGATTCTCCTTCCCCGGTGTGTTCACTGTGTTTGTATATATATGTATGCGTGGTTCAGTGATGCAGGAATTACAGGTACAAGGTACCAACTTCACCTGGCTCCACAAGTCTGAGCGTACCTAATTAACCCAATGGAAGTGGATGAGATAGTTCTAAGGCCCTAATGCCATCTCTAGCCTTGCTCGATTGTGAGCATCGTTAGTGTGCTATTCCGACGTTGGTATGTGGGCCATGTCTCTGTTTTGTTGAAGTTGAGTTTTAAGTGTAATGAGTTTTGTGACTTTATTTATTCTTCTGGTGTTGTTTTATGTGAATCACATTTATAAATTGTTAAATTAATAAAGCAAGCAAGCATGCTAGGTTGATTGATTTAAATTATTGTTTAAATTTATCATATGGTGGGCTTATTTATATGCCTTGTGTATTTATAAAAAGTCAATTCTTACTTTTAGAAATTAAAATATCTTATGACTTTTGTGTTGAAAAAATAAAAGAATAATAGAATTTTTAAGTTTGTCATGCAAATGTTTTAAATGAAAAAGGTAAATGTTTTAAAATAAATTAGATTTTCAAATTTGATTAAAAAAAAAGAATTTGTGCCCTAAAATAGATTTTGGGTGAAATGGCTTTATAATTTGGGGGAAATTTTTCAAAAGGGAGATTGGTTTTTCATTTTGGGAAATTTTTCCTCTTTGCTAGTGATTGGGGTTTTGGGTGAAAGCTCTCAAAATTTGGGAGGATGGGGAGCTCTTCTCAATTTCTTTCCAAGAAAGCTATGGAAGGTTGGAGTTTTAAAACCTCTACTTGTTTTTTTATGTTTGTTTGTCAGTTGTTTGTTTTTCTGGTATCCTCTCTGTTGGGAAGAAAGAAGAGATGGGAAATCTGGTTTTCATGTTATATGATGTTCTTTCCTGTCTTCTTTTGTGTTGTGTTTTGGGAATTTGAAAATGGAGTTTTAATTTGCCCAATTTTGGGAGCAAAAGAAATGGGGGTTTGTTGTTTTTCTAGCTTATGTTGTGAGTTCATTTTTAAAAAAAACTAGAAATTATGGTTTGAAAAGCTAGATAGAAAAGCAAGATTTTAAATTTTAATAGCCCCAGGAAGACACTTCAATTTTGATGATTTTGTTGTTTTAATTACAACTCGTCTAATTTTTTATTTTTTTTTAATCTTTGTTGAGTTTTACAGAGAAGAGTTTTTTTGTTTTTTTTTAATTAATTTTTAAAAAATTACATTTGTTTGGAATCCCAGAGAAGGGAATATTTTTTAAAAAAAAATTTAATAATTTTTTTTTATTAAATTTGGTAGGTGTGGGGGAGCCTGCAACTCCACCCCACACTGTCATGGGATGCAACCCACTGTTGTGGACTACAAACCCACAGACGCGGGGAAAGCCCGTGATTGTGGGCCTATAGACCCACAGTCGTGGGGAGACCCATGGTTGTGGGCCTACACACCCACAGTCGTGGGTCTTCAAACCCCACGCCCACTTCGATGCGCCATGGAAAAAAAATGCAGCCAAGTTAAATGCACAGTCTCCCCAATTTTATTTGCCAATCAAATCAAGTTTATAATAATATTAATCGATTTTGTGTGTGTGTGTGTGTGTGTATTGGGTTATTTTAAAATTTAATACGAAGTTTAATGGAATTTTAATTTTTTTTAAATGATTATCAAATTTCTAAAAGAATAAATGAGAATGTGTGTGTGTGTGTGTGTGTGTGTGTGTGTGTGTGTGTGTGTGTGTGTGTGTTTTGGAATTAGCAATATGAAGTAAATGTTAAAGATTGATTAGATTTAACTGTAATTTGTATTGGGAAAATAAAGGCTATATGAATAGTCGTCAATTAAGTTTAGTCGATATGATTTTTAATTGAAAAGGCTTATTTTGATTTAAATAGTGATTTTAGTTTTAAAAGATATTTAATTGTTATTTTTATTAATTAAAAATTTGAAGGCAAATGGAAATTATTTATAGCCAAATTGGCTTTAATTGAAAAAGATTTATATTTGTTTTAAATGATGGTTTATTTAGTCTACGAATTATTTTTTTAAAGGGTGTATGTTTTTTAAATCAAGTATTGTGCAAGTTTATTTGGGTGTATGTTTACTTAGACCCTTTTTATGCGTTATTCCCTATTGTGGATTTTCTTAAAGTGAAAGAGTCGGTTATTGAAAGAGCTACAATTAGACAATATTAGCTTTTAATTATATTTTGAGTAATCGTTATGATTCCTTAACATGGATGTGTTTAGAGTGTAATTGTACCCTTTTGAGTATTTACTCTAATTGTTGGATTATGGTGTTGATTTGAAAGAGTTATTCTTATGTCTATGTTGGCATGTTGCTGAATGCAAGTCGATCATGCAAATTAAGTGGTTAAGTGTGGTTGTACTTGCTTTATTTGGTTGTGGTCTTGTCTTGTGAATAGACAAGTTGTTCGTTTCACACCTCCAGTTGTTTAACCTTGGTAGAAGGATTGTATAACCAAGTTGTTCTTCAGTTTTGTTTTTTTGAACTCCTTGTGTTAGATAGCTTTTGTGATTTTGCTTGGGGTTCTTTGGAGGTTGTGTAGTGTCATAAGGAAGAGTGGCTTCTAAGTAGGGGTCGGGGCCCAAAGTGGCTACCAAGATAACCCCTTGGAAGTTGAGTAATAAGTGATAATTTAATTAATGAGCTGGGGTTGGGTTTCAAAACGTTAATCAAGATAATTGTGCCCCGCTCATGGTTGAGTGCTAGTACAAACTTAGGATGCAGTGGGAAGGCCAGGAATGGCAAACCAACTACCTTGTCTTTACGAAAGGTTTTTTGGGTCTGCATGAGTCATGGATGGGTGTTGGGGGTTCGAGAGAGGCTACCGGGATAACCCAGGATGGGGGTCGGGGACTATGGAGGCCTGCCAGGATAACCCATACTAGCTATGCGATGACACTCTTCCCTTATGATCACTAGTGTGTAGTCATGTGTTGGCTTTACTTGGAGCACTCTTGTGGGAGTCTTATTTGTATGCTTATACCTTGTGTGAGTACCTAATGTACATGTTAGACCATGTGATGCTTTGTTGTGGCTTGCTTGAGGGCCTTATTACTATCTCCTAGCATGGAGGGGTGGTTCCTTTTTGGGCCACATGGTCGGGTGGTAGTGCCACTTTCCATTAGGTATTTTGTTTGTGCCTTCTTGCGAGAGGTTAGCTTCGCAGGGGCTCCAGATTTATCTCTTGGTGTCACTTCATTCCATTGTACCAGTTGGATCCTTCTTATTCTTCTTGGATCATATTTTTTATCTCTTGGACCCTTATGTGGTTGGTTGTATCATTTTCTACATGTATGCCTTCATGGTAGTTGTAATTTGATGTAATCATTATGTAATTTGTATGAGACTTGTTGTATTAAGTGGAATTGTAATATTATGTTATCCTTGCAATGTAAAAACAATGTATTATGTTGAGAATTAGATGTTAGGATTTCTATCTTTAATTAAGTTCATTAATGTAATGTAATTGAATGTGTTAACATGATTGAAGTATAGTAATATTATTGTTATCTCGTGCAAAGCATGAAAACAATCATTGATTAGTGTAACTAAGTTCCTAATGGTTAAATGTATTTCTTAGATGGATTAATTGATCTTAAGTAAGGATTAGTTTAATTAAGTAATTCATGTTGGGAAACCCTTTAGGAGTTTGAGTTTAGTCTTCTGTATGTGCAACTTCTATTGCAATGTTTATCTTTTACGTTTGTGTTCTGTATTATTTTTTTTTTAAAATAGAAAATTGCACTCTTTTAGAGTGTTTGTAGTTATATCCTTTAGGGTTTCTTGATGGGGCATTACAACACAAGTGATGACAGATCAAATATAAATAATTACTTCAAACCAACATTCCGAATAAATAAATAAAAATGATAATATGAATGAATGAATGGAAAAGGAGTTGATAACCATCACTTGACATACATATTCTTCTATATATTGATAGCTTTAATGTTTTACAATCATTATAAAGCATACTTGAGTTTGAAAATAAGATACTAGTTTTTGTATGAAGAAACTTAATGTCATACCTATTATTATCCCTTATGTTGTTTGATCTTATGAAATACTTTTTGTATCACATTGATCCTTGTACCCTACAATTAACTATTGAACACAAACATCAATCCCTCCCACACCTTTACATCTGTCCACATTATTCAGTAAACCTGATACAAAGATCTATAGTGCTACTAAAATGGAGACACTACACCATTAGGATATAACCAATATACTCATGATGGAACACCACAAAGATCAACAACTTATTGTAAATGCACGCACGCGATGGTTGAAGGGAAAAAATGAAATAATCACAAAAATACACACCTCTCAATACATGTAGCACCAACATGTGTAAATGAGATGCAAACTTGTTGCAATTTATTTTGTCTTCATTGACTTGATTCAAAGTCACAAGTGCAACACCATTATAGCTATCCTGGAGGAAAAAAGTAGTTAAACCTTTTGAATTTTATGTCACATATGTTACATATTGTAGTAATAAATTGATGGTTGGATGATACCCTCCTTGAGTATTACTAATGTAACCTTAATAACTTAATGCAAAATGACATGTTGTTGATTGACACATGCATGTTTGGAATCAATGCATGAAAGATTCCATGATGGCAAATGAGATGACCCCCTTAATATTGAAGATTGGTTGTGACATACCAAGTTGATACCTATTGAGCGATGTACTATTTTTAACTTACTATTTTATAAGCATTTCAATCTTGTTCAAGATGCAATGGGTATACTAAATTCCAACCATGAGCTAGGCATAAGACATGCCTAGTATAGACTACTATGGATTGTTATAACACTCATGTCATATTTTGAGATACAAAATCTATTAGACATATATCAATTCAAGAACTTAAGTGTAATATAATTGCTAAGACATTAAATTTCATGTCATAATGACTTTATACAATTGGTAGAATTAGTGTCCCATATCTTTCCCTAAATTCAACACTAACAATCATGAATATACCTAGGAAATGTTAACAAATAGATATGTTTATATATGATTAAAAAAAGTGAGATCCCAATACACTTATGGATCTAATTAAAAAATTATAATGTTATGCCAACTATTTTTTTACACATGTTCGAAATTTTAAAACCAATGCTAATCTTCACATGCTAGATGAATAGATAAATATGATTTCATTTTCCAATCATTCAATCATAAAATAAGCATATTTTTTCAACAAGAAAAAGCATTTTTTATCTCCATTGATTTATGGGTGGTTTTTTAAATTATTGATTGTTCCTTTCTCATTACTCTTTCTTATATATTCTTACTTAATCCATGTTTATCAAACCATCTAAATGACTACGTAACTTTATCTAAATCACATAAAGGCACTAGCTATTGTATCTAGCTATATGAAGCACCTTTACCGTATCTATCTTGTACAGAAAACAGTGCTTCCCACATATAGATAGACTCATTAGATGAACCTATAAAACATGACTACAAAAATAAGGAAAATTAATGCAATACCATGTCTCAAAAGCTATAGGAAACCAATTTTCTTATCCCTTTACCATCATCATTGACTTTAATTCTAAATTTCAAAAATGAAAGTCAACTTACTCTATATACACTGAAGTCACAAAATCTATATCACAAATACCACTTTCTAATTAGCAAACCCAAAGTTAATTGATGGTGATCGCCACATTTTCACCATCTACAAAATAAGTTATGAAGTTTGATTTTTTGTTAAGAATTCTTCCTTTTTGCGGATAACTTTTTAGTCCCACTTTATATTTTTGCTTAAACCATTTTTATCAAAACCATCGACAACTAGGTAGTTCTAAGATACTAGTTATTATGTTTACCTATGGCTCGCACCTTTGTTAAGATACAAAACACCTATTATGGTAGGGCTCCTCTACATTCTTTTAGAGAAGGCACTCCTCATAGCATACAAATAGACTCTTTGAATGGACGAGTAAATTATGACAAAAAAACATTTAGCCAACCAACTCAAATGAAGAGGAATATTAATGTAAATGTTAGGTCTCTAATATGATAAGGGATCGATTTTCTTATCCTCGTTACTATCACTATTATCTTTAGTTCTAAGTGAAATCCAAATCGCAAATACTACTTATTAATCACTCGACCCAAAGTTAATTCAAATCCATCGATCATTTATACATTTTTTGAAAAATAAGTTATAACTTGAATTTTAGCTGGAAATTCTTTCTCCTTGGAGACAATTTCTACTAAAGAATTTATTAATTTTTACAATATAATAATCCTATTGTTAAAATAGATAATTTGTGGATAACTCTCATATAAAACTCCCTTCTCTACTACTAAAAAGAAATTTGCACGTTATATTATTCATTCATTACATTGCACTGGACGTAAAGAAATTTGCCAGAATATGTAAACGATGTTTTCCTGGCAGATTTTTTTCTGTCGTTGAAAAAGGAGACAATTTATTGAGTTTGGTTTTAAAAGATTACACTTGTTTTATTAGTCATTTGCAGATTACACTTGTTTTTTTAATTATTAAAATAGATATATAGAAGACATTCTAAAGTCACGAGTTGGATTTATGAAAGATCGATATTAAAATAAAAGTTGAAATTTTAGTTAATGAATTAACATATTTAAGTTTGTTTTTGGTGGTGGATTTATTTTTATAGGATGTTGGAAATTGATTAATTATTATATGTTAGTCAAACATACATCTTATAATATATATAAATTGATTGTGTTTTGTTGTGGTTTAGATTTATATTTGTAGAATTCATTTATGTAAATGTAAAATGAGTTGGTGTATAGAATTGAATTTGTATTCAGTGAATTGACAAAAATGAGTAACTATGTAGGTTCACCTCAATTCAATATATTTGTCGATAAAGTAGAGTGACATTAAGAAATATTGTCTGGGAATTTGATAAGGGGAATTTTCTCCTAAATCATGCCCCTAGCTGGACCAATTCAATAACAATGAATTAAAATTGAAGACAATAGGCAAGTTGAGAGTAGCCTATGGTGATGATGATAACTAATGATGCAATTTGGATGCGCTAATATTTTGTTGTGATACGAGCTCATGTGTGCTCTTTTAATGATTCCTAATTGTTTTCAAAATGAATAATGAATATGTTTAATTGCAACAACATAGAAAACACAAAATATTCACCATGTCAACTCACAATGACTAATAGGATCACAAAAACAAAAAAAATATTTAATATTTGTAACAAAAAGTAAATGTGAGATTAGTGGTTTTGTGGAATCGTGGTTTTACTTTGTGTGAACTTGAGTTTGTAATAGCAAACACATGGTTAGTGGTTTAAGGTTGGCTTGTTGGGGTTTTGGCTTGATTGTCATTGTATTGAGTCTTTTTATGAGGAGTGCATATGTGAGGTATGGAATGAAATGTGTGAATACATAGTTGGACATATGGAGGATGCATTGGAGAGATTTGGTGTTCCATAGGTGTACATGGAGGCTTTGTAAGTGTATTATAATAATGTAACTTCTTTGATAAATAATACATTAAGCATGGATGCCTTTGGAGGCTAAGTTTTTTCCTTTATGAGGATTTTTTAGGGTGTATCTTGTGTTATCTTGTAATATGTCTTTGATTTTTGCATTTGGTTATTTGTATACTTGTATATATTATTTTCTCTCAAAGCGTTATGTAAGAAATGGATTGAGCATCATGGTTGATTTTCCTAACATTTTCTATCAAAGTCATTTTGTGGTTGTGGGATTTTAAAGATCCTCATTGTGGCAATAACCCTTAGATGAGTAGATTTGATACAAAGTTCAAGCCATGATAATGTAGGAGAGATTTTAGACACCTCAAGGTAAGGACACATGTTTGCAAATTATTATTTTACAAATCTAGGGTTTTGGAGATGCATTTGGGTGATTATTTGTTGTAAATTTGAGGTTTGAATATGAGTTTGGAAAAACATTAGGTGCTTATTATGAGGTTTTTGGATAATTTTCACAAATGACCCCTTAGGCCAAAACATACCTCATCATTGGATCTAGGAAGCTCAAAGTTTGACCTATTTTGGTTACTAAAAGAATGCAAAAAAAATTATCCCAACTCTAGTCATACAGTCATTTTGCAAAAAATATGCTTAAGGGGTTTGCAAACCCACCCCTTATCGCATTGTCATCACCTGCGCAAGTAGTTACAATGGTTAGTTGTGCCTTCTATCAGATGGTAAATATCTAACAATTAAACTCTCCTTATAAAATTATGTTAGGTCTAGTCTATTTAGATTTTTTTATATGAGAAATTGAACTGAATTTATATGTTTACTCGAGTCCAGTAGATGATTCTTCTTGCTGCCAACCCACCATTGTTTTTTTATGTGGCACCATTGACTAGCCACTCATGGGCTACTAGCTAGCCATTTACTAGCCAAATTGGGAGAGTTTTCTTCACAGATGCATAAATTTTGTCTAAGTTGTTCATTTTTCAACTTTCAATAGTCATAAAAAAGCTCTCTTTGAGCACTACATAGTGGTATATGTTTGGTTGCCATTTTTTTTTTTAATTAGTTTTTGGTACTTGAAAGCCAAGTATTGTATAAATTATATGATTTTTCTCATAAATTTTGCATACAAAATTAGATATTTTATTTTGAATAGGAATTGGAGAGCATGCACAATATACAACATAGTGGTGTTGATTATTTTTCACTTATACGTAGAGAGAATTGAGTACTTATTTGATAACTTGAAGTGCCTAAGATTCAAGGCATGTTTTTGGGTGCATCTAGATAATTTAAGAGGCTAAAACTTGACGAAGTGCATTTATTCATGAGATTTACATGTTGGTACTAGTTGTGTACTTCTTGATACAAGTTTACAAGTGTTTTTAGAGTTTGGGATTTGATAAATACAGGTACACAAGTTGTACACCAAGAAGTTATCTCGTGGAAACCCAATAGGGAGAAAACCACGATGTGAGTAGGAACTCACAAAATTTGCACTCTTCTGGAGTACGCCCAGTTAAGAGTGATCCCTGTTAGGAGATTACAAAGACATTGTTAGGTGTCACCCGATTAAGGGATTTTGAACAAGGTCGGTTAGTGCCTTTACCCTGTTAAAGGTAGCCTGGTTAGAGGACTTAGAACATCAACTAAGATGTTACCCGATTAAGGAATTTTACAATAGGGACTTGTTAAAGTCCACCCAATCAAGGGATTTATGTTGCAGTTGCTAAAAAGTAACAGATGGATGATCTGATGAATTAGCTACTGATAGCTTGATCAGATCTCAATATGCATTCCACTCAATACACACCGGTTGTGTCTTCTTTGCATAGCACCGATTTCCTTCTTACACCTTCGACTATTCACTTAGTCAGTCATCTCTCCTTCAGCACTGCACTCTACCGATCCTTTGACCTTTGGCTCTGCACTCTCCTGGTCCACTATCCTTCAACTCTTCCCTCAGTCGGTTCTCTATCCTTCGGCTTTGCACTCAGTCGGTCCTCTGTCATTGGGCTCTACACTCAGTCGGTTCTCTATATGTCGACTCTACACTTGGTCAATCTACCTCACACATACACTCAATTGTGCTAACACCTCTTATCACTTCCTCTCACTTTTCTCTTCACCCCAGATCGCCTTCAACAAGATTTCTTGTTTCAAATTTCATGATCAAAAACTTTCTGAAAGAGCTCAAGAACTCTTTATACATTTTCAACCGACACCTACAGGCATATCCTCAATTAGATCAATCAAGGATTTCAGAAGATTTCAAATTCAAAATCTCCCGCTCTTTCTCTACGTGCCTTTTAGTAATTCCGCCAAGTGTTCAACCAGTTCTGCCACCATATCTCCCAAGGATAGAAGCCTCTGAGACATGTCCAGTCAAATAAATGTGAACCAGAGAATCTGCATGTAATCATGCTTGACTGCATGGTAACTGAAAGTTAACTCTACCAACAAATTATTTTGCATAGACACAAGCCTACCAACTCATTCTTTGCCGCCGCAACTAAATGGTCGATCACTGCTCTGAAACTTATGGTGATTGCCTGTCTTCCTTCAGTCATACCGGTGTACCGGTATGTAACTGCACTTCTTTCTTTATCGGTTCATTCTTTGGCCGTCGGTTTGTTGTGCTAGCATCATGTTTCTCCCCTGTTTGCCAGAGAGTTACCTGTTAGTTGGAACACACAAGTTTCTTTGCCTGAGTCACCTTTTGTGACTTCACCATCATCAAGATGACCGATCTCCCTGAATGATAGATCGGCTGACTTACTTTATCTTTCCTTGAGTTGAAGTACCCTTTGATCATTCAATACCCATTCATTATTGCTTACTGAAAAAGCACATCGCTTTACCTATATCACTACACCGGTTAGTATTTTCACCAGTAAGTGTTGAACATCAATTACAAACCTTAGCATATATACCGATTTTCTAGATTGACCAGTTTTATCAATGCCAACAATCCAACAATCTCCCCATTTGGCATTGATGGAAAACACTTCAAACTTTTTCTAGTTAGAAGCATGTTTGTTCATCTCTATAACAGTCCAATCATTACTTCTGCCCTAAGTAATGAATATCTCCCCCTGTCACTGATCATACTCAAGTACAACAATGTCAGCTCAATCACTACCTGTCAATGTTGCACTCTAATCATATCTCCCCCTTTGACAACAATGCCAAAGAGTCATATCTTACCACTCGCAAGACTGCTCCCCCTAACCGAAGTAGTCAACACTCATCAATCTAGTTTGTGTAAACAAAACTTGAAAGCATACTTGATTTATGTAGAACACTGTTTTCTTACTTTACTGAATGGAGGGGAATCACCCCCAACTTACCTTTGAGATAGTCAAAGGTGTCCTTTTGTAGTGGCTTGGTGAATATATCAGCCACCTGCTCTTTTGTTGATATGTACTCCAACATTACTTCCTTTTCTTGAACTTTTTCCTTTAGATAGTGATATTTGATGGCTATATGCTTCATTTTGGAGTGCATCACCGGGTTCTTAGATATGTCAAAGGCATTGGTGTTATCACAATGAATCACTACCAGTCAACCATCTTTTCTTGAATTCCTTCCAACAGTTGCTTGATCCAAACTATCTGTGTGCAGTTAATCGCAACAGCTACATACTCAACCTCAACTGTAGATTGAGATATGCAGTTTTGTTTCTTGCTTGTCCAAGATAAAATTATTTCTCCGAAAAAGAATGCTCCTCCACTGGTGCTCTTCTTGTCATCGATGTTTCAAGCCCAATCTGAATCAGTGAAGACACTTAAGCTAAAGTCTCCTTTGTGTGGATACCAAAGACCATACTCCTCAGTCCTCTTTAGGCATCTGAATATTCTTTTGACTGCCATCATGTGAGTTTCTTTCGGATTTGCAGAAAATCTGACAACCAAGCCAACAGATTGTGCTATGTCTGGTCTGCTATGTATAGCATACTATAATTTACCAATCATGGACCGATAAAGTGTCTCATTCACTTCTGCAGCCTCATCATATTTAGATAGCTTACAACCTGTAACCATTGGAGTTCCAACAAGTTTGCAATCCTTCATTCCAAAGGTCTTGAGAATTTCTTGTATGTACTTAGTCTGACTAATAAAGATGACATTCTTTAACTGAGAGAATTGTAGGCCAATAAAGAACTTAATCTCACCAATCATGGATATCTCAAACCCTTGTTGCATTTGTCCTCCAAAGCTCCTTCTCATCTCATCATCTCCCCCAAATATGATGTCATCCACAAAGATCTCAGCAATTAGGTGTTTTCCTTCAGTTCTGCTCTTCAGATATAGGTTACTGTTATCACTAGTTCTTTTGAACCCAATGCTTAGCAGATATGAGTGTAATCTCTCATACCAAGCTCTCAGTGCTTGTTTCAGCCAATATAGAGCTTTCTGCAACCTGCATACCATATTGCTCCCATCCTCAGATGCAAACACTTATGGTTTCTCTATGTATACCTATTCCTCTAGTATACCATTTAAGAATAGCGATTTGAGATACATTTGGTATACTTTCAACCTCTTATAAGTAGCATAGGCTAGCAGAATTCTGACCCCTTCCAGTCTGGCTAGCAGAGCGAAGGTTTCTCCATAGTCCGAACCTTCTTCTTGAGAATAGCCCTTACAGACCAATCTTGCCATGTTTCTTATCACCTTACCGGTTTCATCCATCTTATTTCTGAACACCCACTTGGTGCCTATTATATTTTTATTTTCCGATCTGGGTACTAGAGTCCATGTATCATTTTTCACTATTTGCTCCAGTTCTTCTTCCATAGCTTTGACCAAATCATCATCTTTCAGAGCCTCCTTTGTTGTTTTGGGCTCAAAAATGGAGAGCATACACTCATTCTCTCTTTCTCTTCTTTTGGTTAGAACTCTTGCATCCTTGTCACCGATGATATCTTTTGTAGAGTGATTATTTATGACATATTTAGCCAATACCGGTTCACTCCTTGGAATTTCTTCTACTGACTGTGCAAGTTCTATCTCACGGGCTTCTTCATTAGCCACTTCAACGGGATCTTCTTTAGTAGGTTCCACCGGTACATTGTACTTGAACCCTTTATAGTCATCTGGTTCACTCTTACTGTCCTGATCATTTTTCTCAAAGTACTCATCTACTCTGATATTTGTGCTTTCCACAATCTTATCGGTCCTTTTGTTTAGACACTGGTATGCCTTGCTCTTTATTGAGTAACCTAAGAAGGTTCCCTCATCACTCTTGGAATCAGATTTTCTAGTGTACTTGTCCCTTTTGATGTAGCACCTGCTTCCAAATACTTTGAAATAACAAACATTAGGTGAGTAACCACTCCATAATTCATAAGGAGTTTTGTTTGTTCCCTTTTTACCTATACTTGGTTCAAAGTGTATACAACAATGCTTACTACTTCTCTCTAAAAGGTGTGTGGGATATTCTTGTGTGGGATATTCTTCTGTATCATTAGAGTTCTGGCACAATCAATGAGAGTTTTGTTTCTTCTTTCAGCAACTCCATTCTGCTGAGGAGTTCTGGATGCCGACATTTGTCTCATGATTCCCTGTTCCTCACAGTAGTTCATGAACTCTTGAGAGGTGAACTCTCCTCCTCCGTCTGATCTTAGGCACTTCAGATTCTTACCAGTTCCTCTTTCTACTTGAGCCTTAAACACTTAAAACATGTGAAAAGATTATGATTTTTCTTTTAAAAAGACAGTCCACATCATTCTGGAGAAGTCATCCACAAATAACATAAAATACTGGTCTCCATAGAAGCTCTTGGTTCTCATGGGACCACATAGGTCTATGTGAACTAAGTCCAACACACTTTCAGATGAGAAATTTTTATTGTTGAAGCTGGACCTGATCAACTTCCTTAGTTGACACTCTTTGCACATAGCATTTTTCAGGTTTTACTATGTCAGGCATACCTCTTAAGATTTTTCCTTACTAATTTTAGCTATGCTATCAAAATTAACATGACACAATCTTTTGTGCCATAACCAGTTGTCTTCTACCTTAGCCACTAGACAATTACCTATGGTGGTGTCTAGATGAAAGAAATTGCCTCTTGACTGTTTACCAGTGGCAATTAAACTTCCAGATTTGTCATTTATTTTACATATCCCTTTATTGAACTCTAACCGATATCCTTTATTGTTAAGTTGTACAACACTTAACAAGTTGTACTTTAATCCGTATACCCAAAATACATCATCACAGTTTGTCTTATCATTCAAGGCTATAGACCCCTTACCTCTTACTGCACATGGGGCATCATTTCTGAACCTCACTGTTCCTCCATTGAAATCCTCCACGCTGAGAAATTTACTTTTGTCACTGGTCATTTGGCGAGTGCAGTCATTGTCGATTACCCATTCTCCACACTGATTTATGCTAGAAATCAATGTCATATCTCCTTCCTTTATGTTGTCCTCTTTGACTACCACAAAAGCAATGCCATCTTCATCAAATCTCTCTGATTCTTCATCAGTGACTCCTTCTTCTGCAATATAACATTCCTTCTTGCTTTTGTCCCTATAACTTCTAAAATTATCCTTCCTATCTCTATCATTGTCAAGACATCTTGAAGCAATATGACCTGTCTTATTATAGGAGAAGCACTTGAAGGGTAATTTACCTTTGTATTTACCTTTACCTCTTGGCAATATTCTTGCCATTAGAGCTTCAATTTCGTCTTGCTCCTACTCCTCAGAGAGAAGATTGTCATTCTCATGGGAATGATCGGTTCTGGTAGTAGAGCTACTACCAGTTTCTTTCCTTCTCGTTGTGGGTGCATGCATCATGGATGCTTTGAAAGCAGCATCAATCTTTGGTATGATGTTGTCATAATTACTCAACTCAAAAACAGCCAACTTATTGATCAGTGAGTCAAGAGTTACACTAACTATTCCCAAGGATCTAAGCTCCTAGATAGCAGAGACCCTTATGGCATATTGTGGTAGCAGAGTTCTCAAGATGTTGCTAACCACATCATCCTCCTCAATTTTTCCTCCTGCACTTTTAATGGATTTTACATCTTTTATCCTCTTACTGTACTGCTCTATGTTTTCACTTTCATGCATTCTCATCTCATCATATTTTCCTCTCAGGATGTCTACTTTGGCCTTTTGAACATGAGGATCTCCCCCATAGACTGTCTTCAACTTATTCCATATCTGAAAAGTTGTTTTCAAATCTTGTACCTCAGCAAATTCATTATCTGAAAGTGTGCTAACAATTAGATCCATAGCAGTAGTATTATCTTGCCTTTCCTTGATTTGTTTCAAAGTAAGAGTCCCTGTAGGTTCATTGTATTCTGTGATCACATGATTCTAGTAATGTTCACCTAGGGATTTTAAATAGAGTTTCATTCTTCCACACCATAAGATGTAGTTCTCCTTAGAGATCTTAGGACCCTCCTTACGCATCATCTTTGATCTTTCCGTAAGCTGGTTAAGCTTCTTCTGATTCTAGGGACCTGATGCTCTGATACCAATTGTTAGTCCCAACCAGTGCTGAGAGGGGAGGGGTGAATCAACACTTAATCAAGATTTCATAATTTAACTTTTATCTTAAATATTCTTACATCTAAGATCCAACAATAAACTTAATCACTGCAGTAAAATATGCAAGCATGAAAAGTTGACAGTGACACCAAGAAGTTATCTCGTGGAAACCTAATAGGGAGAAAACCACGGCGTTAGTAGGAACTCACAAAATTTGCACTTCTCTGGAGTACGTCCGGTTAAGAGCCATCCCTGTTAGGAGATTACAAAGATAATGTTAGGTGTCACTCGGATAAGGGATTTTGAACAAGACCGGTTAGTGCCTTTACCCTGTTTAAGGTAGCCTGGTTAAAGGACTTAGAACATCAGCTAAGATGTTACCCGGTTAAGGGATTTTACAATAGGGACCTGTTAAAGTCCACCCAGTCAAGGGGTTTATGTTGCAGTTATTAGAAAGCTACAGATGGATGATCTGCTAAATTAGCTATTGATAGCTTGATCAGATCTCAATATGCATTCCACTCAATACACACTGGTTGTGTCTTCTCTGCACAACACCAGTTTCCTTCTTACACCTTTAGCTATTCACTCAGTTGGTCATCTCTCCTTCAACACTGTACTCTGTCGGTCCTCTGACCTTTGGCTCTGCACTCTATTGGTCCACTGTCCTTTGGCTCTTCCCTCAGTTGGTTCTCTGTCCTTCGGCTCTGCACTCAGCCTGTCCTTTGTCCTTCGGCTTTGCACTCAGCCAGTTCTCTATATGTCAACTCTACACTTGGTCGATCTACCTCAAACATACACTCAATTGTGCTAACACCTCTTAGCACTTCCTCTCACTTTGCCCTTCACCCTGGATCACCTTCAACATGATTTCCTTGTTTCAAATTTCACGATCAAAAACTTTCTGAAAGAGCTCAAGAACTCTTTATACATTTTCAGCCGACACCTACAGACATATCCTCAATCAGATCAATCAAGGATTTCAGAAGATTTCAAATTCAAACTCTCTCGCTCTTTCTCTGTGTGCCTTTTAGCAATTCCACCAAGTGTTCAACCAGTTCTGCCACGACATCTTCCAAGGATAGAAACCTCTGAGACATGTCCAGTCAAATAAATGTGAACCAGAGAATCCACATGTAATCATTTTTTACTGCATGGTAACTAAAAGTTAACTCTACCAACAAATTATTTGGCGTAGACACAAGCCTACCAACTCATTCTTTTCCACCATAACTAAATGGCCGATCACTGCTCTGAAACTTATGGTGATCGTCTGTCTTCCTTCAGTCATACCGGTGTACCAGTATGCAACTGCACTTCTTGTTTTACCGATTCATTCTTTGGCTGCCAGTTTGTTGTGCTAGCATCATGTTTCTCCCTTGTTTGCTAGAGAGTTACCGGTTGGTTGGAACAAACAAGTTTCTTTGCCTGAGTCACCTTTTGTGACTTCACCATCGTCAAGGTGACTGATCTTCCTGAATGATAGATCGGTTGACTTACTTTATCTTTCCTTGAGCTGAAGTACCCTTTGATCATTCAATACCCATTCATTATTGCTTACTGAAAAGAAACATCACTTTACCTATATCACTACACCGGTTAGTATCTTCACCGGTAAGTGTTGAACATCAATGACAAACCTTAGCATATATACCGGTTTTCTAGATTGACCGGTTTTATCAATGCCAACAATCCAACAAGTTGAGGCTAGAAGATCTCTTAGGATTAGAGACATGTCTTGAGACAGATACTTTTTGATGAGGTTTAGCAAGAAGTTTGAGGATCCTACACTTTAATTGGATGTGAGTTCAACATGGACCTATAGAGGAGATTATCCTTGGAGTGAGTCATGATTGCTTGGTTATTGTAAAGGAGAATTCTCATTCCCCACCCTTGGTCTAATTGGTTGGTAGTCATTTGAAAGGCATTGCACTTATTCCTTTTTTTAGATGCATTATACTTTTTGTTCTCATACATATGGAGCTTGAGCTATGGTTTACTAATTCTAGAGGGTTCATTTAAGGAGTGTTGGAATGTTTACCTCCTTAATCATATGAGGTAATTTATGATGAAATCTAGTTAGGTGGAGTTGAGGAGATGAACTACTGGGCTTATTTCCTTGGTTATAGGAATGGTTTTGACTTTGAACTTCCTTAGTTTAAGAGACATACATCCATGTTGGTTACATGATGCATATGCTGATTTTTTATCTTAATGATTGAATGGTTAGGTGTTGATGATTATTTTCATTTGAGATGTCGTGAAGGAGACCATGTTTAACACAATTTAGCAACTAGAAGTATAAGTGCAAGGACATGTTGCATGCTTTGATTTGTAGGTTCTCTCTTTGGTCTTATTCTTCTTCCTCGATATTTGATTCATGCGATATTGGTTTTGATATTAGTTTGGAGCTATGGTGATCACTAGTTTTTAGGTTATGTGGTGTTCATTTTTTATTGGTGGTGACTTGAAGGTTCCTTGATATTTTGCCTTTGTTGGGTGTGGAGAACTTGGGAGAGCTTCAAAGACTAGTTGTGAGAGATGTATTTGCAATGGATTTTTTTGTACGATTCCCATATCTTTGTGGAGGTTCCTTTGTACTACATGGTATTGGTTACATATTCTATGTGATGCTATTGGTGTACTCATTATGCCTTGATCATTTTTAATATTTGGCATTACCCTTGCACTGGGAGTTCCTAGATGTTTATGTCCTTCATTGTTAGGTTTGACACTTAGAGCTTATGATTGTAGTTTATGTGTTGCATATGTTGATGACATGGGTTTATTGATGTTTAGATACCTTAGAGGTATGAATTATTGGATGGATTAGCATTGTGTATGATTGATATGCTCAATCATGTCAGGTTCCTTTATTATGATATTAGCTTGGAGCCTTTGTTATAACTTGGATTTGATGCTTATGTTCTTTGGATTTGTGCCTTTTTCATCTTGTCTTGTTCCTTTTCTTCTATAGGTAGCATGTTCAAGAATGACAAGATTTCCTGCTTGATATGGTGGACATCTTGATGTTGTTGTAGGTATCTTGATGAAGCATGAGAGCATTTTAGAGATTCATGTAGTTTTGTGTATGACTATAATAATGTAATTCATTGATTGTTCCTTATGTAATGTATACAACAAGTGAGTGAATGTTAGGATTAGGTGTTGTACACGTTGCATAACATTGTTTTAATTAAATTATATAATTAAATAAATATTTATTTGTGGTGCACCTTGCGTGATGTGTTTAGCCACATTAAATTTTATTTGGGGCCACTTGTAAATTTGTATATAACATAGAGTTATATACTTTATGTGGGTTTGTAATGTCCCCTTTCTCTAAGTGATTCTCTAGTAGGGATGGATGGTGTATTTTTATTTCTAGTGGATTACTGATAATAAATTATAAGGGAATAAATTAATTAAATTAATATTGTAAATTTTTCTTAATAAATCAAATCATGAAGATGACATTATTTAATTAATTAAATATAATTAAATATTATAAATTCGGTATCCTTGAAGTGATGATATCAATATTATTTTCCAATGGCCTTTGCAACTTCCCCAGAATGAATCTCAAGGCTGGCAAATGTGGAATGATCTTTGCACTAGGGAACCTTCAGACGACAAGTGGAGGAAGTCAAGCCTCCTCCATAAGGTGTGGTATACGTGTGTAAGTGCCTTCTCACCCATCAATCTTTCTCATCGTGAACTTGCTTATGTCTACATTGTGGTTTTTTGTGTTGCATGCTTGGTTGGTACATTGTTTGCATTTCTACAATGGTACTTTAACAACCAATGGCCATGATAAAAAATATAAATGGTTGTACAAACCCTCTCATCAACTCTATAAATGGTCTGAATGATGAAAATTTGGTTCAAAACATTCCCAAGTCATTGAAAGAGGTAGTATTTGGTTAGTGTCTATAAAAATATTTGGTGGAAAGGTTTTGTATCTATAACTCTAGAAAAAATGGACAAAGGGAAGAGGATAGTGGAGGAATTGGTAAATGTCACTTTGCTAACTCTATATTTCTCTCTATTTCTTCTAGCTAAGAAATGTAACATGATATTAAAAAGGAAATACGTAGGTTAAAGAATATTGTTGTCTTCTTGGCGACTATAGAACAATAAAATACCCTCATGCAAGTATCTCAATGAATGCATCATGAATGCCTATGCGAAATGTCTTGGTATTCATGCCTCATTCTATAGGATGGTGCGTGGTGCAATTTTTCTATTTTCTTTCAAAACCATGAAATACAAGAAGCTATAGTTGTTAGGAATTGTTTGCAGAAAATATCAATTATATGCAGATAAAATTAAACACAGGAATGAAAAATGGGAATAATAACAGCGAAGAGACAATATTTAACATGGTTCACCCAATCTCAGGCTACATCCACCAAACAGAGAATCCAATATTATTATCCAGTAAAACCAAAACCAATTACAACTATAAATCTCCTTGCAACTCAATACTACTGCAAAATGCTACAAAATTATTTACAGAAAGCCCTAACCCTTAGCCTTTTTTATCTAGACTGATGTCGATTATAAAATTAGGGTTACAACATGTCAGCCAATAGAAAAAATAACACTCGACGCCTTTATAAAATAATAAGTCTTTTTGGCCTCGCGGGGCATTGCCCCTCGATTCCACCTTGTATCGTAACAGGGAGAATGCTAAGGGTGTTGCCCCTTAGACCCTGCAAGGAGTGCTACCCCCAAACTCTTGTAAAAAATTAAGGGGGGAAACCGCGTCGATGGAAGTAGGGAAAATTTAACCTTCGAGTCTAATTAGGCTCCATATAACAACAATGGTGGCTAGACAATATTGGAAGATTGGAAAGTGTGTCTTGAGAGCTCTAACTTGGATTCTATAGGTCATTAATGATGAAATCATTGCATTATCTAGCCCTAGATGACTTACCGTTAAAAGTGTGCCTCTATTTATATGGGATTTTATACCACATATTCTAATTTCAATTGGCAATTTTATTAGAATTGATGAGGAAACAACCTTTCTTATACATATAAATGTGTGGGTGTTAATGTCTCTATCCCTACATATTGATGTGCCTAAGATTTTGGAAATCAATCTTGATAACTCCTCTCACAGTTGTAATATTGAAGTGTTGGGTGGCATCAATACATGTTATCTTTGTAGAAAAGAAGATCACATTAGGAGCTCCAACCCTCTCATTATTAATAGTAAGTACAGACATGGATAAAAATAATAGGATGACCTATGGCACCAAAATTGAAAAATAAGGATGATGAGTTGGAAACCCATTTGAGAGCCCTAATAGGGATAATAGAAATATCCCAGTCACCCCCTTGAATAATCATGTCTCTAATTACAATAAAGACCCTATGAATGTTGTGCCCCATGATGTTGAGTCTCAACTTGTTACACCCTCCTATGACCTACTTGATTCTTTTATCCCTCTGCCTCCAAATGTTGACAAAGAAGCCCCCACATCTGGGCTCAAATATGCACTATCCCTAGTGGTGAAAACCTTTAACTCCTTTAGCATTCTTTTTGACAAAGTCATTGTCCCAGTTTGAATTTAGATGCTACTACATGGGTAAACACTACCCCCTTCCCCTGTACCCCTCTCCTCTCCAAAGTGCCATCATTGACGCCCCCATTGCTACTTGACCTTTTGAGGGTGCTAAGAATGCTCAACATATTCTTTTAGATAAAATTATGAACAACATTAAATATAATAAGAGCATGGATAAAACAAAATATTTTGTTATTTATAATGAGAATGTCACAAATTACACTATTAAGAGATTTAATAATAAAAACAAGGATAACAACATTGGCTATGTTAATGTAAGCAAATCTAGTCAATACAATAACAACAAGAAAACATGTCTATTGTTAGGAATATTATCTTTGAATTTGATTCTAAAATTTTTAGTAACAGTGAAGTCCATGACAGTAGCAAGGTGGTTGATCCTCAACCTTGTTGTGGATTAGATGATCCTATATCAAATACATTACCTTTTTTTACTAATAGGAAATTTAAGAATGATAATATAAATCAAATTATTGTTGATACCCCAAATGTGGGCATGAAATACAATCAAAGATCCAAAGGGTGGGTGGAAAACCAGTTTATAGTTGCATTGGACTTCATTGATACTAGGTTTAGCGATAAGAAAATGTAAAGCCATTCTACGTGTATACTCAACCCCAGTGACAGAAAGGAGTCAGGGCCAGGAATGTAAGCATAGAAGAGGAAGAAAATCACATCCCTACCACATGTATAATAGGAGAAATTCAAAAGGTTATTGATCATAGAGTTAAAGAGGAGTAGGTTATTAATTACACTAGGGATCTTGCAATATTAAATACCACACTTGATAAAGAGGTGACCATAGATAGAGAATCATCTCCTAAGTTATTCTCTAACATTCCATCAAAACTTCAAAATAAAGAAAAACCATCCCCTCTAGCAAGGGGAAGCTTACATTCTCTAGAAAGAATAAAAGGAAAAAGACACACTTAGTCATTGTTGAACCAAACTAAATGATAAGCTTCATAGATGTTATAATAGCTTTAGGAGCAACTCATATGTATCACCAAAAAATAGTTGCCATGAGTCCTAAGTGCATATCTTGGAATGTCATGGGGCTTGAATCCCTTGATAGAAAGCACATTATAAGGAGATTTGTTAACATGGAGAAGGGTATGGATTTTGTATTTCTCCAAGAGGTTAAAGCCATTATCTTTGTTCTAGAGACCAACCTCAAATTTATTTAGAAAGACTCTTCTCATTTTGTTACTAAGCATGAGAAAGGAAGGAGGGCTACAATCTTGTTATCTAAAGCTTGGGCTTAATATATTTCTGCACATGGTACATCATCATGTAGCATTGCTATTCGGGTCAATATAACTAAAGGAGATGTTAATTTTGGATTATGCTTCATTTATACTTCCAATGACTATAAAGAGAGAATCAACCTATGGAAGTGGTTGTGTAACCTACAAGAGATGTCTTGGATATTAGGTGGGGACATTAACATGATCGAGAACAATGAAGAAAAAAGTGAAGACATTAATATGGATTGGAAATGAAATGAAAACATTTTTGGCAAAGGATGAAGGCTAAACTTAACCTTTTTGATCCTCATTAAGGTCTAAATAAAGAAAACCCGACTATGTGGTTCACTTGGTGTAATGTGCAAAAAGAGAAGGATAATATATTGCAAATTAGACCAATTTTATGCCAATAGGGATTTATTCAATTTTCAACAAGGAAAGGATGGAGGTAAGGTTAGTGTATGCCCCTACACTTTGTATGACCACCACCCTATCAAGGCTAATATATTCATGGAGGAAGGTCCTTTTGAGAGAAACAAGGAAAAAGGTTTTATCCTAAACACCAATTTGCTTAAAGATGAAGATTATAAAGAGGCTATACCTACCCTAAGACAAATACAAAAGTGAATTCTAAGGGACCAAAGTGAGATTGATAAATGATACAAAAATATGGAGGGATAGAAAGTATTGTTCTAGACTATAGGCAAGAAGCGTGCTATGGACAAAAGGAAATAAGAGAATGATATGCAAGAAAAGTTATTAAATGTTGAATATTGCATCTAAGAAAATCCATTGAATGAGAGGTAATGCATGAAGAACTTGCCCTAGAAAATAATTCCTCGAGGAGGTTGCAAGAGCATATGATTTAAGGACTCAAAGTAAGAGCCAAATTAAATTGGCTTAACAATAGTAATAAAGGCACAAAGTTCTTCTTTAAGTATATTACGGATAAGAGTATCAAGGAACATATTGCTAAAATATATCATGAAGGCAATGCCATTACTACCGAGAAGATATCAAGAAATAGTTCTAATTTTATAAAAAGTTCACATCAAAAGGGAAAAGATATGCTAATAACAAAGCTAATGCATCTGTTCAACAAATGATCCCAAAGAAAATTGTAGAAGTCTAGTGTCCTAAAGTGTGCCTAGTGCATTTATAACACATGCATGGCACCTAGTGCATTAATGACAAAAATGTGATCAAAATATCACCATTTTGACATCATGAGCTCTAAAGACAAAGTAGGTCTCTGTTTTCCCCGAAACCCCATTTGGGCCTATCTTTGAAAAGACAAAAGCATGTCACGCAGACATCTACACGTCACGCTAATGTCTGGATAAGTCCACAGAATCTCGCGTCTTGCAGTTAATCAGATGCCTTTCGATGCATGTCCCTTGGCTCGTTTTCTCCTGTAACGGCTCTCCACGCCCCTTTCCAACCTTTAAAGCTCTTCTTTTCTCATTTGAAAGGCTTCTTCAAGTTTTCTTGATTCGACTCTTGGTGATTTCTTCTTGGCTCTCTTATCTTGCTCTTGATGTTCTCTTGAATACTCTACCAGTGCTATCAAACTATCTTTATCCACAACACTCTTGCAATCATCTTGCAACAACAAGCACGTATCTTGAGCTTCATCACGCTTGTATCTCAAAAAGGGGGGGTTTGGCTACACACCTTATCTTCTCTTTATCATTTATCTATATTTTATCATTGCATGCAATTTATCGATCACATCTCTAAGTGTATCTATTATCTAGGTGAATTTAGCTTATTAATATATCATTTTTTTTTATCTATTTGCAATAGGGGTTTGCTTCCATTAACCGAAGTATAGTTTCTATTTTCATTCTATCTTTTATCTACTATCCAGTCTATCTATCTGGCTATCCATGGAGGTGGAATCACCAAAAATGGGGGTTTGGCTGAGGCAGGCCCTTATACAACCCCAACATTTTCCCTCGTCTCTATGCGTGCAAGTGATGAATAGGTTCTACGCAATCGAGGAGAGTCACTGTTAGCTTTCTGTGTAATTGTGTGTTCTCTGGCCATACAAATGACAACGTGTTGCATAGATGTCTTCGCACATCACTGGTGTCCTAGACTCGAGACTTTCCTAGCTCTCTGGTATAATCTACTCTTAATTTTGTATTGCATTGTTAGCTCAGAATCATATATTTTATTGTTTCCGTGATTTAATCAGTTAGTTATTCTTTTATTAGTCTAGTTGTATTTAATTGTTATCCTTGGCCCACCCTTAGCGCCAGTATAAGTGAGGTAGCGGCAGATTGATTTGTTCTCTAAAGATTTGTCATCTTAGAGGTAACAAATTCCCTCCTCTACAAGAAGATCATAAGGATAAAATCAAGGATGAAATATCTAAAGCAAAAAGAAATGCTACAAATCCCAATTGCAACTAAAGCTCTATCTCACCCTAGCTCCCTTGTTACACAACCCTTGGCATGGTGCCTAAAGACAAACACCTAGCTACCACCTCTGTTGCAGATAAGAAGTGGAACTCCAAAGATCCTCCCCACTAGCAAAAAACCAAAAGATAACCGTCTAGGACGTGGCGAGTGATGCAAAGGAGGAGGTCGATGAAGATGATAATAAGTGTGGAAGTGCAAATCACATACGCTTAATAGGTTGGCTAGGTGTACGGTGAGAAAAATTGATGGTAAAAAATTGGTCGACTATGAGGAGAAATTGGAGGAGGAGGACATTGTTGACAATGAGGATAACACCTAAGATGAGGAAGAAGATAAGGATGGCACATTGAAGATTGAGAATTTGGAAAAATCCACCAATGATAACTCTACGCATAGTGGTAAGAATGAGCCCCTGGACTTGACTCAAGAGGTCATGCTGGAGGAGGTGGACAATCACCAAGAGGAGAGCATGTGCAACTGTGCTAATTATAGGACTACAATAGAGGACTTTAAGGCCCTCAAGAAGAAAGTGATGGATGGAGTAGAAGCTCATCAACATCTCCAAGTTTAGCCTAAGAGTTATGCACAACCCTTCCACTCCCCTTTGTCTAATGCAAACACAAATTCCTGGGTAAAGATGCTAACAATGAAGGAAACTACAAGGAACTCTTCATGTTCCTCACTAATGACTGGAGCAATGCACTCAAATAGCCACTAGTTGGATGGGCTTAGTTTTTTAGGGCTTTTGGTTTATTCTGTTAAGACTTTATATCGTTATAATTATCTTGTTAAGACTTTTAAGTTATTTTTTATATGTTGTAAGTATGTTGCTAGTTAGTGTGTTGCAAGTTGTTAATGTTGTCTATGGGTTGTTAGTGTAAAGGGCCAACACTTTTGTTTTGCTACTTTTAATATAAAAAACATGTACATATTATTAATAAATATAATATAAATTTAAAGATATGTATTTATTATATAGATTAAATAATATAAAATACTTATATATAATATTAAATTTATATCAATTATAAAATAATATGCAATCATAATCAAATATTTGGGATTATTCATATGAGTAGAAGTTATGAAACAATTAGATTGAAGAAAAATATTTTTTCAATAATAGTCAAGAGAAAAAAGTTAATATGAATTTTTTTTTATACTGATTTGGTAAAAATGTATGTTTTAATAACTTTTTACAAACAACCCCTTGCCTACAATTCTATGACAGAACCAATAAAAAAAATAAAATAGCTCTCAACTATATAAACTAAATTAAAACAAAATAATTCTTAAATTGATATAGCTTTTCAAATAAAAACAATTTAAATAATGTTATTTAATTTTTTTTAAAGTAATATAAAGTAACTTTTAAGTGATATAAATTTTGTTTTAAAGTAATATATAATAACTTTCAAGTAAATAAAATAACTCAATATTATATTTTTGATATTTGTTAAATAGATGTATTATATCTAAATTAATTATATCAAAAGTTGTTTAAAATATTCATAATACAAGAAATTGTAATGAAAAAACTAAATGTTGATTGAAGGGTTAGAGATTAATTAAACTTAATTGAATATAATGATGGTAGGTTCGTTGAGTTATTCATTAATATTCAAATTCTTATAAATATGATTAGATCAAATTTGACCCTTTAATCTTAGAAATATGATTGGATCAAATTGACAATCACCCTACTTATGATAGCTTAATAAAGAGATAACTTATATTTTAACTATATAATCTCTCATAATATTAAATATATTATAAAGAAATTAGAGAAGTGTATAAAGTAGTTAAGGATAGATACATCCTATGCAAGACATCTTTCATTTTGATTTTCTTTTTTGTTTAGTTAGAGATGACATGATATGTGATAGGTAAAGTTGAATAAGAAATTGTAATGAAAAATTTGCATGTTGATTGAAGGGTTATAGACTCCTTAAGTTTAATTATTAATATTTAAATCGTGTGTTTCAATGTTTTCAAAATATTTTTTATTATTTAATTTAGGTATATATTAATAATTAAAATTAAATATACCAACTTAACTTATAAACATTTATGAACAATTAAAAAAAAAAAAAAATTATTAAAAATGATTATTTTTTCAATTAATAATTATTACTATATTAATAGATAACGTGTTTAAAATAGTTAAGAATAGATACAACTAATGCAAGACATATCTTTGAATTTGATTTTACTTTTTGTTTTGTTAAATATAATGAGATCAAATTGACAATCGCCCTACCCATGATAGCTTAATTAGGAGATAAATTATCATTTAAATGTATACTCTCTCATAATGTTAAATATATTATAAAGAATTAGAAAACCTGTAAAAAGTAGTTAAAAATAGATACAACTAATGCAAGACATATCTTTCATTTTGATTTTATTTTTGTTTAGTTAGAGGTGACATGATAAAAAATTAAATGTGGACTGAAATGTTATATACAGATTGGTTAAGTTTAATTGAAGATATTGACCGTACGCTCATTGATTAGTTATCTATAGAGGTTCAAATTTCTATAAATATGATTGAGTTCTATTCGACTTTTAAATCCTTGTAAATATATTCTCTCTCTCATAATATGAAGATATTAATGGTACTCTCATTGAGTTATCTATGAGGGTCAAGTTCCTATAAATATGATTGAATTAGATTCGACTTTTAAATTCTTGTAAATATGATTGGACCAAATTAACAATCGCCCTACTCATGATTGCTCAATTAAGAGATAACTTATAATTTAAATATATACTCTCTCACAACGTTAAATAGATTATAAAGAATTATAGAAAGTGTATAAAGTATCTTTCATTTGGATTTTACTATTTGTTTAGTTAGACGTGACATGATATATAATGGATAAAGTTGAATAGGAAATTGTAACAAAATTTTTGAATGTTGACATTCAAAATATTTATAAATTTTTTAAGTTTATTTAAAGATAATGATGGCACATTCATTGATTAGTTATCTTTTAAGGTTCAAAATCTTATAAATATGATTAAATAGACCCTACAAATAATATAGATATAATTAGACCAAACAATCACTTATATCACTCTACTCATGATAACTTAATAAAGAAAACACAATTTAAATATATATTTTTTATAATATTAAATAAACAACTTTAAATTTAGATACATAGTCCCATAATACTATAATCCACTATATTAAAAAAACAAAATTGTCGATTATTCCCATGATAAGTAAAATTGACCTGTCAATTTATCCCTGGAATTCTTAACCCTAGTCGCATCGCCGAGGTTTCCTTCCAAGTTCCCCGCAACTACTTAAAAGCCCGAGTTACCAGAAGCATCTCTATATAAAAATATTAATTAAATAGTAGAGTGCAGCGGGTGCACGTTTTAGCTTGCAGCTGAAGATTCAAATTAAAAAAGAGTGGTGCTGTACACCCGTGAACGACGTAAACGTGCCCTTAAATCCGTCCGTAGATCACCTTACAGCTCACGTTGATGGTCTGACAAGACGACTGAGGCACATGCCAGCTAATATTCCACCTCGGCAACTGCGACGGATGTGACCCGCCTCTCTAATCACGTTACTTCAACCCAATCCCAGTAAAACACTTTCCCCAATTCCAACAATTTGCAGGCCCGCATTAGGAATGGCGGGCCCGGGCACGCTCATCTTTCACATTTTTCATATCTTTTTCACTGGGTTTAAGTCAGCCAGGGTTAGTCAGTCGTCAGTGGTCACTCGGGGCATGTGTCGCAGTATGCCAACACAGCTGTCATCAATAATGGAGAGCGGTACAGCACTGATGGGAATTCGCAGGACCACGGTAAATAATAGCTGCCAGCAGGGCGCTCCTCTGTCAATCGCTTTCAAAGCTTTATCCACCGCCACACCTTGCCCTATTTAAACCGCTGCCCAAACGTTTCAAATCACTGGTCTGCAAATATTGTCTTATTTGATAGCTCAAAGGGGATTTGGAGATTTTCAGGGTTTAGAGTTTGTAGAGAGCAATGGTAAATTCGGGGTTTTTAATGGCTTTGAGGTTTTTGTTTGTTGTCTGTGTTGTGGCTTTAAGTTGCTCTGCAGAGGCGAGAAAGCTTGAGGCTCTGGTGGAAGAAGAGCCGCTTGTTTTGACCTATCATAATGGTCCTCTGCTTTCCTCAGCCCCCATTGATGTTCATGTGGTCTGGTATGGGAAGTTTACCGCTGTTCAGAGGTCCATTGTGGCGGATTATTTGCAATCTCTGGGAGCACATTTGCACGGGAAGGCTAAGATGCCGTCTGTAAATTCATGGTGGAAGACTACTGAAAAGTACCAAATCGCTGCCTCGAATCATGCTGCTGTGAGCATTGCGAGGCTGGGGAAGCAGAAGATTGATGAAACGTATTCCCTTGGGAAATCGTTGAAGAGGTCCGATTTAGCTTTTCTGGTTCAGAGCTCTGTGAAATCTGGAGCTCTGCCTTTGCCAGAGAAGAACAATGCGGTGTATTTGGTGCTTACAGCTGAGGATGTTCTGGTTGAGGGTTTCTGCATGAATTCTTGTGGTTATCATGCCAATGTTCTACCGTCTTCTACTGATGGACAGAAGCTTCTTTCTTACGCTTGGGTTGGGAACTCTGTTACTCAGTGCCCTGGTCAATGTGCTTGGCCCTTTCATCAGCCTCTGTATGGTCCTCAGTCTCCTCCTCTGATTGCCCCAAATGGAGATGTGGGTATTGATGGAATGATCATCAACATTGCTACTGTTTTGGCTGGAGCTGTGACAAACCCATTCAATACTGGGTATTTCCAGGGCGATGCTGCTGCTCCATTGGAGGCTGTTTCAGCTTGCCCTGGAATATATGGAAAGGGGGCTTACCCTGGTTATGCTGGGGAGCTTCTGGTCGATGGCACAACGGGAGCGAGCTATAATGCCCATGGACTCAATGGGCGCCAGTTTCTGCTTCCTGCCATGTGGGATCCAGCAACCAAGTCATGCAAGACATTGATATAAACAATTTTGCAGTAGGATAGCCAAAGAGATTAGAAGTAGAAAGAAGATGGAACCTGCACGTAGTAATTCTTTATTCTTTATACAATGATCGAAGCAAACTTTTGTTATACTGTAGCTCTTTATTTTGTTTTGCCATGTTCATGATCTTGTATTTAAACAAATTGTCTCTCAAAGTTATGTATGTAGATATTCCTGCACTTGTCTTTTTTCGGTTGTTATGGAATGCAATTTGGCAATCGTTGGGAGGAAAATGAATCTGTAGGAATTTTCATCTGAAAGTAGGAAAAATCGGCTCAAGAAAATGCTCGCCAGGAAAATGATCTTTGCAGAATAATTTTAAAAATGACGAAATTCATAAGCGATTAATGAATGAGTAAATGCATAGCTATCTATATAACATACACTAATCGAGTAAAATGTGAAATTAAATGCTATTAATATTATCAGTGGTTAACAACGTCAAACGATCAAACTGAGAATCAACGTCGTGGTACGATAATATTTGAGCCTTTTTAGGATCTTTCGAAGATTATAGCTAAAATGTTTTAACTCGAAGGATGAGTACGGGTATGAGTTAAAAAAGTGATCCCGTCAGGAGGACGCATAAAAGGCTACTCAAATTTAGAGTTACTCAAGCGATAAAAAACTAGAGCAGCCTAGTTTTGGGTTTACTCATTTTCACAAGATTTTTTTCAAATTATTACAATATCTTTTTCAAATCTTTAATTAAAAAACTCTTTCAAATTCTTACAAGATCTTTTTCAATTCTTTTTTTATTATGTAACTCAGATTTTAAGACATCCTCATGCACAACATCAGCATTTTGTGTCAAGGTGTTCAAAATAGTTTTAAAAAGTGACATTAGTTGGTCTTACAAGATGTTTAAAAAGTGAAAAAGTGACATTAGTTGCTCTTACAAGATGTTAAAAGTGACTTTTTTGTTAAGGTGCTCAAAACAGTTTTTAAAAAAGGCATTTGTTGTTTTTTTCAGATTTAAGAAAAAAGACATTTGTTGTTTTTTTTCAGATTTAAGAGATGCATTTCATTCAATTATTATAGTCGTCTCTAATGATAACTATTTTACAGTTGCATATTGTCAAAAAATATTAAACATTAAACCAAACTTATCTAGAATAAATTACAATTTAAATTAGATTATTATTTATTTATGTCAAATACTACATTAAACCAAACTTCTTTCTAAACTAATCTCTAGAATAAATTACAATTTAAATTAGATTATTATTTATTTATGTCAAATACTACGTTACTTTTTGTATGTTGTTTTTTCAATTAACATGACAATATATTAAACATTAAACCAAACTTCTCTCTAGAACAAATTACAATTTAAATTAGATTATTTGTACGTTGTTTTTTCAACTAACATGACAATATATTAAACATTAAACCAAACTTCTTTTACAATTTAAATTAGATTATTTGTACGTTGTTTTTTCAATTAACATGACAATATATTAATTATTAAACCAAACTTCTTTTTGTACGTTGTTTTTTCAATTAACATGACAATATATTAAACATTAAACTAAACTTCTCTCTAGAAAAAATTACAATTTAAATTAGATTATTTGTACGTTGTTTTTTCAATTAACATGACAATATATTAAACATTAAACCAAGCTCCTCTCTAGAATAAATTACAATTTAAATTATATTATTATTTATTTATGTCAAATACTACGTTTCTTTTTGTACGTTGTTTTTTCAATTAACATATGCATTTTTCTAATAAAAAACCATATTTGGAAATGTTACATCTAGAAGTTTAACTCAATTTATCCATGTGATAGAAAAAACATATTTAGAGGTAGGTCATGAAAGGAAAAAGCAAGGTGGTTAGTTATACAATGGAGGGCAAAATTGCATCATCTTAGATATAGATGGGTAGGGGGAAGATTAACTAAGAAAGTCTCTTAATTATAAAATTGAAAACAAAATTACATCATCTTCGATGGAAAGATTACCCAAGGAAGTTTAGAAAAGAGAACTTGCATATTTTGCAATAAGGGTGTGGTGGAGATGGAATGACACTTTATCATGGGATAGATAGCTTATGAGATATTTGTATTCAGTATTTAGCATGACAATAGTTCAATCAGTTTAGTTTGAAGGTTGACAACATGTACCATTTATTTGATGAAGATAATAAGGCTCTCTAATCAAGATACATAGTCAAAGATCGGACATTGAAAGGTGTATGACTGTGGAGTACAATGGATGTCATTAAAATCATTCATTCAATCAATCTATAAATTTGAAACAACACAAAATTAAATTTAAAATTTAAATTATAGTTAATATAATAATAAAATATTTTAAATATATAAATCTAAAAACTATTTTGAATATATCAATTTGTAGTTACATAGATCTGTCCACTTAATTAAATAAATATTTACTATTTATTTGATTATTTAACCATCAATAATTAGTTAATTAAATTAATATTTAATTAATTTCATCATCAACCTCTTGTCCTATTAATTAAACAAATTATTCAATTTATTTAAATTAATTCATGAAGCCACACTCTAATTCAATTAAATGAATAAAGCGCATTTATTTCATTTAACCCTCTTTCCTCATTTAAATAAATAAACAAATATTTATTTAAATCTCTAAACTACCCCCACTTGCATTATCCTACAAATGCAAGTTGTGCCTATTTGATTGAAATAAAGTAATTTTATTTTAATTAAAATTCTATTTTCTCTCATCCACCAAACCCACTTGCTCTTCTAATCTCCTTTTAGACTTTCTAACCCATTCTAGATTCTTCTAAACCATTCTTAATTAGCCTAATCACCCTCTCTAATTATTGTCACATTCCTAAACAACTTGGAGTCACTTCTCAAAGCCTCAAAGTCTTTGAAAAACATTAAAGGCTTTATGTCTTCAACAAGGTAACCCCTAAAGTCTTCCAAACCATTAATAGTTCTTACATAACCATTTATGGCTCTTACATGACCATTAATGGTTAAACTCAACTCACCCACATGGTTAGAGACTTTCCCTCTAACTCAACCCTCATTTAACTCATGGGTCTCTTCAAACATTCATTGCTTTGACCATGGTTATCCCCACTAACTATTGCACAAGAGTTTGTCGATTGGATAAAGACTTTATTCATCTAACTCAAGCCTAACCTTACCTCCCAAGGTAACCTTCATGTCATCTCAAGCATTTAATGTTTCTTCCCTCTCCTCTCAAGCCATCTCATGTTGAGATTACTCAATCTCAACCATCCATTGCCCTGTTTTTCCTATAAATAGAGCCCATTCCTTCTTCAAAAGGATCAAAAAATCTTGTATGCATCAAACTTATAGTAAATTTGAGAGAGCACTTAGAAGCACTTTTCTTTGTTATTTTGGCTAAAATTAACATAGATTAATTAGGTATTCTCTCATATTTAGCTTGTTTGCATTTGCGTAGTTATCTTTATTTTCATAAATCTTGAATCTCCATAAGATATCCATAATAGTGCAAAAAGCTGAGGGCTACACTCATGTGGAACTTGGAGAGGAGAGGAACAAGGGAGGAGCAACTATGAGCATGTTGGAGGGCATTTTGGAGAGTTTTGTGTCTTTCCTTCGTTTTTGTATGCTCTTAATTATCTATTTTATATCTCTCTTGGTATGCATGTTTAGGATCATAGTTTCATTTCTCTTTCGTTTTTTATTGTCACTAACAACACTAACGTTTGAATCTTATGTTTCTTTGCATCCTTTTTAGCGTGCATCACAATCTAATTTACATAAATAATTATTTAAATATTTTTACCAAATGAATTATTATTTAATTTATGTTTTTTATTTTAAAAATAGCAAAACAAGGGTGTTGACCTTTTACACCAACAACCCATCCACAATATTAACACTCACAACACAAACTAATAGCAACTTAATAATAAATATAAAAAACAACAAAGAGTCTTAACAACATAAACCAAAAGACTTGGAGAGCTAAAACTAGCCAACCAATGGCTATTTGAGCATATGGCTCCAATCATCAATAAGGAACTTGTAATCCCCTTCATTGTTAGCATCTTTATCTAGGATTTTTTTTTCATCAGACACAAGAAAGTGGCAGAGCTGTCCATCACCCTCATATTGAACTTGGAGATGTCGATCATCTTCTGCTCTATCTTCATCACCTTCTTCCTTGGGGCCTCTAATTCCTCTACTGTGGTTTTGCAATTGACACAACTGCACGCGCTCTCCCCCTATTGATCGTCAACCTCTTACAACATTGCATCTTGGGTTAGGTCCAGGGGTTTGTTCTTACCACCATGTCTAGAGTTGTCACTGGTTGGTTTGTCCAAACTTTTTGCCTTCCATGTGCCATCCTCCGCCTCATCTTAATTCTCAGCGACATCCTCATTGTCAACTGCTTCCTCTTCCGATTCTTTCTCATAATCAACCAATTTGTTGCCTCCAATTTTGTTCACCATACGACCAATCTATTCGAGCATCTACGATTAGCTCTTCCGCTCTTACTATCATCTTCGACACCCCCCTCCTCATCACTAACCACTTTTTGAATGGTAATTTGATGCTTTTTAGCCAGGGGGAGGGTCTCTCACATTTATTTTTCTTCTCTGTGTCAAAGTTAGAAGTTTAAAGTTTATCTTTGGTCACCAAGCTAAGGGTGGGGGTAACCAGAGAGCCAGGGTGAGATAGGGCTTTAGCAACAGAAAGAATTTGTAGGCATTTATTTTTGCTAGTCTCTGGGGAATCAAGAATTGTAGCAACGGAGAGCGAGTAAGAGCATGAGGCTTTAGTAATTGATAGATGTCTAGGTAGGCAAAGGGCTAGGTGGAAAAATTAGACCTTGGTGGAGGGGTATAGGTTTCTTGCCTTGATTTTTGGCCAAATCCAGAGCATCATGAACAAAAATTTCTAGAGAAGTTAGCAGAAAAAATGGAAGAAAAATCAGGTCATGATTCTGAAAATGATTAAGTAGAGAAAGATGGTAATAGTAATATACTTTGAATCTTTCTTCTAAGGTAAAATATTTCATTAATATTAGACAAACCTTTTTCCAAGGGTCTGACAATTTGGCACAAGCAAATCCATCTTGAAGCTTCATCGATTCCCCGTCCTCCTTAAAGAATTTGGTTAAGCTTTCGTTGTTTGTAACCTTGCTGTGCTTTTTCCATTTTCTCCCCCTCATGGAGAGACCTGTCGCTTTCCCAATGACCTCCTCACTGATCTCAAACGAAACTCCTCCCACAGTAACCCTCCCATCTACCCTAGACTTAACAAACTAAATAGATAGATTTTCATCATAATTATTTATGCATTCAATAAATGGTGTCACCCCTCCCTCTCTATGTAGATATTCCAAACAATGTTTATTTAATCTATGTTATTATTTATTCATTGATTTATTTATTAGAATTATTTTATTTTATTTATTTAATAAATTATAATTAGGTTTTGGTTGGGTTTCGTTTTTTATGTACATTATAACTGTCACGACCCAAAAATTAGATTAATAATTTTTACCTTAAATTAGACATTTGCACTTGATAATATTTTGATATTTTGATGATATTTGATGACATTATGATGCTATTAACGACATTTAATATGATGATTGCCATTTTAATGTAATGTTAATTACGTGATGATATTAAATATATAGGCCAGTAATATGTTTAATTATATATAGGTTTGTGTTTATGACAATTTTATTGGTTAAGAAATAGGGACATTAATATTAAATATAATCAACTGGGAGGGTAAAATAAATGTTACAGTGAAACTGGTTTTTCATTCTTATTAAAACTTATCTTGGAGTATTATTTCATAAATGGGTATAATTATTATAAGAGAAATAGCAAATATGATACAATAAAACATTAATTGTAAATATAAAGAAAAATATAAATACCCAAGAGGGGTAATTTTTATCTTTGTCTATGAGGGATGTTTAATGGAATCGGGTGCTTGATTATGGGTCAAACAGGGAAGGGTCTTTTCACCTACCCCAAAAGGGTTAAAACTTGGCCAAGTTATTTATTTCTCCCTGCCATATCACATGTAGATTAGTTCAACAGGTTGTTGTTAGATGCTACATGCATGCACAGGTCCAATTCTCGAAAGTTGATGTCGACTTGCTAGGACACTCCGTCATGAGGGACAGGAGCTTGTCATGAGCACTGGGAAGTGCAAGCTTCAATTGGTTGGGCGGATAAAATGCTTGGGTTATTTGTTCGTCTTCCAGATCGCAGATGGAGATGAGTCTGATGGCGAGGAAGACACTACATCTAGAGACAGAGAATTATGTATATCATTGTAAAATCTTATATAATGTTGTATGATGTATTAACGATTTCTTGTAATAGACCAATGTGGTCTCAAAATCAAGCTAAGTAAGCTATATGTATGATCAAGCTATGCAAGCTATGTAAAAAGGGGCCTATGAGGCCTACTGTCAAAAATGCGATAGAAAGTCGCCAAGAGAATGTAACTAACAAAAATAAGGAAAACTACTAACCACTAACCCACTAACATGTGTCCTACTTGTGTAAGATTTGTGGTATGGGTGTTTTCATGTTTAGCTTTCCTTCATTCCATAAATGTTTGTTTAAGTTGTTCACATTAATAGTACACATGAACCATTGCGTAAGTGTTCTCTTTTGAATGCATGACGCTCAGGTTAGATGCTTGTCGTATTTCGTGATTTTCATATACTTATGGTTATCTTTAACTAATTGGTTAAAATATTTATCCATTCTGTCATTTCTTCATTATAACTCATGGATTACTTTCTTTTCATTGAATGTAGTTTTTGCACTCATATTAATGGTGATTGATATTTATTTAAAAGCATGATAGTTAACTTTAATCTTGCTTCTATGGAAATGGAAATTTACTTAAGAATCAATTATGTTAGTTTTTCTAAGGTTAGGATTAGCAGGTCCTTACAATAACAATGATGTCGTGTGTATTGTTGAGCACATGGGGCCTTCAAGATTGTAAATATTTGTCTTTTTATCTAAGTGGTTACCTCATTTGTAATAATTGTCTTTTTAAAATAATATTTTTAAGAAGTTATAAATGTAATAAATGTATTTGAATTTTTTTTTTATGTTGGTTTATTTATTATAATTTATTTTTATAGAATTGTAAAAATATATCATAACATAAAAATATATAAATATTATCAATATGATTAAACTTTATAGAAGAATATAGTAAGAAACAATATACTACTCTTTTAATAGGAGATCATGAATTAGTAAGAAATTCTAAATTGGTAACTTTCACATTAAGGAGTGGTAAACATAGTGGAGTCTCTTTATGATATAAGTGATGAAATAATATAATTATATTTAAATCTTTATTTAAATTAGTATTAATTATGATGAGGAAATGTGTACAATTATTAATAAGAAAATTATAAAAAACAAAGATCATTCTATTAAATTATATTTTTTAGAATTCTTTAAATAATTAAAAAGAACATTTTTATGGTATTGAGAAACATTTAAAACTGTAGAATTGATCTATAATTTTTCTTTCATTTATACTTCTCAATTTTTTAAGAAGTTATTAAAAAAAAGTTTCTTTGGTACAAAGAAATATTTAAAATTGTAATAAATTATAATGACCAAATATAATCTTATGACATTTCTTCTTTGTCGATTTTTCACTTTATTTATGATAAGTTGGTATTCCTTTGATATTTTAAAGTATGTTAGTAGATTTTTCAAAATACTTGTGTTTATAATAAATTTTCATGAAGTTAGAGCTACGTTAAATAAAATATATATGAAGTTGCATACATGTCTTATAAGATTATCGAAAGGAAAAGTATGTGAGAATGGTCTTCTCCTTAGAAGGAAGAGAAGAAAAAGTACCTAGTGGTATTCTCCTAATAAGGAAGAGAAGGGAATGCAAGACTTATTTTTGCTGTGACTGCCCACCAAGCTTTTTTGAATTCAAACTCCCTTCGCATGGGGTGAACTCACAATAATGGTTCTCACTTTTTTGTCACTTTTGACAATGAGATGAACATTTTTAAAATAATCTTCAACTTCCGACAACTATAACTTTTAAACTATTAAGAATTTGAAGATGATGTAAACTAGTGATTTGTAGCATTTTGTCTGTAGATTCTAAATATATTTTTTTCAATTTTTTTTTGAAGATTTTTTTTCAAATTTTTTCATCTCCTTTAAAAAGTAGTTTTTTATAGCAAACTACATTTTTTAAGAGTGGTGTGCCTCCTGAAACGCATAACTTTGTTTTTCTATAAATGATAAAAACTCAATTCTTTTGAATTTTGGTTTGTAACATCAATATCCAGGGCTTGTTGTTGGTTTGATCCTGATATATTGAATATTTTTTATTTTATTAAGTTTTGAAGTCTGACTAGTTATAATTCAAACATAGGTTTAAGTTTGAACACATAACTTGTTCTATATATATATATCGAAATTCAATTTTTTTTTTGGTTAGAAAGAAGACATCAATAACTGGGGCATAGATATTTTTCAGAATTTTTTTGAAATAGTTTCCTATTTTCCCCAATGTGTTGAACATATATGTTCATGTTCAGTGAAAAACCAATATTCCATAAAATTAAAAAAACCAGAACATAATAAATTCACAACGTAATAAAATTATACTCATTGGAAAGCTTGCTCCGAGCACTACCATCTTATATTTTTGGGTTATCAAGTTTCTTTCATTTGTGCCTTGAACCAGAGGTCCAAAGGCAAAAATTTCTCAGAACTCTAAAAAATTTGAGGAGAGATCTCTAAAAAGGGGGTTTGAATGAACAGTGGTTTGAGCGAAGGGGGGTTCGATCGAACCCCCTGGGCAAAATAATGATGCATAATTTCACGTAACGACTGGGTTCGAACAAACCCAACCTTTTGTAACTGTCTGCGTTCGTTCGAACCCTGGCCAACCCAATTTTTTATTTTTTTTTTACATTTTTGTACAGTCATATAAATATACATAGTTTTTTTTATTTTTTTACACACAAATGATTAAAACAATTCATATTTTTGGATGAAAGAAGACATTTAAAATTTATTTTGAGGGCAATAATTTGAAGATATTTGAAGGTTATTTTAAAAGCATGGGGAACAAGAAGAGAAGGCAAAATAAGACTTCAAGGAATTATTCTCTCGAAACGAAACAAAGATATCGAGAACAAAGAAGGCAAAGATATCATGATGCAAGTATGTATTTTTATTTTTATTTCTATTTAATCTTATATGTATTACGTACCAAAAATTGTGTTTATTTGTTAGTATTAGTTAAATATTTTTATGAAAATTATTTTAAATAATATTAATTAAATTAAATTAATTTATTTTTCTATAATAATTCTATCTTAATTAATTCTAAATGATGTTATTTTTATTAAATCATTTGGAAATAGTAGGATTAAAAATGAATCTCATTTTAATTAAAAATAATTATGTTTTAATTTGAAATAATATGTATATTTGCTTTTCAAATTCCATTAACTTGCTTGTTGTGTAATTGACATTTTCTCTCCCCCCTTAAGTCCATTTATAATAGATCATGGTTTTAATTTAAAATTTAGATCTTTAGGACCCCTCTCTTTCCCATTTATTATTTATAATTTATAATTTAATTTAGATTTTGAAACCATGTGTCTTTATAGTTTAGCAAACACTTCAATTGGTGCTTTAAAATTAACAAACTTATCTTTTGTGTCTTCAGCAATAGGCTCTTTTTGTTTTATCCTTAGAAAGGGGTCTGCCTCTCGAGTAGCCCTTAAGGCTCGGTGAGAGGGAATGACCCAAAGTGGTAACAAGCTAAAGCCAAGATCTTTCAAGCCACTATAAATAAATGTGTTTGTGACAAAAGTTGCAAGCAAGGAGTGTTACATGTTGCTATAACGATGTTATGACTCCCCATAAACCCTATAGAGCGCAACCTCTATAGGCTGGGAGGCCTTCCATTTAACGAAGCGTAACATGTTGCTGATTATAGCCACCCAAATGGTGCCCTTACTAGACACCTTTTGTGTTAGATGCAAAAAACCTTCTAGTTGTTGGCACAGGAGGTCGGACCTCTGAAGCGGCTCACATTCTTACGGTTCTTAGTAGAGATAAAAAGTTCGCCATGGGGATTTTTTGTGGGGACTGGTGCTTGGCTGCCTTGGAGAAGTGAGTGTCGTGGAGGGGAGCCAGTGGGGTCAAACACCTAAGTATTCACTCTGAATTGCGTAGCTCGGGGTAACCCCCCAAGTGAGATTCAACAACTATTGTCTCATCCAGCCCTAGGATTTGTGCTTGCATGATCAAAACAACCAAACACTTTCAAACAAACAATCATTGTGTCTTCTATGTTTTCAAGTGTATGCAAAAATATTTCACATTATACTTGAGTCCCCTTAAAATCTATATTATGTGATACAAGGATCTATTAAGTGATATTAAGACCTATTATATGCGATAATACCTATCTTAAATATGACATAATAGGTCTTATTGTGACTTAATAACATGACCACGTATGCAAAAACAAGTCACGTTATATACTTGAGTCTGGGCCTTAAGACCTATATTTATGAGATATTAGGGCCTATTATGTACATGTGATAAACTAATGACCTATTATCGCATAATTTAGGTCCTAATATCACATACATAATAGGTCCTAATATTTGCATAATATAGGTCTTAAGGGGAGTCAAGTATAATGTGAAATATTTTTGCATACATGGTCATGCATTAAGTCATAATAGGTTTTAACTTATATCATATTTAAGACCTACTTAATTGCATGTGATAGGTCCTTTAATGTCACATAATATATATGTCTTAAGGGGAGTCAAGTATATTAATGTGAAATGTTTTTGCATGCGTGGTCATATTAAGTAATAATAAGGCCTATTATGTGATATTAGGACTTATTATGTGATTATAGATCTTAAATATGACATAAATTTAGAACCTATATTGTCATAATAGGTTCTATTTATATGACTAGACGTATGAAAAAACATTTCACATTATACTCAAGAGTCCCTAAGACCTATATTATGCAGATATTAGGACCTATTACATGTGATATTAGGAGGTCTATTATGCAATAATAGGTCTTAAATATGACATAATAGTCCACCTATTATGACATAATATTTAGGTATTACTAAATGACTTGAAATTTTGGTTTCAAATTAAACTTGGAATTTCATTGCATTAAAAATATTCTTTGTCATCTTAAATTATGTGCAGAATAGGCTCGAGAAGAAGGGAGTTCTCAATTGGGAGTCGATGCAAACGAACTTGTTGAAGAACACAATATAGTTGATGAACATAGGGAGGAGCTTGCCCAAGTTGAACCAATGGAGGTTGAAGGAGAGGGGTCAGGCTTCTTACCTCCTACCACCTGTATGGATGAGCATATTGTGGATCTAGCTAAACAAGTGAAGAGAAATATTTTTATAAAAATTTAGATCATTTACTTGAAATGGATGTGGATGAGTTGAAACATCTCAGTGAAGAACGTAGACATACTAAAAGGAGGTCAATGAATAAAAGTGCAAAAGAAATAATGTATCATTTCAACAATCTTGATACTACATTAGAGAAATCTCAATTGTTATCAATTATACTTGCTCATAAAGACTTAATAGATCTACTAAAATTGTTGGGTATAGATACAACAAGTCAAAAGAGTAAAACTTCTCAGCTACAAAAATCTATTGTTGATAATGTTAAGAAAGGTTTGGTGAACATTGGTAAAATATCTCGAACAATAGATAAGACCATTTCAAGAAGAGTGATGTTGACATCTTTAGTAAATGAAAGATTGCCTCAAAAAAGACAAATCTCTTCACCGTCATCTGAGTTTGGTTTTAGTAGAAGGACAATATCAAAATATGTGAAAAGGAGAAAGAGTTTGGATGATACTACCTCAGAAGGGAATTGGGCAATTATGTGTAGAGCTCCTCATTCTGATAGAATTGAAGATGTTGTTAGGAACTTCGTGACAGGTTTTTGGAATGATAATACTCGTCCTTCATCAAATAGTAGAGATGTTATCAGGAAAAGGATTGGCCCTGATCGTTATGATCTCCATGTAAAACATTGGTTAGACACAACAAAACATGAATTGTATGTGTTGTTTACTAAAACAAACCCTCATATAAAGATTGGACAAACCATGTTTGAACAGTTAAGGCCATATTATGTGAAGGTAAATAAAGTCTTTGAAACTTGTTGTTGTCGTTATCACATCGAATTTGATCTGTACTATTAGGTGTTTCGAAAGATTAGAGAAGATAGTGATGATTATGAAAAAGCTCCTCCTAAACGAACAAGTCATAGCATCCATCTTATGTGATAAATCAGATGATAATGCAACTGTTCAAATAAATTGCATAAAAGGAATTTGTGGAACATGTGGGGAGTTGGCTAAATTACCTTTGAGAGATGAAGATACTGACATGAGGAAGATGGTAAATTGCAAGAGTTACAAGTACAAAAAAATTGAAACAAAATTTGGAAAGGAATCTACAAGGTTAGATTATGTAGAAGAGGAAATACCTATTGGAACATTTATGAAAATATTTCGTAAGTTGATCAAATCATACATATGCCATGGTTTTTTTTCCAAGTGGCAAGTAGAAAAATTTAAAACATTAAGAGACACTTTCCCACTTGGAACTATTCTATCCATAGTGGACTTCGCATAAAATTACTCTTTTGCACATCACAAAGAGATTCAATCAGAGTGTTACTTTTTTAAGCAAATCACTATTATGGTGCATGTGTGTTATCGACATGCACAAATGGATTTGGATGGTGTTGATAATACATTTTAAAATCATGTCATTAAGAAAGAGTACCACTTCTATATCAGTGATGATAAGGAGCATGACAGACTTTTTGTACAACATTGCTTTAAGAAGTTTTTTGAATATTTGAAAGAGAGAGGCATAACAATAGTTAAACATTTTGTTTGGTCTGATGGATGCGCGGCACAATTCAAATCTTTGAGGCCATTTTATGCACTATTTAGATGTCATCAAAATGACAAAATACCACATGTTTGGAGTTTTTTTTAGAGTGGTCACAAAAAGGGTGAACATGATGGTGCAGGAGCTTGTATCAAACGTGCTCTAAGAAAGCATCAAATAAATTATACAAGAGATCGTATAGACAATGCACATGATGTTGTTGAATGGTGTAAGAAACACTTTGTGCAACCTAATTATCCTGGTGAATCATCATTGAGAACATACATGCCCATTCCATATAGAGTGTTTTGGGAGATAATCAGTACGCGTTCTCTTTTAGTGTTTTATTTAAATATTTTTTTAATTTTTTAAAATTTTTCTAGTTCAAATGTTTTAATTTAACAACTTGATCTACATGTATGTTCGTGTACACATGTACATTTAGCAGATGTGGATAGAAGACCAATGCATGGATGCAAGAGCGTGGAGAGGACAAGATCTTTGCATTGTGTCATGAGTACATATAATCACCAATGGACATTGTACACTAGGGATTATTCATGTTTTTGTTCTGATTGCATTTTGGAAAACTATGTTGATTGCAAGAACCAAGAGCTTGGATATGTTAGTGAATGGAAATTGGTGCCACTAGATGTTTCTGACACATGCAAGGATTCAAATGAGGACGAAATCTTTGAAGACATTCCTTTGATTTCTGTTGATTATGACCATATTTAAGGATTGATTAAAAAAGGTATATGATGTACACATATATTTAAATTATATATATATATATATATATATATATATATATATATATATATATATATATATTTTCTTTAAAAATGTTGAGTATGTAAATAAATTATATAAGTTTTTAATCGAGTACATACATTTTAAATTTATTTAACTTGTTTCAAATTATAGGAGATATTTTTGCAGTCTTAGCAGAAGATGGAAATATAGAAGGTGTTAGTTATTATTTATTGCGTTGCACAGAAGAGAGAAAGAAGTTAACAAAATCTGAAATGAGCGATGGAATGTCCTTTCCCACAAGTTTGAATTGATTTAAACGTTTAAATTATTTTAAATAAATTTATTTTAAACATGCACATCTACACATGTTTTAATTTTTATATGTACATAGCTCGCTTATGTGCAAATTTTTAATTTCTCGTTTCTTATATACATGTACATGCAGGCTCAGTTGTAGTGCAAGGGACATATTTCAAACAAGTTAAAATTATTCAACATGGGATTCATTTCACTGAATACCAAATTGACAACAAGGTATATCAGTATAGCCACGTGGTCATTGTTGTTGGCCTAATTCTTCATACAGTTCCACGTTGCGGGCGGTCTCAAAAGTAGAGACTAGATAGTGAAGATCATGAGAAAATATTAAGTGTTATTGAAGGGCGGTCTGAACCACTTGATGTGGTACGAACTATTTAGTAAACCAAAGTACATGTGTTTCAACCCATGAATTGAATTAATACTTGATAAATTAGAACTTAACTTGTTTTCAAACTTGGATAAATTATTAAATACATTAAAGTGTTTGAATTTAATATATATATATGGCTTGTGTGGACCATATATTGTTTAGTTAAATATGAAATTTTCAATTATATTAAATTAGGATGTATGACTAATGTACATGTTAAATAATACTTATGTGCACGTATGTAAAGTAAATTGGGTCATGTGGATGAGTTGAAAATATGTTAAGGCGCAATGTATGCACTTGATTAGGATGTATATATATCTAATTCTAAATGCACATGCATAAATTGTAAGTAGTTAAAATATTTTTGCATGTATGTATGTTTTAAGCAAATTAGGATGTACATGTATTCATTTAATTTTAAAAATGCATTTGTATGAAATTTTATATTAAATTAGGATACATATGTGTGTAAATTTGAATAGGTCTTAAGGGGGTCACATTTACAATTATGATGTATAGTCTATCTAATTCTAAATGCATGTATGCATATGTAATTTGTAAGTTGTTAAAATAATTTACCATGTATGTAAAGTAAATTAGGACATATATTTATTTAATTAAAAACGCATGAGTAAATTTAATTAAAAATGCATATTAAATTAAAATGTATGTGTAAATTTGATATTAAATTAGGACACGTGTGTAATAATTGAAGAGCGGTCTGAACCACTTGATGTGGTGTGAACTATTTAGTCCACGTAGAAGTACATGTGTTTGAACCTACATGTATGAATTTTTAATTTTAATACTTTAGAATGTTCACTTCTACTTAACTTGTTCTAGATGAAACTTCTAGAATTTAAATTATACTTTAGAATGTTCACTTCTACTTAACTTGTTCTAGATGAAACTTCTAGAATTTAAATTATTGAATATGTTCATTAACTTGAGTTTGTTCATTTGATATGAACAAGTGTGATTTTTATATTGTTCATGGCTTGCACAATGGAGTGGATATATTGTTCACAAATTCATTTAAATTCAATGCATATCTACATATACATGTTACATGTAGTAAAATTTAAAATTTAAATAAACATATCAATCTTTTTTTAATCTATCTACATGTACACAAATTCAAACACAGATATATAAATTTGAAAGTTTTAGAGTTCTTAAAAACATTTTTTAAATTGAACATTTACACCAATTCAATCTAGACGATCTTACATAATATAATTTAAAAGAATAAACAAACATGCACATACATATACACATGTGATCTAATAAGTTACATATAATCAAACACATCATTTAACTTAAATAAATATTTAAAGTATATATCAAACGTGCAAATATGATCAAATACAAACTGTACACACACACACACACACAAATGATAATATATAATCCAAGATAAAGTGTACAAACTATACATATAAAGTATAATCTAGCCATACATGCACATGATATATATAATCCAGGATCAAACACAAACTGTATAAAGTATAATCTAACATACATGCATGAAATATATAATCTGATCAAACACAAACTGTATAAAGTATAATCTAGAAACTTCATACATACATGAATATATAATATGAAAGTCTAAAATGTACATATATAAAAAGATAAACAAATGAGCTATAAAGTCCAGCAAATCAACATGCATCATGTCGGCCACAAACAGAGAGACCATCTGAGGGAGAGTCTTGGTGAGAGTCTGGATGTCCAACAGACCCCTGCAAAAGTAGAATTTATTTAAATATTAAATATAGATCTCTACACATATACATATGTGCATATTTTTAAATATAATCAAATTCGACTAGTTAAATCTAAATTAAAATATAAATTGTAACGCACATGTACATGTACATATATACAAAAAACCATAACTAACATGTCCACTAACAACTTGTGTAGCATCAAAAGAATCTCTCCTACGCACACGCTTAGAGCTTAAGCTAGGAGTGACATTAGCTAACTGTTATACATATGTATACATGTATTTTAGGATTAGTCCAGGATCAATTTAAATGATACAAGTTAACTTCTATTATTTATTAAATGATCTATATAGATTTATCGTACATTACAACATATACATCTTTTAAAAATTTAAACGCACATATACATACCTATGTATCGGGAGTAGATTGTATAGTTTGATCATGTCCTATGATCATATCAACCACATCACTTGTGCCTGCATATCTCTCTTTGGTTGTACGCATGACTGAGGAGTGTAAAGAGCTAACTAGATGACTAGGCATCGTGGATGAAGTGTCTGACTGTAGTAGCATATCCATAAACCCAGTATGGCTCAAACCTCGCAACTGCTCCTCAAATGAATCCAAGCCCTCATCTATGATATGGAACTGATCAACTCGTATCTCCTCCTCTGCAGCAACAGAGTGATCTGTAGATGGGTCAGTGCCCAGAGCATGTGTAGAGTGATGAGAATGTTGTGACTGCCTTGGGGTATGCGTTGATGCAACGGTAGCCTACCCGTCTCTGAGAATCTCCTCTCTAACAACAGCCAATGGTATCCCAAGTCGAGATAAAATAAAATGGTAAGAATGTAGCAGGTCCTTGGCTAAATACTGCGACATCTGTACATGTCTACCACCTCCTACTATAGCCGCTACCTCATCTGGGGAGGGGATTCCAACAGTAATATACTGATCATCTGAATCTTAAGCCACCCCATGACTAGAAGATGCATGATATGTGGATGATCTTGAATGTGGTCGGGTCATCATATATTTGCCCAGCTTGTCAGATGATATGGTGGTTGTTGTTGATGCAATCTGTCCAATCCTATCAATTGCTTCTCTCTGAGAAGCAATCACAACATGATCCGCTATGGGGGCAAGGGATGGGACTACTGCCATAAATCTCTCGCCTACAAGGTCCCTGTGTCTAGGTGGAGCTCTATCACGCCTATGA